>NC_081348.1:61188612-61193712 GCF_029784015.1 Lycium ferocissimum | reverse complement strand
AATTTTTTCTTCTCTGCGACTTTTTTAAAATGGATCTCGTCGTTTCCCAAAGGTATGGGGGAACTTTCTTATCTTAATCACCCACGGAGGGTGGACATTCGTCCTTAAATTCTTATGAGAATGGTTGATCAATGACGTGTGGCGTTTTGGTGTGAGATGTGTTATTCTGATTTGGGAAAGTGATCAAGTTCAATCTCTAGTGATGACCTAAGGATTCGATTGTGTGGAGCTGCGATTAGACTCGTTTATTGTGAGAGTTCGCGAGAAATGGAAACATAGTTGCACGGTGGTCTCGTAGTGGTCATTGGCCGCTTAGGAAGTGACAAGGTGCATTGATGGATTAACAATAGGGGTTGCTCGATGATATGATGGGTTTGACTTCAGTGTCCGAGCTTTATGATGGTGTGCGTGACACTGGTGAACCAATGGCGGGTCGACAATTCAGCAATGGTAGAGTATTAGACTTCAGCATGTGAGAACAAGTGTAAGTTCGGTGATGACCATCGAATGTCGGCAAACGTATTGTGATAGCGGGTAATAAAGAAAAGAAGTTGACAATAAGGACATGAAGGAAGCTTTTGTGCAAGTGCGGAGCGAAGTTCGACTTCTTATAATATCTTGGATATGAGTACTCTTCGTGATACTGGGAAACGAAAAATTTGTATCTGACAGGGTTGTCTGGATAAGGTTACAATTAATGCGAGGGCAAATTTCGTGTTCGGTTGTGAAAGATAAAGCGAGAAGTTCTACTGATGTGTAACGCACCGATGGAGTCAAGTTGTCGAGTTATGGTTATTATAGAGCATTAAATCTTGTAGGAATAATTAGGCATGGGTTGGTAACGGTCGTACTTACAGGTTCGCGTAATATCTCGGAGATATGGTACTAAAGTCATTCTTGATATAAGCTAGTTAATGTTAAAGGACTACTCAGTTATTAAGTGAATGCTATGGGCATATGCGATAAGTTAATGACTTGAGGAGTTAACTGGTTGTTCACTTAGATGGGAGGAGAAGCATTGATATTGTTTTGTGGTTTGTCGAGCTTAAATGGATGATTAGTTTAGAGGATCGAGTGGATTTGAGCATTTGTTGGTTAACAGTGATAAAAGTGATTTGAAATAAAATACGAGAATTGAAGGATTACAATGAGACATCTTGCTATCAGTTTCAGGGGATTAAGGTTCGTAAGGCTTGAGGTGAGGTAATATGGGTTCTCGAGTCGTGTTTAGACTGTGGGGACATTATATTATGATGTACAAGAAAGAGTGACGGATGAGGTTGGTCGAGATCTGCGACATTAAGGGCAGTCAGAAAATCGTGGAAACAAGAATTATGATGTGAGAGCTTGGTTGCGATTGTACAGTGCAGAGTGGTCTTGAGAGTTTATGGATGAGTTGGTATGTTCGGTTATGTCATAGACTAATAGAGATCAGTGGTGGACTAAGGTTGGGAACCTTGTATTCGTTGTGTAAAATTGTCTAGATCCTGCTACTAGCAATGTTAAAAAAAGGGACAATCGTGCAAGTGGTTAGAGGTATTCAAATCCGATAGTTGAGGTGATTCTTTGAGGACTAGTAACGTTAAGGATTTGAGTAAGGGATTAGTACACCTGGGTACTTGAAATGATAGAATATATGATGATGGGTCAACTGAGCTAAGTTCGGTATACATTATAAAAATTGAGTAAGGCAATTCGGGCGAGGACGATTCAGTGGGATACATAAGGATATTAGTGATACTGTTGTGTGATACGCCTGATTTAGAGAATATTCAGTTCAGAGTGGTAATGTAACACCACAAAAGTTTTTTTTTAGCGATACTGTTGTGTGATACGCCTGATTTAGAGAGCATTTAGTTCAGAGTGGTAATGTAACACCCAAAAGTTTTTTTATCGAATACTTGAATTTTCGATTTATCATATCTTGATAGTAAGGGTATATTTTACTTCGCACTTCCTGAATGTGAACTTAACGATAGTTGAAACTTGTTTGAAGTATTATGGTGTAGTTATATAATGGATTAGATATTTATAAAAGTGGGCAGCCCCTTTTTATTTTATTTTATTATTTTTCATCCTTATCTTACTAAGTAAGATATATACCCCTTTTGGCTCTTATCCTCTCCACCACCCCTCCAATTTCGTTTTCTCCAAGGAAACAAGACACCAAAACCTCTCTCCTCTCATAATATTCATCCTCTAAATCAATCATCAAGACTTGCTTTGGTTGAGCCCCAAGCAACTCCACTCGATTGAGGTAAGTTACAAACCCGTTTTTGGACTGAACTGTTGCTAGTGTTTTCAGCATATTTCCTTGTATAAAACTTAGTTTAAAGTGATTCAAGATGTTATAGAAAGCTATTTCATAACCCTACAACTTACGTTCAGGCTCTAAAACCCAATTTTGCTTGTATGTACACGAAAAGGGGTGATGAAGTATAGGGCAGGTGCTGCCCAGATTTCTGTTTTGCAAACCCTACTTGTACTGCTGTTAGTATTTTGAGCATATCTTTTTTTACAAACCTGCTATAGGAGTGATTCTAATTTCTCTGAAACCCCAAGACATATATCTACAACTTTCATTAAGGCCACAAAGTGTAGTTTTCCATTTACCCCTTTGAAACTGAGCGACAGTACAAGATAGTGTTCACAAAATTTTGTTTTGATAGTTTGGTAACATTTTCCATTGATTTCATGTCTAGTTTCGACATCTTTGAAACTATTGAACTTAAGTAGATATTTGATTGTGTATTTAAGGTATATATGCTCTTGTACAAGCTAAGAGGAATTGTTTGACGAAGTGGACTTTGGTTAGTCTATGGCGTAGACGATTTGAACTCCTCGAGTTGTGGTAGAACTTGTTGTGTGGTAAAATGCCAAGGTTTGTGTATAAACTTGAACTTGGAATATCTTTATTTTCTGAAATTTTTGAAGTATCTTGATGGGTTGTTTCCTTATTCTTCATCTTATATCATTGTATGGTTATTATCTCAAGTATTGCAAAACTTTTGCAAAATTGCCCACTTGTACGAATTGCTTGATCATTTTGCATTCTTGTTGGGACTTTGTCCTTCTTGTTGCGGTGACTTTGTCATCGATATCGGCATGCCTCTCGATTCGGATCTTTTCCATCTTGACTTTGATTTACATTTCATCTTAATGATGGATTTTCGTCCATTTTCGAGTACGAGTGGAAAGCCACTTTCAACATGGCTCTTGATTCTCTTGACTATTGGGTGACGACCCTTCTTGATTTGGGGCTTCGGTCCATCTTGATATTGATTGTGCTTGGTGTGATGGCATGACGTACATATTGGGCGAAATTGGTTAATTGACAAACTCTCTTGAATTGAGTATAAGCTTTCTTGATACTTGAACCTAAGAATATTGATTTCGACATTTGGAAACTCTTCAAGGTTTTGATATTTGATACTTTGATATACTTGTTTACTTGATTTATTGTTGTCTTATTGAGCTACCTACGACGGATAAGGGAATTGGAGAATATAATGGCTCCAAGCCCAAAGTTTATACACCACTAAGCTTTATGCTTAGCGATAGTTGTTTTCTATCGTAGGTAATGTGCGGGAAGAGATTTGAAGATGGCCATTTGGAGTAGAATTTTTGGGAGCCTTAGTGAAGATCACATTTGCATATGCATCTAGGTCTTGTAATATTTTGGGGACTTGTACATGATCCATATGTAACACTTATGTATGAAATTTTGGAGGCTTGTTGGGTACAAGACCATATGCTAGTAACTTGAACTTGGTGACTTGTTTTGCTATTTTAGGGTGTGCTTCCAACCCAAGTCATGCCATGTACTGGGTTTACATTTTGCCTTGTAATTATGTACAAAGGAAGATATTAGTTTCTGTGATAATCACAAGTTTGAGTTTCGTATATCTTATGGACCCGCAGTGGTGTTGATTTGAGAATATAAATTCCAAAACGAAGTTTCTTAAATGTGTTGACTATTTGAGAAGGGCATTACCATTTAAATTCTGATCTCAAGATATTGTATTTCATCTGAGAAATTTTTTTGGAGGGTACAATGGAAAAAAAAATGTCGCACTTTCAACCCTTTTTCGCATGGGCCTATTTCCGCTATTAAATATTTTTGTGAATATCTTTTGGCATAAATTTCTTCTAAACATTGTAAGTGTGAAATTAGCTTTTGTTTTGTAAGTGGTATCCTCCCAAAGGGGATGCTACAGGTAAGCGTCAAGGAGACGCTAATGTGAAGAGTGTGTGGTACGATCCTATCTCCTGGAGTAATTCAGCTAGTTTGCAAGATTTATGATTATGTGGTATTCGGTGGAGTGGATTCAAGGATTGATTATGGTATCGATGATCATGAAGTAATTAGGAAATTGGGAATTGACGAGTCGAGAAAAGGTATAGATGATTATGAATCGATAAGAAAAAGGTACATTTTGGGATTTCTTTGGTGAGTATGGATTGTGGTGTCGTCGTCTTGCATTTTCAGTTGAGATGTGGTTGTTGCGAGAGCTTAGGAAGGAAATCTACAGGGATGGACTATGTGATATGACAGAGTTCCGTGAGGTTCGTGATCCGTGACTAGTGAGAATCATATTTCAGTGAACTGACTTATTGAGGTTTATAAAAGTGGTTTAGTGGTACCCTGTCGGATAAGTTTCGTGACATTCTACAGTGAATGAGTCAGTGTGCTTTAAGAGAAAGGATTGTGAAATTCCTATCATGTGAGGCTAAAGTTATATTTTCGGGGAAGGACCTTGCTCGTGTGTACAAAATATGTGGCAAGTAATATCGCGACGCTGAGTAAACGCTTTTGGTTATTAAAGACTTGGGAATGATTACGTGAGATTTAGGGTGGCAGTTGTAAGATTGGATACTTTAAGAAAATTTATGGGTATATCAAGGTGATACAATGAGAGGTGCAATGTTATATAATTATTATAAGAGGCTTCAGGTTTTGCGTCAAAAAGTTCGAGGTTGTATCGAATTTGCATATCGGGTAAAGGTTCAGAAGCATGAGGATTGAAATCGTAAGGTATAGCTCTTTGGTACTAAGTTGATAGCTTGGATAGGGCTCAAATTTTAGTCGAAATGATAGAC
>NC_081348.1:61173470-61188512 GCF_029784015.1 Lycium ferocissimum | reverse complement strand
CCCTCTTATTTAGGGCGAGAGGTACTATAGACCAAGCTAAACCTGGTCCTTCCTTGTCCCCTCTTTAAGATGTCTTTAAAAGACCCCCTCTATGTCAAGTGGTTCATAACTTATCTATGAACATTTATGACATCCTCAGATAACCTCATTAAGTAACCATATCCCAAACACTTAATCAATATTAACACAGACTTATCCTTTTTAATTATTTCAAGCTAGACTCTTGTTCCTAGTGCATGACTCTTAACTTCTTTTAATCTTGACAAGTACTAAACAAACATACACACCATGTTTTAAAGCTGATTTAGGCTCTGTGAGTATTCTCAGTTTCATACTTTGACTCTCTTCCCATTATAGCCAAATGAATGTCAAGGAAAAGTCATCCAAGGTCAAAACAAAGTCCAGGGTACACAGAGTCACAAAGATCAAGAGGATCATATGAAACAGGACCATGGCAATCCTCTCCCACCTCCACTGGGGAATGGGCATCCACTGAAGCACACCACCAGGTCGTTGTTGCTCATACTTGACTTGAACAATTCTCACAATTAGCAATAAAATCGGAAACATCTCTCTTCGTTCGACCCCACCAGTAGTCTTTGTCTTAAATCTCGATACATCTTGATAGCACCGGGATGAATAGAATATCTAGAACTATGGGACTCCTCCAAAATCATCCTAATCAAATCCTCAACACGAGGAACGCAAATCCGTCCCTTGATCTTCAAGACTCCCTCACTATCAATCATGGCCTCCTTGACCTCACCACTCAAGATCTTATCACGAATCTTGCACAACCTGGCATCCTCAAACGGTTTTGCCTTAATCAGATCCAGAAGCGACGATCTCGCCTCAACACAAGCCAACACTCTACTCAAATTTGAAATGTCAAGCCTTACAAAACTGTTAGCCAGAGTTTGAACCTCTATGGCTAAGGGACGCTCCAAAGCAATCAATCAAGCCAAACTGCCCATACTCACTGACTTCTACTCAAGGAATCCGCTATCACGTTTGCCTTGTCCGGATGATATAAGATGGTAATGTCATAATCCTTAAGCAACTCCATCTATCTCCGCTTCCTAGAATTGATATTCCTCTGAGTAAACACATGCTGAAGGCTGCGATGGTCGGTGAATACCTCACAATGGACACCATAGAGATAGTGTCTCCAAATCTTCAAAGAAAATACCATTGCGACCAACTCTAAATCGTCAGTAGGGTAGTTCTTCTTATGAATCTTTAGCTGTCTGGAAGCATAGACAATAACCTTCTTTTCCTGCATCAACACGACACCCAACCCAGAACAAGAAGGATCACAATATACCATAAAATCCTTGCCCTCCACGGGCAATGCTAGAATCGGAGCTCAAGTTAATAAAGTCTTGAGCTTTTAAAAGCTCTCCTCATACTCGTCAGTCTACTGAAAAGGTACTTCTTTCTGAGTCAAACGGGTCAAATACGAAGCAATAAATGCAAACACCTTCACGAACCGACCGTCGTAACTGGTCAGACCCACGAAGCTACGACTCTTTGTCACTGAAGTGAGCCTAGGACAATCTCTCACGGCCTCAATCTTCTTAGGATCAACCATAATCTCGTCCTTAGAAACCATATGACCTAAGAAAGATACATACTCAAGCCAAAACTCACACTTGGTGAACGTGGCGTACAACTCCCTGTCTCTCAACGAACTAAGAACAATCCTCAAGTGTTTCTCGTGACCCTCCCCACTCCTCGAGTAGATCAATATATCATCAATGAACACAATCACAAAGGAATCAATGTACGGCTTAAAAATGACATTCATCAAGTCCATGAAAGAAGCTGCGGCATTGGTAAGCCCAAATGACGTGACAAGAAGCTTATAGTACCCATACTGAGTCCAAAAGACTGTCTTAGGAATATCTTCGACTCGGATCTTCAACTAGTGATAATCCGACCTTAAGTCAATCTTGGAAAATAGAGAAGCCCTCTGAAGCTGGTCAAATAGATCATCAATACAAGGAATAGGGTACGTGTTCCGAATGGTGACTTTGTTCAACTGGCGGTAATCAATGTACATCCGCATAGTCCCATCCTTCTTCTTCACAAAGAGTACGAGAGCGCCCCAAGGGGAGACGCTCGGTCTAATGAATCCCTTGCTAAGAAGGTCATGAAGCTGCTCTTTCAACTCTCTCAACACAGCTGGCGCCATCTGATACAGTAGAATAGAAATTGGGCGAGTCCCCAGCTCCAAGACAATATAGAAATCAATATCACGATCGAGTGGAATACCCGACAAGTCTGTGTGGAACACCTCCGCGAACTTACATACCACGGGGACCGACTCAAGCAATGGAACATCACCACTGGTATCGCGAATATACACCATATAAGCCAAACAACCTCTATCAACTAACTTCTTGGTGTGAAAAAAGGAAATGATCTTCTTTGGGGAGGGACTAGGAGTACTCTTCCACTCAAGTCTAGACATACTCATCATAGCTAAAGTGACTATCTTGGCATGACAGTCCAAAATTGGTGGTAAGAAGACAACAAACTCATACCCAATATAACACAAAAAATCTACCATATAAAGAATCACCAGGTCTACCCACGTACCATAACCCATAAAAGTGACCGTACAAGGCTGGTAAACTCTATCTACCACTACCGAGTCTCCAACCTAAGTAGATACATGAATAGGAGCAGCAAACAAATAATAAACCATATCAAGACCTCTAGAGAAGTATGTGGACACATAAAAGAAAGTAGAACTCGGATCGAACAACACAGTAGCCGACTAGTGATATACAGAGATATTACCTGTAATGAATGCATTGGAACCCTCAGCTTCTAATCTGCCCGAAAAGGCATAGCAATGAACCTGTCCCCCACTAGCCTGCGAATCTCCACGATCACCCTGGAGTGACTGAGCTCCGCCCCTACCGGGCTGATGTCCACCTCTGCCTGAATGAGATCCGCCTCTGCTAGGCTGGGTGCCACCTCTACCAGATGTGTGGCCACCATGCCCAGTCTGAGCACGATCCCTACCATAAGATCCTCCTCCTCTAGCTGATGAAACTGGAGCCCTGGGAGTCTGGTACTGAGCACTCTGGCCACTCTGTCTAAGTCGAAGACAGTTTCTCTTAAAATACCTCTGCTCGCCACACTCGAAACATCCACAGTCTAGCATAGGTCGCTTAACAAAAGTAGAAGAAGCAGAAGAACCACCATAGTCAGAAAATCTGGAATATGAACCCCCTGGCTAACTCGAAGAGTAATGACCGGCCCCTGATGGCCCTCAAATAGAAACCTGCATAGCCGACTAGATAAGACGACCCGAATAAACCTGGGAACTCTGCCCATGCTGACCCTGCCCTCGGGATAACGTACCCTTTGAAACTACCACCCTTGCGGGCCTTCTTATCTGTGCACTTTCAATAGTTGTCCTGTCTCACACCCTCTACTATGGTGACATGATCCATCACCTACTGGAAAGAAGCTCCTGAAGCTACAAACTGAAGAGCTGATAACTGTAAAGCAGTGTTTAACTCTTTTACAAAGCTACGAACTCTCTCAGCCTCAGTAGGGAAAAACTGTAGAGCATAACAGTACAAGGAGTGAAAACGGGCCTCACAAGTAGCAACTGAAGAGCTCCCCTGCTCGATGTGACTGAACTAGTAACAGCTCCTATCTCTCAAAGTACGCGGAACGTACTTCTCCGAAAAGACTGAATCAAACTGAGTCTAAGTCAACGGAGGCGATCCAACTGGTCTACACACCATATAAGCTCTCCACTGTAGCTTGGAATCACCCAAGAGCTGAAAGGTCACAAACTCTACACCATTGCTCTCAATCGCCCCCAACTTATGGAGCCTTACATGATAATCGATAATAAACTCATAAGCATCCCCGGAATTTATGCCATAGAATATGGGAGGCTTCATCTTGGTGAACCTCAAAAATAGATCATGCTCCTCACCGGCTATCACCGGGCCTGCCACTGGTCTAGGGAAAATCTCTGGTCCTGGAGCCTCATCCAAATATGGAGCCATAGCTGTAACATTCTGCACTACTGGAGCACGAAATACGTACGCCGAATGCGGTCGCCTAATCTCGCACCGGCTATACGGAGTAGCCGGTAATACACCTGCCTCAGTCAATGCATTCAGCAAGTTCAACTCGCGAACCATAACATCTGATAACATTGGAGTAGCTATAATATCTTGCTGAGTTGGTGCCGCTGCAAACTCTGCCTCCTTATCCGGAACTGCCAGAGGCGTGGGGGAAAACTAATCTAGCATGAGCCTGACCAGCCGCAAGAGCCCCGCCCCTACCTCGTACTGCACCCCAGCCTCTACCGCATCCACAGCCTCTTACCTAGCCTCTACCATTAGCCGCGGCCCCGGCAACCAGCTTGGGTGCCTTGTCAACTCTTTGCCTTAGCACGAGTCCTCACCATCTGTGAGAGAATAGAATGAAAGGTCAGATACCAATTTGAATCATCTAGATACCAATTAGAATCAGGTAGCACGAAGGAAATAAAGAGTTTGAGTTTTTCTAGTATCCCATAGCCTCTCGAAGATAAGTACAGATGTCTCTGTACCGATCCGTAAGACTCTACTAGACATGTCATTGTACAATGAGATCAACGAACCTAGAGCTCTGATACCAACTTTGTCACGACCCAACCTGTCGTGATGGCACCCACACTAACCCCCTGGTGGGCGAATTATCTCCTGAACAAATTAATCATTCATTTAACCAATTACAACTTAAAGAACAACAGAATCAATAATAAATGTCTAAGTCATGCTATAGATAATAAATAAGTGCGGAATACTAAATATTACAACCCCAAAATTCGAAAGTCATCGTATGAGGACTCTAGCCATAAGTAATGTCTAAGAAATACAAAAGTGTCTGAATATAACAATAGTGTCTAGAAATGGAATACATATCAAATAAAGTGATATCTTCAGGCAGCATGGCATGGATAGGAGCTCACCCTCGGATTTGGTCAGAAAGTAGCCTCAGGCTAGACTCGAGGTCTAGAAGATGACTTTGGAACGCATCTACACTCAAAAAGGGTGTAGCAAGGTAGAATCAGTGCAAACACTATGTACCGGTAGATATCATAGGCCGACTAAGATTAGTATCATGCATACATTCGTAAAACCAACAGAATAGCCAGATAGCCACAACAACACAACAACAACAACAACAACAACAACAACCACTAATTAAGAACGAATCACAGGAATAAGATGATATACAATGAAATGCAACCAATGATAAGTATCTCAACTATACACACATGCTAAAGGCTTTCTTCGCACGATCTTCATGACCCGTAGGGGACCTGGTGTCCATGTACCACCCGCTCCGAACCTGAACTTAGATTACGAGCTCATAACTAGGCCACATCCTCACCCCCCTGTCAAATGTGTGTACGTGTGTATATATATATATATATATATATATATATATATATATATATATATATATATATATATATATATATATATATACCTAAGATGAGTCTCAAGATATGGTTTAAGTATAGAACCCAATATGAAGCACCACTTCAATGTAAGCATGATCAATCAATAATATCAATACCAAGGAAGTACAAGTCACAATGCCACAAGTCATAACAAGACTCAGATAAGTCAACTCAACAATAACATGAAACATACAAGCTATCTTAGTTAACACGAAAAGTATATATATCAACCCCTTCCTTTCAATAACATAACAAATACACCTCAGGGTTTAATACATAAAGTAACGGCGACAAGCCCACATAATCAGAAGTCATACCAACCTAGGTAATGTCCAACCAGATTTCATGCCCGAAAGCCTAATCATGCTTTCTCCCATCAATTCTACTATATATACAACCGACTAATCAAAGTCTAACTCAAGTAAATCGTAACCTACCTCGACTGCAAAACTGTAACGCTAGCTACTCCACCCGAGCTTTCCCTTTACGTAACACCTCGAAACGCTAAAAGTCTAGCAACAACAATGCTAAGTAAGTAATAGACCATCTAATTGGAAGAAGAATCGATTTAGGGAAGAATACCCACAATACCCCTAATGAATCAAATGGGCAAAATAAGAAATTAAGGGTGAAATTACCCTACCCTTAGTCCCAACAATCATAATCCTCAAATTCATGGGTTCTTAATCACTTTAGATCCTTGCATTTCATAAATTAGTCAAAACCCCAAATTTGGGTGAAACCCTATGTCTCATAAATAGGTTCTTGAATTACAGAACAAATCCATCCTAGAATGTGTTAATCTACACTTCTAGATGATAAAAACAGTAAGTTAATCAACAATAAACAATTTAGGCCAAGGGTTTCATGATTAGGAGTCTAAGCCTAAACACCCAACACTCTAAGACCTTAAACCACCATGGATACTCAAGGAAGGAAGGTAGATAAGCAAGATAAACGTTTAGAACTTACCCTCAGCTATGATTCAACCAACTCTAATTTAACAAAAGCCTCGCTAAGCTCTTAGAATTAGGTTTTGGAAGTGTTGGAGTAATGGTTCGAGCTTAGGAATATAAAAGGGGTTTTCGGTCCCGTTGATCCACTGTAGCGGTCACTAGGATCACTATGGCGATCCCGCTGTGGCAGTCAGACCATCCTCTATGGCAGAAATAAGAAATTCTGTTCGACCGCTATGGCGATCAAAACCCCGCTACGGCGGTATCGCTATGGAGGGACAATGCCCGTTGTGGCAGTCACACTAGAACAAGCAAAATCTGGTTTTTCAGGAGTCATTTTTGAAATACCAACATGAATCTAAGGCCTTCCATACATAGACCAGCTATGCACACACGTATAAAATGCGGTACGAATTCACCCGTCGCATCAGAATTCCCAACTGAGGCCTAATTTACCAGGTCAACACCTAAACGGATAAAACCAAGTACTCGAAATGCAATCAAACACCTCGGGAACTGAAACATCGCCCCACTAAGTCAATCTCTGGACCTCACGGAGTCAACAAAAATTCAAAAAAGGTCTGTTTACCCAAAAGTCAACTATTGGTCGAATACTCTCGCTTAAGGATTCTAAATCCTTCAGTTTTCACTGGAATCGCTTTATAGTCTCAAGAATTGGTCAACAGGGGCAAAATGGTCAAAAGACACATAACGACCTAACGAGTCATTACACCTGCTGATCGCATCCCAAGCAACCATCCAAGCCCGAACGACACTCTTCTGGATGCCTCCTACCACACTTGTTACACGTAGGGTGTTTAGGACCTTGGTGGCCCACACTGGCCAGTGGCTATGAGTCTGATGTTTCGAAATCCCAGTTCTTCTAATTAAACTTTGACCTCGGGACTGGTGTATTGGTTGTAGAAGGAGCAGGTCCTGACGACCCATTCTTAAAGTACTGCTTGTTTCCACCTCCATGAGATTCCCCATGGTTGAACTTACCTGTGGACTTAGCTCTTTTGCTAAATTCCCTATCTTCCTCTTTCTGTAGCTTTTCCTTTACTTGCATTCTATCCTCATTACCTTTGGTACCCTATTTTAATGATAGGAAATCCTTCAGATAGTCACTCTTCTGGCCATACCCAAAGCACCCATAAATGCCTAAGCGGCACACCCCTTGGTGTCTCTTACCACACTTCTTTGTAGATAGGATTCTGAAAGCCTCTTTTTCTTATACTGGCCTGAGCTGGAACACCAGTGGTAAAAAGAGCAGGCTTGGATGACCTACTATCGAAAAACTATCTAATTCTATCTCCCTGCGGTCCCTCTAGGTTAAAGTTACTCGCAAATCCTTGGTCCCTAGAGCGAACTCCCTGAGTCTGAGAGTCTACCTCTGGGGTAGCATCAGTGGTAGCCTTTTGGCTCATAGTTGCCTTTATCTTAGTAGAAATTTCTAGAAGGAACGAAATACGCATGAGTTAGAAGAATTCCTAAAGGTATAACTCTAATTGCACAATCTAGTGTATGAAAGAAGTGAGACAATCCTGAATGTCTTGGTGATTAACCATTTATATGTGTTGCCGGCACACACATATAAAGGAAACTCTACTGGACACGGCTTCATAGACTCCCTAGGACACTTGAACCTAGTGCTCTGATACCAAACTTATTCATGCCCCGAACCTTGGCCTGGACATACCGCGACACCCGATGCCTACCTAATTCGACCGAGCGAACCAACTTACTGACCGAATCAACATGTGCTATCATAACATACTGAATGCGAAAAATAGAACTAACACATGCTAATCTACTAAAGTCTGAGTGAATACATAATTTGAAGTGCAGAATACTGAACAAAGTCTTAAAGATAAATACTGTAACCAATAAGGCTAACATAAAAGCATGTGACTATGTCTAGCTACTAATATAGTCTACGAAGCCTCTCTTACTGGGCGGTTGTGGGGACAAGGCCCCCGACAACTTCCGACCGTCGATAATACTGAAAATAATTGTAAATAATGATAAGGCCCCGAAAGAACTGGGGCTCACTAATCAGCTGATACTGGAGATCCTAGGGAGCAGATGCGTTGTCCTGTAAATCGTTACGATGCAGGCCTTGGGGAAAAGGCACATCAGTACATTGAAATTACACTGGTATGCAAGGCAACTGAAAGAAAGAACTATAAATGGGATGCTCGGGAAAGGGCAGCCCAAATAAATAAACATGTAATAAATGCTGAAACTGAAACTGTAAACTGAAATTAACGAGGGAAGTGGAGTTATGAGTACCTTTTGTTCTACATCTGAATCCCTTATTTTCCTGTATTTATATATGGGGCCTTGGCCCAATAATAAATGCACAAAACTATGGCCTTGGCCAAGTATACGTATATATGTGACTGTGCCCTTAGGCAAAAATACAAGAGTTTCCCTTGGGCAAAATACAAGGGTGGTCCTCGGGCAAAATGCAAGAGTTCAATATTCAATAATTATTATTAAAGAACTGAGACCTCTAGAATAATTAGCATTACTGAACAGAGGCATGTATTCTAGAACTGATAATGAGACCTGAAGCCTTAACTGTTTCTAAGCATACTGGGTTTATAGAATGAGACTCATAGGTATAAAACACGAGTCTATTTATATTACGTTCTGAGTTCACAACGGTCGGAATGAAAGTCATGAACGAAATACGAAACTAGGGAATAGAGGTTCTGCAACTATTCATGGAACTAAAGCACAACTATAACTCCGAGGCAAATCATAATAATCAATAAACCGTATCATAGGGAGAATTATCAACATTCCCAAACATAGAGAGTCAGCCTCACATACCTTAATTTCGGCCTTTGAGAGTAATACAACGTTCGTCAACCCTTTGAACCTTAATCTATAACAATACAAGTCAAAGGGATTCAATATTAGCAATAATACTCATGCTTGACCATCTAGGCATTTTCTTGGTGGGCATAAAGCTCCACAACCTTCATTAATGGTGTTTCCACACCCAACAACCCATTCTTTTACTCCCAGATGATTCTACAATCTCATATTTCTATAATCAATATCATTCTTCATCACCCATAAGGTAAACAATACCCTTAATCAATAGTCAACAATCAGCAACCCAAACCTATAACCGTTTATGTTTTTCTATCAAACCCATCAACGCATATCTCATGAACTTAGATTCTATAATTATCAATACAAAACTATAATCAATTAAAGGATGAAGGTATTAACTTTTTGATGTTCAATTCCCTTGAATTCAGATTCTAGGGTTCTTTCATCCAAAACCAAGTCTCAATCAATTCCCTTGAAATCAAATGTTATATCCCGTATTTTGTACATTGGGATAATCCGAGCTAACCATGATAAGTTAAGGACAAGACTATTCCGGGATACAAGGTAGAGACTTTTAACCTTCGATTTTGTTTTAAGGCATAAGTTTCTTATGATTTTATTGGTATGAAATATTAAGGAAAATTTGGGGCTAAATGTTAATTTTAGAAAGTTGATAATTCATGAAACAAAAAGGCCATGTGGCCGTCCAAGGTGGTGTGGGCCATGGGCCACATGGATGTTTTATATATGTAGATAAAAGATGATATTGATCATATTCATCATCTTTTTCACCTTAGAACATTATAGAACCTTGGAGAAAAATAAGAGAAGCCATTTGGCCATAGCTAAGCCGAGCAAGGTCCAAGAAAAGTCGCTCAAAAAAAAAAAAATTTCCTCAAGAATTTCAACTCCTTAGAAGGTTTATAACAACATGGAGTGGTCGTTGGAGTAGCAAGAACAAGTATTAGTTCAAGGCATCAACCCTAGCCAAGTTGAAGAACTAAGTGATAAAGGTAAGGTTCAATCTCCTTTTATATGTGTTATGGATGGTTGGTGCATGTTGTAGTATGTGGAAATGAATGAAACTCATGAAATTATGGTGTTGATGTTGTGGCCGAATATGGGCTGATTTGGTGTAGGCATGTTGAACTAATTTTATGTAGTATTTTGGTTGTTGTTGTTGTGGATTCTATGATGCAAATGAAAGTTTAATGGTTCAAAATTGAAGTTATAGTCGTTTGTGGCTTATTATAGAGGCTAATGGAATTTTAAGATAGTTTCTTGTATCTATGGGAATGATGTTGTCAACGTGTGAATTGTTGGTGTAGTTGATGAATTTGGAAGAATGAAATGTGTTGTTGTTGTTTCTCTTAAAGTTGGGAGGTTTCGGGTGGAGTAGCATTGTGGTTGGATTGTTTTGAATATTGTGCGGATTGTTTGAAATGTTCTTGAATCTTGTTTGAATGATCTCGGATTAGTACTTGAATATGCGAGCGTTGATGTTGGCTTGAATGTATGTAGTTGAATTGAATGTAAATGGAATGTTGTCGAGTTATGTATAAAAGAGTTACTAACATTAGAATGCGTTTTGAATTGATTGTTGATGTTATAAATATGATTGTTGGTATTGTTGTTGATGATTTGGCTGAGTTGAATTCTCGGGGTTGTTGAATTTATAGGGGAAATGCTGCCCAAATTTCTGTGGATAAAGTGCTAGTGTGGGATGGAATCCCTAAGCATTTATAGCTAATGTTTGGTATATAATAACGTTGTTGTAGATCTTGGAAAGCCCGAGACTTGAGTTTGGATTAGCTTAGGAAGCAACGAGGTATGTAAATCCTAACCTTTCTTTCTTTTGGCATGTCTTAGTTGTGAGTAGGCTATGATACGAGACTCGGGGTAACTCTATTCTTAAGATCCGAGCACGTACACGATTCTTATTCACTTCTTGATGTTAGCATTCTTAATGTAGTCGTACTATGGTCCTTATGTCTTTTTGTGTGATTGGACTTTAAATGTTGCAAAAAGAATTTTGTTCTTAAAGGATTCTGTAACTACGAACGACCGTAACTTTCATAGATGGGCTCGGATCGCTTCGAAACATTCGTAGAAGATTTTATAACGAATAATATCTCCAACCTTCATAGGCGGGCTCAGATTGGTTTGATACTTGTCCGTGGGCCCCCGAGACTTTTCTATGTTCGGTTCTAACGACTTTCTGAAAGAACTTAATGTGACTATCGTCTTAACCCTCGAGCGTTGATTACTTACTTATCTATTGAGTCTATAATGATGATTTTTATGCGTATGGTTTGATGCGTATCTATGATTTCTAAAGTTCTATTTGATATGTTCCCGAGTGACGTTCGGCGAAAACTTGATTGACTATTGTCTTCGTTTTTAAATGATGGTTCGTTTTGATTATTCTATTGAGTCTTTGAAAATGTTTTAAACTGCATATAGTTTCTCACTACACTCGTGCATCTTTGTTGTTACATCTTTACGAGTCCGGTGGTTATGTCATCGTGCACACTATGCTATATTCCGAAGTATGATGTGTTATGAAGCATGATGTGTTACGAAGTATGATGTGTTCCGAAGTATGATGTGTTACGAAGTATGATGTGTTCTGAAGTATGATGTGTTACGAAGTATGATGTGTTCTGAAGTATGATGTGTTCTGGAGTGTGATATGCTACGGAGTTATGCAATATTCTGAAGTATGATGTGTTATGGCGCCAAAGAGGGGGTGGCGACCATGTTCCGTCTGCCGAGTCCCATAATGGGCCGGATATGATACATGACATTGATATGCATGATTTGTGTTTCGAGAGTAAGCATTTTGGCATTCTGATTATTATACTTGTTTTTACGTACCTTTTATGTATGATTTGTATTTCACATGCAAGCACTTTGGTATTCTGGTTATTGTGCTCACCTTCGTACTCCCTTACTTCGGTTGTGACCCCGTTTTTACGTATTTCATGCTTTACATACTCGGTACATATTTCGCATCGACCCCACTCTTCGGGGGTGTGTTTCATGCCCGCGGTACGGACGATCGTTTTGGTGATCCGCGGTTTAGGACATCCGTTCTGTGTCTTGAAGTGCTCCCTTGTCAAGCCCATATTTTGGTATAGATTCCTTGTTGTATATATGTACGATTATTCGGGGGGTACGGTGGGCCCGTCCCGTCGTATGGTTACGTGATTACTCCTGAAGGTACGTAGACATGTGTGTGGGTTGTGAATAATTCTTGTTCGGCTATGTACGTGTGATTTATGTTTTGGGCGGCCCCGCTCGTCGTGGCGACCTTGTCGGTACCGCATGTATATATATGTTTTGACATGTTGTGTATATTATGATAGCCTTGCCGGCTTCTGTGCAGGATATATGCTTATATGCGCTAGATCGAGACGACGTTTGACTTTTGTATATGTATAAGTTATTTGTATGCTAATTCGGGTTAATGGGTATATACGAGTGTCCAGTTCGGGCACTAGTCACGGCCTACGGGGTTGGGTCGTGACAAAAGTGGTATCAGAGCGGTTCGTCCTAGGAGTGTCTACAGATCGTATCTAGTAGAGTCTTGTTTATCGGTGTGTTGTGCACCACATCTATAAACAGGAAGCTACAGGACATTTAGGATGTTATCTTTTCCTTCGATCTTAGATCGTGCGATAGAGCTATCTTATCGGGATGACTCCTCCCTAACAAATTTTTTCAGCGATGCCTCGAGAAAAGCGGCGGTGCCGGAAAGGCAAGTCGACGACGGTGGAGAGACTAGCCGAGGCCCGGAGAGTTACTAGGGCCGTGCTCGGCGACGAGGTTGTGCTCCCGTCGGCGCGAGCTGCGCTACACCGCCACTGCCGGGAGGGCAAGGGCGGCGGCGAGTGCGGATCGGGCGACTCTACCGCCAGCTCCCGGGGTTCCCGTGCCCAAGCCTCCAGCTCCTCAGCCTGGTGTTATATCCCGTATTTTGTACGTTGGGACATTCCGAGCTAACCATGAAAAGTTAAGGACAAGACTATTCCGGGATACGAGGTTGAGACTTTTGACCTCCGATTTTGTTTTAAGGCATAAGTTGCTTATGATTTTATTGGTATGGAATATTAAGGAAAATTTGGGGTTAAAAGTGAATTATGGAAAGTTGACAATTCATGAAAAAGGGCCAAGTTGGCCGTGTGGGGTGTGGGTGGTTCCCACCCATGGCTTGGCAAATTTTAATTCATCCAAGCCATGTGTGGGCCATGGTACACATGGATGAATTATATATGTGGGTATTAGATGACTAGCAAGTCATAATTCATCATTTTCACTCTAGAAACTTGGAGAAAAATGGAGGAGAAAAATCAAAGGGGCTATTCGGCCATGGCACAAAAAAATGATGACCATGAATAGTGATCAAAAAAATATTTTCTTCTAGCTTTTCAACCAATTGGAAGGTCGTAATTAACATGGAGTAGTTGTTGGAGCAAGCAAATCATTCATTCTTGCAAAGCACCAACCCTAGCCAAGTGAAGAACTAAGTGAAAAAGGTAAGGTTTAATCTTCTTTTTCATATGTTATGGATGGTTTGTGTATGTTGTAGTATGTAGAAATGGATGAAATTCATGAAATATTGTATGTTGAAGTTGGGCCGTGTAGGTGTTGGTTGTGTTGGAGTGATGAACTAATTTTATTTAATATTTTGGATTGTTGTTGTTGTGGATTCTATAATGAAAATGGAGGTTTAATGATTTAAATTGAAGTTGTAATCGTTTGTAGGTTGTTGGAGAAGATAATGTGATTTTAATATAGTTTCGTGTATTTATGAGAATGATGTTGTTAATGGGTGGATTGTTGGTGTAGTATATGAATTTGGAAGAAAGAAATGTATTGTTGTTGTTCCTAGTGAATTTGGAAGGTTTCGGGTTATGTCGCACATTGGTTGGGTTGTTTGAATATTGTGCGGATGGTTTGAAGTATTCTTGAGTCTTGCGTGAATAGTTTCGAATTAGTATTGGCATGTGTGTGCATTGGTGTTGGCTTGATTGTATGTGGTCAATTTGAATGTAAATGGAATATTGTCGAATTATGTAGAAAAGAGTTATTAACGTTAGAATGCGTTTTGAATTAATTGTTGATGTTGTTAGAATGATTGTTGGTAGTGTTGTTGAAGATTTGACCAAGTTGAATTCTCGTGGTTGTTGAAATTACAGGGGAAATGCTGCCCAAATTTCTGTAAATGAAGTGCTAGCTTAGAATTGGATTTCTAAGTGCTTATGACTAATGTTTGGTGTTTAACGACGTGTTGTAGATCTTGGGGAGCCGAGACTTAAGTTTGGATTAGCTTAGGACGCGGACAAGGTATGTAAAGCCTAACCTTTCTTTCTTTTGGCATGTCTTAGTTGTAAGTAAGCTATGATACGAGCCTCGAGGTAACTCTATTCTTGCGATCCGAGCATGTCTACGATTCTTATTCACTTCTTAATGTTGGCATTTGTAATGTACTAGAATAATGGTCCTTATGTCTTTGGTATGATTGGATTTCAAAGTTTGCATAAAAAGTTTTGTTCCTAAAGGGTTCTATGTCGAAAAAGAGCCATAACTTTCGTAGACAGAACCGGATCGCCTCGATATGCTCGTAGAAGGCTCTGTAGCGTATAATGACTATACCTTCCATAGGCGGACTCGGATTGGGTGGACGCTCGTCCGTGGGTCCCGCGACTTTCCTTTGCATAGTTCTAACGACTTTTGAAAGAACTTAGC
>NC_081348.1:61149115-61173370 GCF_029784015.1 Lycium ferocissimum | reverse complement strand
CTACAAAGAGTATATAACATCATAAAGATGGGACAGGACCCCGCTGTGCCTATATATATACACAAAAGAATAGTACCAACAGCTGCAGCTCGGAATCAAACGGAGCTCCGCTAAGCAGTCTCTGAATAAGCAGCCTAAGGGTCAAGTCTATCTCCCTGTCCGCCTGCGGGCATGACGCAGCGTCCACAAACAAAAGAACGTCAGTATAAACAATGTACTGAGTATGTAAAGCATAATTAATAGGATTATGAAAGCATAAAGGATAACATGGGGTAGAAGAACCACTTTTACCTCTTGAGACGTTCATCACACTTACTTACCCTTTTTATAATGAAACCTTTCCATACATACACTTATACATATACTAGCACTATACTTGACCATGTAGGTTCGGTGTCATACATACCTAGCCATAACCAGGCTTAGTGTTATATATACCCGGCCATAACAAGGCTTGGTCTTATACATACCTACCTGTAGTGGTGTGCGCGTAGTAGATATCATACCTGGCCATATAAGCTCGGTATTACCAGATAGCCATACATATATATACATAGGGGTACATAAGTATCATCAACATCATCATCACTATATCTTTCCTTAGAGGGCCAACTATTGTAGGATGAGATCAATAACATCATGAGAGTATCAAGACTTAGGAGCTTCAACACTTCTAGAAATAGAGGCGTCATAGGAGACATGGTGAATTTCATGAATAGGTGTACAACAATGGAATCATGCCTTAAGAAGGAAGGGTTAGCCTTACATACCTTTATGTCTTCTTAGCTACTTAACGTTCACCTCTAAGGCCCGAGAAATCTACATTTAAGAGGGTTCATAGTAAGGTTAGGTCTGAAAGACACTCTCAAGTCCAAGTTAGTATAATTCGTAAGCTATCGAAAATTGGGCAGCATTTCCCCCATTTCATCTACTTCTACCAAATTCCAAAATAACCCCCAAACAACAATGACCTTATCAATAATACCATAATCAAGAGACTTCATCCAAGTTAAGCATCATTCAATCCCCAAAACTCCTTTTCATGATTATGCATAACAATAGCTACAACACAACACCATGTATACTTACATACAACACTTCCCCAACATCATTAATATCACCCATATCAAGATTATACTAATAACATGCCAAGAATCATAATTCAAGTTAACTTATAGCTCATAATATCTTCAAGTTCATACTTGGACTCTCTTTTCACTTTTCTTCTTCCAACCACATGGTATAACAATCAAACAACCTTAACCAAATGCAAGAAATGTAAAAACTTACCTTAATCACATAAGAACAAGTCTTGGATCAACTTACTCCACTAAAGTGAAATCTCCAACATCAACTCCAAAGGAAATCTTGAGTTTCACAAACCCTAGCAAGCTTCTTAGCACTTGAATCTCTTGGATTCACTTGATTTTCTTAGATTTTGGCTTGGATTAGTTTATGAACTTGTAGAGAGGGTTTTTGTCAGGACCCAACCAGAAGGCCATGACCGCACCCGGAGCTAACACACCGAGCACCTCTAAACATACATCTTATAAACATTTCTGGGTGGACCATAACGATAGCTCACGGATATCATAATCTGTAAGGACATATATCATAACAAAACAACACATCTCTATACAATCTTCAACAATTATGTCTATTATCCCCTGCCGATAAGGCTACTAAAATATTATACAACAATATGAACTGATGACAATATGGGAGTTCTAGCTACACATATTTGTCTAAGAGCCTCTACATAGAATACAGGAATCCACAAATATGGGCAGGACTCCGCCATGCCCAAGTACATATACACAAGAGTAGTATCAATAACCTGCAGCTCCGAAGCAACTGAAGCGCTTTTGAAACTCCACTAATGAAGCTCCTAAGGGTCTGGTCCATCTACCTGTCTACCTGCAGGCATGAACACAACATCCACAAGAAAGGACGTCTGTACGAATAATGTACTGAGTATATAAGGCATAAAGTCAGCATGTACATAAGAATCATGGAAAAGACATCTGAGACATGCCAATGAGTACCGTGAATGCGAATGAATACGCATGTGTGTATATCGGGAAAACATATATATATATATATATATATATATATATATATATATATATATATATATATAGGCCACGTAAATCACCCTGTCAAATGTGCCTTTTATATGTACATGAACTCCGCAGCATAGGCCACAACTTCACCCCCAATCAACTGTGCCTTATATATGTATACATAAATGCCACAATATAGGCCACAGCTTTACCCCCTATCAACTGTGCCTTATATATATACATAAACGCCATAACATAGGCCACAGCTTCACTCCCTGTCAAATTTGCCTTATATATGTACATGAAGAATGAGAATGAATGCAATGCATAAGCAAAATGAAATAGTATAACTCGGTAATATCACAAAATAGCTATATACATATATTATACTCATGGCATGCATGAGAGTTCAAATAAAAGCTACTACTTTAGCGGAGTGATGTAAGGTTGGTAGCCTCCGATTTATATTATGGAACAATCATCATCGCTATATCTCACCTTGAAGGAACAATTATTATAAGGTGAGATCAACAACAATTAATTAAATCGAGAAAATCATGAAATAAGCTCAATAATATCATAATAGCATTAAAATTATAAGCTTTGGAATTTCTAGAATGGGATCATCATCATCATTTTTATCATCGTGGAAAACATCTATCTTTGGCATCACAAGAACTTTGGAAATCATGAACTTCTAGTTTTTTGGGATAAGGATGCTATGGAAAACATGTATGGTTTCATAACGTAGGAATCATGCTTTTAGAAAGAAAGGGTTTAGCCTTATATACCTTTTTGGTCTCCTACTACTTAACTCTTATCCTTCTAAGTTTGTAAATCTACATTCAAGAAAATTTATACTATTGTTAGGCTTATCGTCATATGCTTATCTTAAGCCTTCAAATTAAACACCTTTAGAATCTACCGAAATTCGGGCAGCATCTCCCCTGTTTATATCCCTAGCCCGAAATCACAATACCAACAAGACAACAACAATAGCAATACTAATACCAACCACATCATCATCAATACCAAAATATTCCATATAACATCCCACACGATGTTTTTCAACATACAATAACAATATACACCTTCTTTCTTTCTAATCAAGGAGCATAATCTCATCAACACACCAACAATATTAGATACCATCCATATACATTTAAATCAGCCCAAACACATGGTCACAAAATGCTCAAAATAGTCCATAAACACAACAACTACAACACAACACTTTATGACCTTTCCTCCATAACTATTTTCATTTTTAAGACTTGCGAAACCTTCAAATCAACTCAACATAAGAGATAGGATGAAGAACATATCATATAATTGAAGAAATTTAGCCACACCAACTTTCTTCAAGACCAAACTCTCCACAACATCAAGTAGAAGCAAGAACAATCACCTTTCATGGACTAGTTTGGTGTAATCTTATTAAATTCTTGATTTAATGGGCTATAAATGTTTAGGGATGTGTTAGGAGGCTTCTAGGATTCATGAGAGTGTAAAGTGATAAAAAAAATAGGGTTGATGGGGTTTTTATACCCCTTGTAAGTCGGTGGAACCGACTTTTCCAAGTGGGACCCGCTGAAGCCATTTGGCAGTTTGAGGGGTTATCTTAAAATAGCCATAACTCCTTACTCCGATGTCGTTTTGACGAGCGGTTTGTTGCATTGGAACTATACTCGACAAAATTCATTTTAGGCTTTTAAAATACCTTAAAACTCCTAATATACCTGGAGATATACCCCTCCAAAGTTGATCCAAAATTCTGTCCAAAATTCTGCCAACTTTTTTCCAAATTTTCCACAAACTTATTTTCTTCAATTTTGTTGGTCCCAGAATCTTCCAAAACTATCCATACATAATATTTATCATTAATCATACTTGATAATGGTCATTTCCTTTGGTTCCAAGGTTATCCTTCCCAGTTACGACTTACGAGATCGTAATTCATCCTTTACTTCATTGTTACGTACTTTCCATGGCTTGTACCTTCCAAAACTTCATGGGACGTCTCCGATACTCCATTAATACGGTGAAGTACATGGCATGCTCATGCTCTGAAAGTGTGAGGTGTAACATCCTTCCCCCCTTAGAAACATTTGTCCTCGAATTTTGTAGCTTGCGATGCTATCATTAATTTCTTTAAATGGTTGTTCTCCTTTAGTTCCTGGTCTCCATGTTCTTATACTAAAGGCTCATTAGTCTTCTTTCATATGCTCCCAATTCTTTGTCGAACTCATTCATTAGTTCCATATCCTCTTGTTCTTACGTATGTACCCAGTGGTCGACTGATATCTAGCTACCGTCCTGGGACCTGTTGCCATTAAGATGGTCTTAACTCATGATTGCTATGGCTTCCTGCCTATCTGTGAGCAGTCTTAATTGTTGTACTCTTTTGCCTTGCTCCTTATTTCTCTACTAGTAGACAAACTCTCTTGTTTAGATATAGCACCTTTCCTTGCTTGCTTCTCTGGTGCTATTTTAGATCATGCCTTTTTATACTAGTTGACCTTATATGTATATCATATCATTTCCTTTTAGTTCGTTGATCGGACCCCCCTTAATTCCTTGCAATATCATCATATTCACATTTGAAATTTTCCTCCATTTTCCTCTCCTCAGTTTCAACATAATTACAAAGTAAACTCATGAACATGGAACTAGGATAAAATCTTACTTAATCATAATTTCCTCCCGATACGAGTATGCTTCCCTCCTTAAGTCCTTGGCTCTCTTATACCGGTAACTAATTGAGACTTAAACTAACCTCCATTCTTCTTCAGCTCTTTATTGTTGTCCCTACACCATTCTGTTAGCCATTTCATCATGACGATTGTTTATATAGTTCTATGTCATACACTCTTACAATTGATATAACCGGCGACTTGGAATTTCATGACTTACGAGGTACTCCCTAATCTCGTGCAGTACTGCTATCCTGCTATCCATAGGCACACTATCTTCCTTTCCTTTGAAGATTATTGAACTTCCTATAAATATTCCTCTTTTAAATCTTTCATCTCTTCTAGTGCTACAAGTTCTTTTTAGTAGTCCCGATTGTCCCTTATACTTATCCCTGGTCACATGCTGACTTTCTTACTCCTTCTGTTACCCATTGGAGTACTTTAATGCATATCTAAATGTACCTAAAATTTCGTCGGCGCGAGTGATTCGAGTCATAGTCCGGAATACGACATATCGCACGACGAAACTTATTCTTCTTGCCATATTTGTCTCCTAATATACCTGCATTTAATCCATTCTCACTTTTCTTTAGCACATTCTTGACATATCGGTTCATTTCGAAATTTGACTCTTTCAATCCAATATATTTCCCTCTTTTGAGCTTGGGAATATTGTAGCTCATCTCAGAACTGAATTTGTTTTTCCCCCTTTTTAAAGGATGTTGTCATATACCTGTAACCCTTGAGTATTAACCGTTTTTTATAGTTATCTGGCCGACCTTAGCGATCCTTCAACCCCTCTATTCCATATAATGCCTTAGTTCTTTTCATCGCATGGTTTAACTTACCTTCCTTTTTGCTAGTTGAGTTCTTGTATCAAATCGAAATGCTTATACATATTGGATACAATTCAAATGCTTTCTTTATTATCCTTTCACTTCTACCTTTTAAGACTAATAATCCTCTAGGCTAATGAATTAATGGGGACATCAGAATTCATTAGGCCCCTTATGGAGTGTCCGACTATACCACGTTCCTTTAGCACTAGTCTTTCTCCACAACTATCTTCTTAATATCCTTGAAATTCTCCTTGCTGTGGGTTCCCAATTCCGATTTATGTCTATACTATACCATTAAAAGTTGGTATTCCACAGCATCCATTCCCCACTACTCGTCCTTTCATTGGCTTAGCTCATTTTGTTGTGTAAACTACTTGTTTGCATCACGGCTATGCATCATAGTCCTTCTAGTGTTCGTCGGTTCTTGATCTTATCATGAAATCCTCACAAAGTACAACCTTTCCTTTCTTCTTTCATCGAGTCCTCATCTTCCTTTATGATACTACAACTTGTACACACACACACACAATATATATATATATATATATATATATATATATATATATATATATATATATATATATATATATATATATCTCGAATTTTCTCGGTTTTCTTCATGATCCCATCTTTGCATCTTTCACACAACCATTGTCTTATAATTTTGATTTGTTTTCCCTTAGGAAAGACTACTGATTCCCTAACCTTCTCCTTTTTGTCGGCAGCCATATAATTTCCTTTAACCATTTCATTGACACCTCCTCCTTCCTTTAGTCCTCATAGTTTCTTTTACTTGTAAAATGCCTTTTTCCATTAGCCATCCTTTACTCTTAGGTTAGGAAACTTTGGAGTGTTTCGTTATGAGTGTGAATCCCTTTTGACGCTAAAAATCTCTTCTTGGGGTATTTTCTTTCCTTAAACAGGCGTACCAATCATGGGTTCACATCCATCCTCCTGGTTAAATCTCAGGAGTTTAAAATTTCCTCGTCGCTCTCATAAGACCTTTTTATTTCTCCTCAAGGATACACCTTTGTCCATTATTTACAACCTTCTTGGTTCTAGTTATGAAAACGTATAGGTTGGTTCCGGGGTCGCCACGTTCATCCCTTGTCACGTATAACATTACTCTATCTCCTATTGATTTATTTAAATTTGATCCTATCGTCTGCTTTCCTGCTTTCATCCTAACCTTTTCCTCAAATATATATTACCTGACCCTCAATGGGTATACGTTCTCCTTGTCCAAGTTTCTCTCCCCTTCATGAAATAATAACCTTCTTTTTCCTAATACTCCTTCTTACATTGTTGGTCGCGTTACCACTGTCTGACTTTGATTCCCGAGAAAACACAATCCTAATTCTCTCTGTAGCACTTGCTACCTCAATTTTGACATACAGCATAATCAATACTTTTAACATGTCGTAACATTAATCATAAGGGTGTACATAATACTCGATGTAGCCACTCGTGACTTATCTTTTTATCGCTTTTCAAGACCCCTTTTTTTCGAGATATCCCATCGCAATTTGATTTTGTCCTGAATCTGTGGCTTTAATACATCTCCCATCTCTTTTTGCTCAGCTAGCCAGAGAATTCTAATTGTAAACCTCATATACTTCTAATTTCCCCCGGGCTATTCTAGTTTCTCATATTCTTCTTTCGTGTGTCTAATTATGTAGGTCTTCCTAGCATACCTTCCTACGTCCTAATTGTGAGACCAGGTAATATAACTTTACTTAAAATCTTTACTCGTACTTGTACCCTATCTCTTTGTCTAAAATAATCAACCTCACATCCTTTACTTTCCTATAGCAACCGAATCGATCCTTGCGATATTTTATCTTCACTTGTGCACCTACTCTCTTCTCTCCTTACACATAAACTGACATCGCACCTAATTTCTCTATCGTCAAATAACTTTCACAACACCCGTCTGAAAAAAATATGAGGTGAAGCCTTCTTATAATGATTAGCTAGAAACACACCACATATTCTTAAGGTTGATACAATCTCTACTTCCTTCGTCGGCCAAGCAACATCACATTTAGAAGTTATATAAACAATCCAGAAAATAATCATAATTGCAACCCAACTTACCTAACCATTTCTCATTCTTGAGTTCAAGGTCATCATTAATACCCGAAGTAAACTTGTCCATAATGATTCTTAGAATAGCATCAACTATAAAATACTCAGAATCCCCTTGAAGTCGAATGACTGGTGACTTCTAAATCCTAATGTAAACTCACTTTATGTAGAAAAGTTTGATAAACCGAGCCTATGTTCCTGTCATCAACCCGTCTTGATCTTATGTATATATATAAACTTCTAGAATAATACTTTCCCCCTCCTCGTTAACTTTCTTTCCCATATCGATATCTTTTCGTTATCTCTTACTCACCAATCTATAAATAGCAATACTGCATTTGAATTCTTAGTGTCAACTTTCCTATATCTTCAATAAATCTCAATTCTCCGAAATATCAAATGCACTCATTCCAACTCCTTTAATTAGTAATCATTTTTCCCCTCCAGGGCTCTTCCCTTGAATTAAAATCCTTTTAAAACATCTCTTTGAAAGCGTCTCATAATTGTTCATTCAATTGTAACATACCAAACATCCAATTGTCACATTTTCCCTTCATTCTTTCTCTATAGCCTAGACATTCAAATACTCCAATTTGTAAAAATTTCGGCAGACTTTCCTCTATACTTCTTACTGCCTCATTCCTGCACACAGCCCAGAGAACACATCCAATGCCTCCCAGGGCGATCACAAATACTCCTAACATCTAGCTCGAGTTCTTATGTTAAAGTCTGTCAATATCAATAAGGCAGGAAACATACCTTTCAGAGTAACAACTTCAATTCTCATCAATTACCTCATAACGGCATAATCAACTGCTCATCCACAATCAAAACATTTAGGATAAGAATCAGGGAGATCACATCCTATAATTTAGCTCTACGGCACGATCTAAGATGAGAAAGAAGGGTCAATCATTCCTAAATTCCCTGCAGCCTCTTGTTTATAAGGTGGCGCGCTTCATACCCATAAATAAGACTCTACTGGACACGGCTCATAGACACTCCCTAAGACGAACTGCTCTGATATCACTTTTGTCACGACCCAACCAGAGGGGCCATGATGGGCACCCAGAGCTAACACAAGGAGCACCTCTAAACATACATCCCATAACTATTTCTGGGTGGACCATAAAGATAGCTTATGGATATCATAATCTGTAAGGACATATATCATAACAAACGACACATCTCTATACAATCTTCAACAATTATGTCTATCATCACCAGCCGACAAGGCTACTAAAATATTATAAAACAATATGAACTGATAATGATACGGGAGTTCTAGATACACATATCTGTCGACGAGCCTCTACATAGAATACAGGAATTCATGAAGATGGGGCAGGACTCCGCCATGCCCAAGTACATATACACAAGAGTAGTATCAATAACCTGCGACTCACAAGAAGCAAGCGCTTTTGAAACTCCACTGATGAAGCTCCTAAGGGTCTGGTGCATCTACCTGTCTACTTGCGGGTATGAACGCAGCGTCCACAAGAAAGGACGTCAATACGAATAATATACTAACTATATAAGTCATAAGGTCAGCATGTCCATAAGAATCATGGAAACACATCTGAGACATGCCAATGAGTACGTGAATACGAATGAATACACATATATATATATATATATATATATATATAACATATATATATATATATATATATATAGAAATGCCACAATATAGGCCACATCATCACCCCCTGTCAAATGTGCCTTACATATGTACATGAAGACACAACATAGGCCACAGCTTCACCTCCTGTCAGCTGTGCCTTATATATGTATACATAAATGCCACAACATAGGCCACAACTTTACCCCCTATCAACTGTGTCTTATATATATACATAAATGCCACAACATAGGCCACAATTTCACCCCTGTCAACTGTTCCTTATATATATATATACATAAACGCCACAACATAGGCCACAGCTTCACCCCCTGTCAACTGTGCGTTGTATATGTACATGAAGAATGAGAATGAATGCAATGCATAAGAAAAATGAAATAATAGAACTTGGTAATATCACAAAATAGCTATATACATATATTATACTCATAGCATGCATGAGAGTTCAAATAAAAGCTACTAATTTAGCGGAGTGACGTAAGGTTGGTAACCTCCGATTTATATTATGGAACAATCATCATCGCTATATCTCACCTTGAAGGAATAATTATTATAAGGTAAGAGCAACAACAATGAATAAAATCAAGAAAATCATGAAATAAGCTCAATAATATCATAATAGCATTCATAAGCTTTGGAAATTCTAGAATGGGATCATCATCATCATTTTTATCATTGTAGAAAACATCTATCTTTGGTATCATAAGAACTTTCAGAATCATGAACTTCTATCTTTTTGGGAATAAGGATGTTATGGAAAACATGTATGGTTTCATAACGTAGGCATCATGCCTTTAGAAAGAAAGGGTTTAGCCTTACATACCTTTTTGGTCTTCTACTACTTAACTCTTGTCCTTCCAAGTTCGTAAATCTACATTCAAGAAAATTTATACTATTGTTAGGCTTATCGTCGTATAATTAAACCCCTTTAGAATCTGCCGAAATTCGGGCAGCATCTCCCCTGTTTATATCCCTAGCCCGAAATTACAATACCAACAAAACAACAACAATAGTAATACTAATACCAACCACATCATCATCAATACCAAAATATTCCATAAAACATCTCACACGATGTTTTTCAACATACAACAACAATGTACACCTCCTTTCTTCCCAATCAAGGAGCATAATCTCATCAACACACCAACAACATTAGATACCATCCATATACATGTAAATCAGCCCAACAACATGGTCACAACATGCTCAAAACATTCCATAAAACAGCTGACTACAACCTGACACTTTATGACCTTTCCTCCATAACTATTTTCATTTTTAAGACTTGCTAAACCTTCAAATCAACTCAACATAAGAGATAGGATGAAGAACATACCTTATACTTGAAGAACTTTAGCAGCACCAACTTTATTCAAGACCAAACTTACCACAACATCAAGTAGAAGCATGAACAATCACCTTTCATGGACTAGTTTGGTGTAATTTTGTTAAATTCTTGATTTAATGGGCCATAAATGTTTGGGGGATGTGTTAGGTGGCTTCTAGGAGAGAGTGTAAAATGATGAAAAAATAGGGTTGATGGGGTTTTTATAACGCTTGTAAGTCGGTGGAATCGACTTTCCCAAGTGGGACCCGCGGAGGCCATTTGGCAGTTTGAGAGGTTATCTTAAAAAGGGCCATAACTCGTTACTCCGATGTCATTTTGATGAGAGGTTTGTTGCATTGAAAACTAGACTCGACAAACTTCATTTTAGGCTTTTGAAACACCTTAAAACTCCTAATATATTTGGAGATATACCCCTCTAAAGTTGACCTAAAATTCTGTCAACTTTTTTTCCAAATTTTCGACAAACTTATTTTCTTCGATTTGCTTGGTCCCGGAATCTTCCAAAACTATCCATACATGATATTTATCATTAATCATACTTGATAATGATCATGTCTTTTGGTTCCAAAGTTGTCTTTCCCGATTACGACTTACGAGATCGCAATTCATCCTGTATTTCATTGTTACGTACTTCCCATGGCTTGTACCTTTCAAAATTTCATGGGACGTCTCCGATACTCCGTTAATACGGTAAAGTATGTGGCATGCTCATGCTCTGAAAGTGCGAGGTGTAACAATCTTGGAGAGTTCAAGGATCTGATTTGGGGAAATAATGAGCCCAAATGATATAAAACGATATATATAAAGTGTAACTTAAAATCCCGTCGGGCATTCCTACGCCCACTTTGACAGACTATCGAAATTCCTACGTTCCGTCAAAGTGCCCAGCCCAACATGGCTCATTTTGACTATTTCACGGTGGACCTCCACCATTTGACAGGCCATCAAATGTTCTATGGTCCGTCAAATGGTCCATCAAAATGTCCTTTCCCGATAAGTTGCTCGTTTCGATTCGTTTGACCTCCAATCCTTATAGAACCTTCTTAGCACTTGTGTAACACTTCATTAACCATCTAAGGGGATCTATAGCTCCTTCTCAAGTCATTTATGAACAAAGTATAACTCAATTTTAGCGAAATCGTCCCAACCATGACTTACATTCTACTTCTTTTGACGAACTTAATTCCACCGATTCATATGACTTCAAAATCTTAATGGTACGCGCTTAAAATTATCAAATACTCTTCTTAATCTCATAAGGACTTCATGTATAATGCTCTCCTTAATCTCATAAGGACTTCATGTCCACTTTAGCCTTAAGTTAGTCTCCTCATAATTCAAACGACTCAAAATTTCCGAGATGTAACATAACCGGATGGACTAACTCCAAATCCGAAGGTAGATCTAATTCATAAGCCACCTGGCCTACCTTGCGTACAATCTTGTAAGGACCAATATTCCAAGGGCTAAGCTTGCCCTTTTTATCAAATCTCATGACGCCCTTCATCGGCAACACCTTCAAGAATACCTAGTCCTTAACTTGGAACTCTAAGTCCCGCCGATGATTATCTGCATAAAATTTCTGACAACTCTAAGCTGCCAATAATCGATCCTGAATAAGCTTGACCTTTTCCATGGCTTGCTGGATCAAGGCTGGCCCTATTAACTTAGTTTCTCCCACTTCGAATCACCCAATCGGTGAACTACACTTGCGCCCATATAAAGCCTCGTTCGGGGCTATTTGAATCTTTGGAATGATAACTATTGTTATAAGCGAACTCTATAAGCGGTAAGTTATCGTCCCAACTACCTCCAAAATCTAATACATATGCTTGTAGCATATCCTGAACAGTCTGAATGGTACGCTCAGCTTGTCCATCAGTCTGTGGATGAAATGCTGTACTAAGACTCACCTGAGTCCCCTTCTTGGAAGGATTTCCAGAAATTAGCTGTGAACTGGGTTCCCCTATGAGAAATAATAGATATTGGAACACTATGGAGTCGTACTACCTCCTTGATATAAAGCTTTGGATAATCCTCTGCTATGTATGTAGTTGTGATAGGTAGGAAATTAGCTGACTTTGTGAGTCTATCCACAATTACCCATATAGAATTATACTTACGCTAAGATAGAGGCAAGCCTGCAATAAAATCCATATTAATGACTTCCCATTTCCAAGTTGGTATTTCCATAGCTTGCAACAATCCACCGGGCTTTTGATGCTCAATCTTTACCTGCTGACAGTTTGAAAATTGAGCTACAAATTCTGCTATGTCTTTCTTCATTCCATCCCACCAATATGTAGATTTAAGATCATGATACATTTTCGTTGCTTCGAGATGAACAGAATAACAGGAACAATGGGCTTCCTCCAAAATCTGGTGGCATAATCCTGTAACATCAGGGATACACAATTTGCCTCGAGATCTGAAAACTCCATCTGCTGAAATCTCAAAGGATGACTTTTTCTTCTGAGGAAGTGTATACCTGTAATGAACTAATATAGGATCCTCATATTGGCGTTCTTTCACCTCAACTACTAATGACGAAAAAGCTGAATTCTGAATGGTAAGTCCCAGATTGCCCGAGTCCGTTAACATAACTCCAAGGCTAGCTAACTACTGAAGCTCAGGAGCTAACTCTCTCTTCTCTGGCTAAACATCATATAAGCTACCCATAGATCTACAGCTAATAGCATCAGCTATGACGTTCGCTCTCCCTGGATGATATAGTATACTGACATCATAATCTTTCAACAGCTCCAACCATCGCCTTAGCCGCAAGTTCAACTCTTTCTGCTTGAAAATATATTGAAGACTCTTATGATCTGTATAATTAAGAACATGGACACCATATAAATAATGCCTCCACATCTTCAATGCATGAATCACAACAGCTAACTCTAGATCATGGGTTGGATAGTTTTTCTCGTGTTTCCGCAGTTGTCCTGAAGCATACGCAATAACTCTACTGTGCTACATCAACACACAACCCAACCTTACTCCTGAAGCATCACAATAGACAACATAGCCCTCCGACCCTTCAGGAAGTGTCAAAACTGGGGCGAAAGTCAATCTATATTTCACCTCCTGAAAACTGCGCTCACAAGCATCCGTCCATTGAAATTTGGCTGATTTCTGAGTCAGCTTCGTCAATGGTGTAGAAATTGAAGAAAAAACTTCTACAAATCTTCTGTGATAACCTGCCAAACCTAGAAAACTACGAACCTCCGTAGGTGTTGTAGGACTTGGCCAAGTCTTCACAACTTCGATCTTCTGGGTATCCACCCGAATACCATCAGCCGAAATAATATACTCCCGAAAAGTCAAAGAATTCAACCAATACTCACATTTTTTGACTTTGCATAAAGCTCCTGAGCCTGAAGAATTCTAAGGACAGTACGTAAGTGATCTATATGTTCTGCTTCGGATCGAGAGTATACCATGACATCATTGATAAATACGATCACAAATGAATCTAGAAAAGGCCTGAACAGACTATTCTTCAAATCCATGAACACCGCCAGCGTGTTAGTCAATCCAAATGACATTACCTAAAACTCAAAATGACCATATCTAGTTCTAAAGGCTATCTTTGGAATGTCCTTCTCCCTAACTCTCACCTGATGATACCCGGATCTTAAATCTATCTTTGAGAACCATTTGGCACCCTACAATTGATCAAATAAATCATCAATCCTTGGAAGCGGATATTTATTCTTGATCATCACGTTATTCAGCTGTCTGTAATCAATACACATTTAGGAGCCATCTTTCTTCCTTACAAATAACACAGGTGCTCCCGACGGCGACCAACTAGGCCTAATAATGCCTTTCTCAATCAAATCCTTCAATTGTTGCTTCAACTCTTTCAACTCTGCAGGAGCCATTCTATAAGCAGGAATAGATATAGGCTTAGCATTTGGTATCACATCAATAGCGAAATCAATCTCTCGTTTAAGTGGAAGGCTTGGAAGCTCATCCGGAAACACAACCGAAAAGTCATTCGCTACAGGGACAAGTTGAAGAGTTGGCGACTTTGCCTCTATATCCTAAACCTAAACTAAATGATAAATATAACCTTTAGCAATCATCTTTCTTACCTTGAGATAGGTAATAAACCTACCTCTCGGAGACACTGTGTTACCCTTCCATTCTAAAACTAGTTCTCCCGAAAACTGGAAAGAACCATTTTCGTTCTACAATCAACATTGGCATAACAAGAAGCCAACCAATCCATACCCATAATAACATCAAAATCTACCATTTTCAACTCAATCAAGTCTGCCATGGTGCGACGGTCATAAACTATAACCACAAAATTCCTATACCCTCGATTAGCTATTAATGGGTCACCAACCGGTGTGGACACTTCGAAAGGTTTAATTGGCTCAGGTTTTACCCCAATACGATCGGCAATGTAAGGAGTAATATATGACAATATAGAGCCTGGATCTATCAATGCATATACGTCATGAGAAGATACTGATAATAGACCTGTGAAAACATCGGGGGAAGACTCGAGATCTTGTCACCTAGCCATTGCATAAATACGGTGTTGAGGACCACTCAAACTGGGCGCTCCTCCTCTACCTCTACCACGACTTGCTGGTATCTGTGAGCTCTGCCTCAGAGGGCGTACAAATGATGAAGAACCAGTTGCTGATCCTGTGGGCTGGACCATACCTCTACTACCTCTCGATGGTCAGTCACGTATCATATGGCCTGGCTGACCGCAGGCGTAGCAAATATCTAAACCTGATCGGCATTGTCCCCAATGTAGCTTCCTGCACTGAGTATATTATGGTAAGTGTGGTCTCATACGTCTTGAATCACCTCTATACTGAGAATCCAGGACCCTGAAACTCTGACTCGGTCCGGAGTGAATAGGTTGATCAAATCTCTGGCCCGCAAATTGTGGAGGTGCACTAGTCGCTGTATGGCCTGAGTGCCTAGAATACTGCTGCCTCTGACCTGCTCTAATCTCACTAATAGGACCTGAAGATCTAGCCCTCTTGCTATCACCCCTATCATGCTCACGCTCATTCCCCCGCTGTTGCTACAACGTTTCCAAATTCTGGGCATGGGCCTGGATGCCAGAAATATCCATACTATCCTGAAGTGAGGCTGTCAAACACTCATCCATCAAATATGGCCCTAAATCATTCACAAATAGGTGCATGCGATCCCCCATATTAGCTCCCATGGCTGGAGCATACCTAGCCAAAGAATTAAAATGGAGGCTATACTCTAGGGCACTCATATTCCCCTGTCTAAGATTCAAAAACCTGTTAGCTAGGGCCCATCGAACCTCTGGCGGCAAATAATGTCAGAGGAAAGCATCTACAAACTCTTTCCATATTAGTTAAGGTGCGTTAACTCCTCTAGATGACATCCAAACAGTATACCAATGAACCGCAATAGCCCGTAATCTATAGGAGGCCAACTCTACCGACTCAACATCCGAAGTATGTATTACTCGCAATGTTATCAACATTCCATCTACGAAGCTCTGCGGGTCCTCATCTGATTTTGAACCAAAGAATTTTGGAGGGTTCAAACTAATAAAATCACGGGCTCTGGCACTGACAACTTTATCACCATGACCCGTACCATGCCGCTGGGCCTGAGCGGCGACTAACTGTATCAGCAAATGGATGGTCTCTCTCATCTCCTAGCCCGAGGCATTTGGTAGAGGAACTGGGGGTTCTGGAGCTGGAGCTAAGGCTCCTTCATGCTCCTCTGAAGCAGGCGGTGAGTGAGAGGACTAAGATGGAACCTCGTTATGAGACTGGCCCTCCTCTATATCGGTCAGCAGTACCCTCTCAATCCTCCTACCTGCCACTGTCTTGCCCTTATTGGCTGCTGTAGCTTTTCTCTTAACAGGCATCGCTGAAAACATAACGCACGGTTAAGAAAAGAGAAATTCTTGTATCATGGATCTATCGCACGATCTATGATGAAGAAGAAGGTCATTCATTCCTAAATACCTGCAGCCTCCTGTTTATAAGTGTGGCACTCTTCACACCCATAAATAAGACTCTACCTAATATGGCTCATAAACACACCCTAGGATGAACTGCGCTGATACCACTTTTGTCACGACCCAACTGGAGGGCCATGACAGGCACCCGGAACTACCCTACCGAGCACCCATCAGCATACTCTCATAATCACATCTAGGTGAGCCACATGGCTAACTCATAATTACCATAAACCAAATGACACAAGTTCCATCGAACATAGGCACATTTATATAAACATAATTAATTGTGCCCATATATACAAGCTGACAAGGCCACCAAAAAAGATATACAAAATGTGAACCGATAAGGCTACAGGGTACCTAGCTATATACATCTGTCTACGAGCCTCTACAAAGAGTATGTAATATCATAAAGATGGGGCAGGACCATGCCATACCCATATATGTACACAAAAAGAATAATACCAACTACTGCAGCTCCGGATCAAATGGAGCACTTCGATGTAATCTCTAAATAAAAAGCGCAAAGGTCTAGTCTGTCTCCCTGTCTACCTACGGGCATGAACGCAATGCCCACAAATAAAAGGACGCTAGTACGAATAATCTACTGAGTATGTAAGGCATGAATAGTAACATGATGAAAGTATGAAGATAACAGAAGATAAAGGGAACCCTTTTATACCTCGTAATACCTCTTAAGATGACAGTCATGCATACTTAACCTTTCTCTAAAGGAAACATTTCATACATATACATATAATAATACCATACCCGGCCATATAGGCTCGGTGTCACTAATACCCGGCAATAATAAGGCTCGGTGTTATCCATACCCGACCATATAGGGTCGGTGTTGTCCATACCCAACTGCAGTGGTGTGCGCGCAATAGATATCATACCCGGCCATATAGGCTCGGTGTCACAACATAGCTTTATATATATATACATATAGGAATACATAAGTAAAAGCAACATCATCATCATCACTATATCTTTCCTTAGAGGATTAACTATCGTAGGATGAGATCAATGATATCATGAGAGTATCAAGAACTATGAGCTTTAGCACTTCGATGAATGGAGTCATCATGCAAGACCTTATGAATATCATGTATAGGTTCACAACAATAGAATCATGCCTTAACATACCTTTACGTCTTTTTAATTACTTAACGCTGGCCTCCAAAGTCCGAAAAATCTACATTCAAGAGGATTCATACTAAGGTTAAGTCTTGGAACCACTCCTAAGTTCAAACTAGTATAATTAACGAGCTAATGAAATTTGGGCAACACTTCCTCTATTTTATCGACTTCCACCATATTACCAAACAACTATAATAACATCCGCAATATCATATTCAAGAAGTTATGTTCAATTTAATCTCAATTTGTCCAAAAATCCCTCTTCAAGTTCATCCCATAGTCATCTTCTTCACTTCAACACTTTATAACTTCTCCACTTTAATTTTTTTCCTTTCCAAGGGTTACTAAACCTTTTCATCAACTCAATCATGTAAATAAGATGGAGAAAATACCTTATAGTAGGAAAACTTCACCTCACTCAACTCCTTCCATAACCAAGTTCATCACAACTTTGGAGAGGAAAAAAAAACAATTACCTTCCATGGATTATCTTTGATGTTTTGATGTTGATCTTCTCTCTTGATGCTATGGAAAGGTATGAAGCATTATAGAACCTTCAAGAACTCTCAATAACTCTCTATAAGTGTGCAAAAATAAGTGTGGGAGGTGAGATGAAAATGGGGCCTTTTGGGATTTAAAAGGTGGAAAACCTCCCCCCCCCCCCATCAATTTGCGGTGGAGATGCGACTCAGCATATGGCATATGCGGCCGCATCTCCCCTCATCTCTATGGGGTAGAGGTTGGATAGTGGGGGATGCCAATTTGGTGAGTTTGCTGCCCATATGCTGCCGCATATGGCCCCATTTTCCCCGGTTTCGCAAAAATGCGTTCTTTTCGATTCGTTTGACCTCCAATCCTTATGGAACGTTCTTGGCACTTGTATAAAACTTCATTAATAGTCTAAGGGGTCCTATAGCTCCCCCTCAAGGCATTAATAAACAATTTATAACTCAATGATATGAAATTTTCCCAAAACATGACTCAAATTCCAATTCCTTCAACGAACTTATTTCCACCGATTCATATGACTCCAAAACCTTAAGGTACACACTTAAAGTTATCAAATACCCTCCTTAACCTTATAAGGGCTTCATGTCCACTTTAGGCTTGCGTTATTCTACTCATAATGCAACGACACAAAATTTCCAAGATGTAACATTCCTCCTCCTTAGGAACATTCTTTCTCGAATATTAGATTCTTAGGGATTCTACAAACATTTTGCCTAGAGTTTCCCCTGTAATATGCCACTACCATCCTGTCACAGCAACCCAAAATATATATTGCCTCATAGGGCTACAACAACAACAACAACAATAATGGCCACGCATGACTAAGAAATCATCAAAAGAAAGTATTACGTACCTGAGGACAATGGTGCCTTGGTTTGAATCTCTTCTGGGAGTGGAAACAAATGTGGATACCTGAACTTCATATCTTCCTTATCTTCCCATTTCATTTCTTCCTTACTGTTATTTCTCCATAAAACTTTAATTGAAGCTACATCTTTGGTTCTGAGCCTCCGAACTTGCCTATCTAGAATAGCAATGGGGACTTCTTCGTAGGATAATTGCTCGGTGACCTGGATATCATCCATAGGTAATTCTGGAAGGATCTCCAATTCACTTATGAAGCATCGATACATGGAAAATCAGATGGACTAACTCCAATTCCGAAGGTAGATCTAACTCATAAGCCACCTGGCTACCTTGCGTACAATCTTGTAAGGCCCAATATACCGAGGGCTAAGCTTGCCCTTTTCACCAAATCTCATTACGCCCTTCATCGGCGACACCTTCATGAATACCTAGTCATTAACTTGGAACTCTAAGTACCATCGACGATTATCTGCATAAGATTTTTGACGACTCTGAGCTGCCAATAATCGATCCTGAAAAAGCTTGACCTTTTCCATGGCTTGCTGGATCAAGTCTGGCCCTATTAACTTAGTTTCTCCCACTTCAAACCACCCAATTGGTGATCTACACTTGCGCCCATATAAAGCCTCATGCGGGGCTATTTGAATTCTGGAATGATAACTATTGTTATAAGCGAACTCTATAAGCGGTAAGTGATCATCCCAACTACCTTCAAAATTTAACACACATGCCCGTAGCATATCCTCAACAGTCTGAATGGTAAGCTCAGCTTGTCCATCAGTCTGTGAATGAAATGTTGTACTAAGACTCACCTGAGTCCCCAAACATTCTTGGAAGGATTTCTAGAAATTAACTCTGAACTGGGTTCCCCTATCAGAAATAATAGCTACTGGAACACCATGGAGTCGTACTATCTCCTTGATATAAAGCTTTGCATAAACCTCAGCTGCATATGTAGTTCTGACAGGCCATAAATGAGCTACCTTTGTGAGTCAATCCACAATTACCTATATAGAATTATACTTACGCTGAGACCGAGGAAAGCCTACAATAAAATACATATTAATCACTTCCCATTTCTAAGTCGGGATTTCCATAGCTTGTAACAATCCACCGGGCTTTTGATGCTCAATCTTTACTTGCTGACAGTTTGGACATTGAGCTACGAATTCTGCTATATCTTTCTTCATTCCATCCCACCAATATGTGGATTTAAGATCATGATACATTTTCATTGCTCCTAGAAGAACAGAATAACAGGAATAATGGGCTTCCTCAAAAATCTGGTGGCGTAATACTGCAATATCATGGACACACAATCTGCCTCGACATCTGAGAACTCCATCTACTGATATCTCAAAGGATAACTTTTTCTTCTGAGGAAGTGTATTCCTGTAATGAACTAATATAGGATCCTCATACAGGCGTTCTTTCACCTCAACTACTAATGACGAAACAGCTGAATTCTGAATGATAACTCCTATATTGCCCGAGTCCATTGACATAACTCCAAGGCTAGCTAACTACTGAAGCTCACAAGCTAACTCTCTCTTCTCTAGCTAAACATCACATAAGCTACCCATAGATCTACGGCTAAGAGAATCAGTTACGACGTTCGCTTTCCCTGGATGATATAATATACTGACATCAAAATATTTCAATAGCTCCAACCATCGCCTTTGCCGTAAGTTCAAATCTTTCTGCTTGAAAATATATTGAAGACTCTTATGATCTGTATAATTATCAAAATTGCACACCATACAAATAATGCCTCCACATCTTCAATGCATGAATCACAGCAGTAACTCTAGATCATGGATTGGATAGTTTTTCCCATGTTTCCGTAATTGCCTTGAAGCATACACCATAACTTTACAGTGCTACATCAACACACAACCCAGCCCTACTCCTGAAGTATCACAATAGACAACATAGCCCTCCGACCCTTCAGGAAGTGTCAGAACCGGGGCCGAAGTCAATCTATCTTTCGACTCTAAAAATCGGCATAAGCATTCGTCCATTGAAATTTGGCTGATTTCCGAGTTACAAGATCGTCAATGGTGCGTAGAATAGAAGAAAAACCTTCTATAAATCTTTCGTAATAACACGCCTAAACCCGTAAAACTACGAACCTCCATAGGTGTTGTAGGCCTTCGCCAAGTCTTCATAGCTTCGATCTTCTGGGTATCCACCCGAATACCATCAGCTGAAATAATACGCCCTAGAAAAGTCACAGAATTCAGGTAAAACTTACATTTTTGAACTTTGTATAAAGCTCCTGACCCTGAAGAATTCTAAGGACAGTAGGTAAGTGATCTGCATGTTCTGCCTTGGATCGAGAGTATACCAGGATATCATCGATAAACACAATCACAAATGAATCTAGAAAAGGCCTGAACACACTATTCATCAAGTCCATTAACACCGCCGGTGCATTAGTCAATCCAAACGACATTACCTGAAACTCAAAATGGCCATATCTAGTTCTGAAGGCTGTCTTTGGAATATCCTTGTCCCTAACACTCACCTGATGATACCCGAATCTTAAATCTGTCTTTGAGAACCATTTGGCACCCTGCAATTGATCAAATAAATCATCAATCCTTGGAAGCGGATTTATTCTTAATCGTCACCTTATTCAGGTGTCTATAATCAACCCACATTCGCAAGGATCCATCTTTCTTCCTTACAAATAACACAGGTGCTCCCCACGGCGATGAATTAGGCCTAATAAAGCCTTTCTCAATCAAATCCTTCAATTGTTGCTTCAACTCTTTCAACTCTGCATGAGCCATTCTATAAGGAGGAATAGATATGGGCATGGTATCCGGTAGTACATCAATAGCGAAATCAATCTCTCATTCAGGTGGAAGGCCTGGAAGCTCATCCGGAAGCTCATTTGCTACGGGGACAGATTGAAGAATTGGCGACTTTGCCTCTATATCCTGAACCCTAACTAAATGGTAAATATAACCTTTAGCAATCATCTTTCTTGCCTTGAGATAGGAAATAAACCTACCTCTCGGAGACGCTGTATTACCTTTCCATTTTAAAACTGGTTCTCCCGGACATTAGAAATGAACCATTTTCGTTCTACAATCAGCATTGGCATAACAAGAAGCCAACCAATCCATACCTATAATAATATCAAAATCTAGCATTTTCAACTCAATCAAGTCTGTCATGGTGCGACAGGCATAAACTATATCCACACAATTCCTATATACTCAATTAGCTATCACTGGGTCACCAATCGATGTGGACACTTCGAAAGGTTTAATTGGCTCAGGTTTCACCCCAGTACGATCGATAATATAAGGAGTAATACATGATAATGTAGAGCCTGCATCAATCATTGCATATACGTCATGAGAAGATACTGATAATATACATGTGACGATATCGGGGGAAGACTCGAGATCATGTCGCCCAGCCAGTGCATAAATACAGTGCTGAGGACCACTCAAACTGGGCACTCCTTCTCTACTTCTACCACGACATACTGGTATCTGTGAGCTCTGCCCCATAGGGCTTACAGATGATGAAGAACCAACTGCTGATCCTGTGGGCTGGACCATACCTCTACTACCTCTCTATGGATAGTCACGCATCATATGGCCTGGCTGACCGGTGCATAGCAAACATATGAACTTGATCGGTACTGTCCCTAATGTAGCTTCCCGCACTGAGCACATCGTGGTAAGGGTGGTCTCATCCGGCTTGAATCACCTCTATATTGAGAACCTGGGATCCTGAAACTCTAACCCAATCCGGAGTGAATAGGTCGATCAAATCGCTGGCCCGCAACCCGTGGAGGTGCACCGTTGGTCGTATGGCCCGAGTGCCTGCGAATACCGCCGCCTTCGACCTTCTCTAAACTCACAATGTGACCCGAAGATCTAGCCCTCGTTTATAACCCCCGATCATGCCCATGCTCATTCCCCCATCACAAGTTGCTACCGCTCTTCCAAATTCTGGTCATGGGACTGTATGCGAGAAATACCCATACCATCCTAAAGTGAGGCCTTCAAACACTCATCAATCAAATGTGGCCCTAAACCATTCACAAATCGTTGCACGCGATCTCCCATATCAGCTACCATGGCTGGAGCATACCTACCAAAAAGAATTAAAACGGAGCCTAAATGCCCGCAGCCTCCTGTTTATAAGTTTGGCGTGCTTCACACCCATAAACAAGACTCTACTGGACACGGCTCATAGATACACCTTAGGACGAACTGCTCTGATACCACTTTTATCACGACCCAATCGAATGGCCATGACGGGAACCCGAACTACCCATACTCTCATAATCACATCTAGGTGAGCCACATGGCTAACTCATAATTACCATGAACCAAATGACATAAGTTCCATTGAACATAGGCACATTTATATAAACATCATTAATTGTGCCCATATATACAAGACAACAAGGCCACCAAAAATGATATACAAAATATGAACCGATAAGGCTACGGGATACCTAGCTATACACATCTATCTACGAGTCTTTACTGTTATATCCCGTATTTTATACGTTCGGATATTTCAAGGTAGTCGTGGCAAAGATAAGGGAATGACCATCTCCCAAAATTATTTTAATGTACAAAGTTGGTTATAATACGAGTAGTATGGAAATATCGGAAAGGTTAAGGGTAAAAGAGAAATTCAAAACGGTTCACTTAGAATTTAATGCGGGTACGCCAGGCAAACGGGAATTTCACACAAGGATCGTGGATAAAGATTATATTACTCGAGTATGAGAATGTATATATATGGAATTTGGAGAGCGTATAAGTAAACCGGTTAACGTGATCACTCGAGGACAGCCCTTCGTAACCATAAGCCAAGGTGGGGCCCGCCCATCGGGACTTTATAAAAGACATATAAAGAGATATATGGGTAGTACATGTGAAGTTGAGAAGTCCTAAGAAGGACCCATAAGCCAAAAAAGAAAATGGGCCCCCCAAAAGGGCGATTTAAGAAAACGTTTTTCCAGACCGACTCTCGGGGGAAACACGGCATTAAATGTTTAAGGGGGAAAACCCCCGAAAAAAAAAGATAATTGAA
>NC_081348.1:61101823-61149015 GCF_029784015.1 Lycium ferocissimum | reverse complement strand
ACATGATGCCCCAAAATGGAGAAAGACTAAGGGGTCTGAAAAGAAGTATTCAAGGTTATGGGGTTAGGGGGTTTGAGAGAAGAGCGCACGTGAGAGAGAAACGGCGCAATAAAATCGAGTCCCGATGGCTTACAAGTAGCAGAGTCCATTGAGAGAGAGCGATTCAAAGTTGCCTCTCCTTTTCAGTCTCTTCGTTTAAGTTTTCACTGGAGTGATATTTGGTGTATTAACTCCTCACATAAAATTTATCAGGATGCACGGAAAATTGATTGAAATTTACTATCTATATTTTCTTACTTTTGTAAAGAAATTAAAGGCAGAGATTTTGACAAATGAACTTTTATTGTAAAGTACAAGGATAACACAAGAAACTAAGAGAAAATATTGAAAAATACATCCAACGTGATTCTTGATATCTATATTTACGGTACTATATTAAAAATATTAAATGATTCATGAAAGGGAGTATAAATTGATCTTACAATATCATTCAATTTGTCCGACAATGTCCTACAACGACATAGATTAAAAATAGTATTAAAAAATAAACCGAAATTATAAAATAACAAGCCTTGTTAATAAAATTTCCTTATCTTATAGGATTATGAATTTATTGCTGATGTGCCTTTAAACTTATCTTTAGTTTAATTTTATTTTATACCTAACGCACAAGCTTTATATATATATATATATATATATGTGTGTGTGTGTGTGTGTGTGTGTGTGTGTGATTTTTAAGAAGCTTTTACTAATTGTCACGGGATGCACGTGTGACGCACAGATGGCACGTGGGATGCACGAAATACAGGTATGACGCACACAATGCACGTATGACGTGTTAGATGTTTTTTGCTTTATGTGTGGCCCAATCAATGTAAGCCATAACTAATATTTAAATGAAGAATAAATCTCATCCTTTAAATATGCGACTTGATGGACGTACCGAACTAAGTCTCAACTTCTATACATTGGTTCTCATTCCATCCATTAGGGTTACTACGTATTCTCTACACAATTCCATCACTTACGGTTCTCGTAGAGAAATCCAAACTGGAACTATTGATGATTCTTTGTTAGCTCTAAAGTGACGAGACCACTTAATAACCCTCATCGGATACAAAAAGATATATCAGATAGAGCATAACCAAGTAAATTTTTTAATGAGAAGGCTAAATCATCACCTGATTTGAGGAAGTAGCCATGGAAGATTAGGTCTGTATGGCTTCTTGAGGTCGAAAGATCTTCCTTCATCCTTAAAAGTATGATGTTGCTTTAGCGCGAATGAAACCATTTCTCAAAATCAAAAGGAATCCTTCTCTTGAGGTTGCTTTGAGTCGTCAGGCTAGTAAAGCACTACTTGTAAAATGATAATTTCCCTATTGAATAACCTCTAAAGCATCAGACAATCACTTATTTACAAACTTCGTGTGGGGCAAATAGTTTTCATTTCCCATCTCATGGAAAACCCTTTTCGCTCTGCTTAGCCTTATCCCACACTAGGGGAATTTTAGTGATAGGTTCTGAATGGCTTTTACGGGGTCAAAAGATCTTCCTTCAGCCTTAAAAGTATGTTGCTGCTTTAGCGCGAATGAAACCATTTTTCAAAATCAAAAGGAATCCTCCTCTTGAGGTTGCTTTGAGTCGTCAGGCTAGTAAAACACTACGTGTGAAATGATAATTTCCCTATTGATTAACCTCTGAAGCTTCAGACAATCACTTATTCATAAAACTTCATGTGAAAATAGTTTTCATTTCACATCTCATGGAAAACCCTTTTCATTCCGCTTAGCCTTATCCCCCTCTAGGGGTATTTTAGTGATAGGTTCTACATGAATTGGTGTCACGACCGAATTTCACTAAGTCAAGCGGGCACCTACCTTTCCCACCTTAGTAGGCGAACTCTTAGCTCAACATCATAAAAATATATATAAAGCGGAAGAAGATAGAATAATGTAAGTCTCACAAATATAATACAAAATAAGAAAATACGAAAGTAAATAAAATCTGCCCCAGTAAATGTTCTATTCATACAAGAGCATCTAACTAAATACTAAAAGACTGAATCATAATAATACATAAGTAGTCTCAAAGATCATGTCTCAAAATGGAAATAAAGACATAATGATGGAAAGAGTCTCGGGGCAGCGAACGTCCTCATTCTCACCCTGAAGGACTCGAATCAACAATCCTCGAATATCAGCCACGAGAAGTAGAAGTCGATCTCACACACTGTGATTCATAAAAGAATGTAAGAAAGGTGCAGGTCAGTACAAACAACAAGTACTGGTAGGTATCATAGGCCGACTAAGACTAGCTAACGTATATAAAGATAACAAAGCAAGATAAACACATAAACCAACAAGTACAAGTCCACACGAATCCATATCCATAGTACAAGTCATCACCTATGTTATAGCATCTAAACCCAACTGTGCCAAGGCTCAGTATAGTCAATCCGAACCAGTAACTCCACGTCTCGGCGATCATGACTCATGGGGGACCCGCAAAGTCTATGAACCACTCACTCCAAAATATGACCTCGGATCACGAGCACACTCTCACGATCCCGACAAAGACCTCAGGCATCGGACACTCCATGGTTCCCGATAAGAAACCTCGAGCAATGAACACTCATCTCTCTTTTACACTCTCCGGCAGAAACCTCGGAGGTTACACTCTCTCACATATCATCATCAGTACCAGAACCACGCATATGTCAGTGTATCATGGAAATGTATATGAATATGATGAAATGTGATATCAACAACCAATTCTATCCGAAACAGTACCATGCATGGCACCCAAGTAGTATCAATAATAAGGTTACACAACAAGCCACAATGGAATCACAATTCTCAACAAAAGAACTCCCAGGCACACAAGTAATATCAATAATAAGGTTACACAACAAGCAACAATAGAATCACAACTCTCAACAGTACCTCCCAGCGCACACAAGTAATATCAATGATAAGGCTACACAATAAGCCACAATAGAATCACAACTCTCAACAAGACTCTCCACAAGTACATATCAATGATAAGGCTACACAATAAGCCCAATAATCACAACTCTCAGCATTCCTGTGGCACACATAGTAATATCAATGATAAGGCTACACAATAAGCCACAATGGAATCACTATTCTCATGTCAATATCAATCAAGTAAAGTACCGCAATATCATAGCCATAATATATCTCTAATCGCCAATATCCGATGTCTCAACGTGGCAACAAGCCAATAGTAAATGGATCAAAATAAGTCAACAACACAATCGGGTGGCTAGCCCTCAAATCATACAACAAGGCCCAACCTAAGACTATCCAACCCAACTTCATACCCGAAGGTTTACATGCATTCTCCGACAATATTATCTAAACATACGCTTCGCTAATTGAAGTTTCACCATAACCTACCTGGAAAGCCGAACAACAAAGTCTCCACTAATCAAACCTTATTTTTCCCTTTCCTTTTTTCCTCAATAAAATGAAAGTCTAAACATATCCGAAATATGCAATTAGAATCAAGAAGAACATCATTCAAACCCTACTTCTATTCAAGATCCTAAATTCCCAACCTATGTAATAGAGTTTATGAACTAGAAAGGTGAAATTAGGAATCTAAAGGTCTCAACATAAAATTAAAGCTCTAGGTGATCAATTCCCATCAATATCAAGCTAGAAGAACTAACAATTTACTCAAATTCGGATTCTAGGCAAAACCCCCAAAGTTGGGTACAAATCCTAACTCTAAATCTATAATTTAGCCGCTAATTAGGAAGGAATCATGCTATAATAGTTTGTAATCATCAAGTTCATTCTTAATGAAGCTAACCCAATATAAATCAAGATTTAGAAGCCTAGAAAGAAGAACTCATTGAACCCTCTTTTAAATCATCTGTTATACCCCGCGTTTTCAAGAGCATAAGTATGACATGTACCTCATCGTATAAATGGAGTGTCGGAGACGTCCCATGATGTTTTGAAAGGCACAAGCCATGGAAAGTACGTAACAACGAAGAAAAATGGTGAATTACGACCTCGTAAGTCGTAATCGGGAAAGAGTATTCCGAAACACGAGAACATGGCCATTATTAGTATAATGAATGACAAATACCATATATGGATAGTTTTGGAATATTTCGAGGTCGAGTAAATTGAAGAGAAATAAGTTCGACGAAAATTTGAGAAATCTTTGGATTTTTAGTCAACTTTGGAGGTGCATATCTCCTAGTATATTTGTATTTTTAAGGTGAAACAAAAGCCTAAAATGAAGTTCGTCGAGTCTAGTTTGTAACGCAACAAACCGTTCGTCAATAGGACATCGGAGTAGAGAATTATAGACGTTACAAACTGAACTGTCGCGCAAAAACAGCACTGCTACAGTATGCCGACTTAACTGTTATAAAAAGGGCCAAAAATCACATTTTTCAGCATCAAAATGGTCCAAAATGTTCCAGAATTTTCAGCACACAAAAGGGCTCTTAATCTCACCTACAAGTGAAGATTTTGGGCAAAATTTTAAGCTACGAATATCAATCGTGGTACGGCTATAATTTCGTGTGATGTTGGAGTGGCTCGGGAACAAGAAAATAGTGAAAAATTTGCTACAAAAATAAGGTATGAATTGTTGGATCTCTTTCTCTATCACTATGAATTAAGGAATAATTTCAAGAATAGGTTATAGTGTGTTGTGTTGATGTTGTTGATTTATGGATTGAGGATTGAAGAGAAATTTGGATGAAAATACATATATTTGTCACAAGGATGTTGTTAGTATTAATCTCACAAATAAAGTTATTAATTAGTCGTATTCCAGTTGGTTGGTTGGGAAATTTAGAAAACAGTGTGTGGGCAAGTTTCATGGCATACGTTGGTGTTGAAATGATGTTATTACTATTGGTTTTGTTGTTGATGTTGTTGGTTGTTGAATTGGAATTTCGGGCTAGGCACAACGCGGAAAATGTTGCAAAAAAAGGACTTTCATTTTTTAACGTAGTACTCCTAACGATATTATGGGTGGTTCTATATGTAGATTACGAGATAATTCTTAAGCGAATTGCAAGACTAGGTCGAAAGTCGAGAATTTGTTTTCCGTGTATAAAGCTTACCCTTTCTTCCTTTTGGCATGTCTTAGTTGATTTGATACGAGCCTCGGGGTAACTCTAAGATCCGAGCATGTCTACGATTCTTATTCACCTCTTGATGTTAGCATTCTTAATATGGTCGAGCTATGATCCTTGTGTCTTTTGTATGATTGGATAGCATATGTTGCATAAAGAGATCCTATTCTTAAAAGGTCCTATGATGAAAATGTCCGTAACTTTCATAAAGGGGCTCGGATCGCTTCGATACGTTCGTAGAAGATTCCACAACGGGTAATGGCCGCAACTTTCATGGGCGGGCTCGGAATGGTTTGATACATGGCTACAATCCCTAAGATTCTCTTTAACGTAGTCCTAATGGCATTTAGAACGGATTTAATATAACTATCGTTTTACTGCTCGAGCGTGATTACTTGCTCATCTATCAAGTCTGAAATGATGATTTATATCATGGTTTCTCACTACTCCCTCTCGTGCTAGAGGGTCCGGGCCGTGGCGTGTATTCGTGCATGATGATATTCACCGCGTCCCTCACTAGAGGGCCGGGGCACGTTATATGTATATGATGATATGATGATATGGGGAGGCGACCGGATGGCATATGATGACTTCATTCACCGCGTCCCTCACTAGAGGGCCGGGGCACGTTATATGTACATGTATATGATGATTTTATTTACCGCGTCCCTCATTAGAGGGCCGGGGCACGTTATATGTACATGTATATGATGATTTTATTTATCGCGTCCCTCACTAGAGGGGGCGGGACACGTTATATTATGCATATGTACATGATGATTATTTACATGTCATGATTTATGTTTATGATATTGATACGCATGATTTATGTTACAAAGGCAAGCCCTATGATCTTCTATACTCCTTATTTCGGTATGATCACTTTCATGCTTTACATACTCAGTACATATTCCGTGCTGACCCCCTTTCTTCGGGGGCTGCGTTTCATGCCACGCAGGTGTACACAGATGAGTATATCGAAAGATGTTCCAACCGGATTGGCGAGCTCCATTTCCTCCGGTCTTTGCGCCGAGTCGAGTATCTATGTTATGGTATCTTGAGTTATGTTAGAGACTTTGCGACGAGTCACGTATATAACATGTCGTTTTGTAAGCGGCTCACGTAAGCCGTATGTGTCATTATGCATTATATTTCGCCGATTTTATTTGATTTGAGAAAGACTAAAAGCACGTTTCTTTGAAAGGTTTACATTATGCATTCATTTCACGATTTAAGAGTCCAGTAAGACTATGAGTACCACGAGGGTCAGCGGGTTCGCTCGGCCCTAAGTAAGGGTCGGGTGCCCATCATGCCCTATCAAACGTTAGGGTGTGACAAATTGGTATCAGAGCAGTTCGTCCTAGGGGTTGTCTACAAAGTCGTGTCCAGTAGAGTCCTGTTTATGGTGTGAAGCGCGCCACATTTATAAACAGGAGGCTACGGGGCATCTAGGGTGGTTACTCTTCTTTCACATCTGAGATCGTGCCATAGAGCCAAGTCATAGGAAATGAGATTCTTTATACTAACCTTTGATTTCAGCAGAAGAATGGCATCGACAGAAGGAAGTAACTAGCGATATTGGAAGTTACAAAGCACGCAGGTAAGCAAAGGTATGAAAGATATAGGTGGGTAAGATAATGAAGTACGATTGAAATACAAGTTGAAGATTAAAAGGGAAAGTAAACAAGAAAGTGTAACAGTGCGATTTGAGTTAGGGCATACGAGGTATGTTCATCATTTTAAATCTTGTTGTTGATATTGGGAGCCCTGTGTGGATGTGATATATGATATGATATATATATATATGATATATATATATATATATATATATATATATATATACATATGTTGGCCCTGTGAGGCATTGTTGGTATTTCCTGCGTGCAGGTTTTGAGATAGTAACAATTACAGAGGAAACTCTGCCAAAATTTTCCTAGAAATAAAGAGAGAATGAGATATAGGTTTGTGATATGTCTTGAAAGGTCGTGCCAATAGTAATGATAAGATTTGACTAAGCTACGAGTACGGCCGACATCGAGAAAGAAGTTAATTGCTGAATTGAGGATAATAATAATTAGAAGGTCGATATCGATATGGTAAAAAGAATTTGGAGAGGGCTTGTGGTACTAAGAGGTGATTTAGAAAAGGCCAGTAAATCTTGATAGGGTGTTATATTAAGGCACCGACTGAATCGATAAGCAGGGATGAATTATGACGAGCTTATAGTTAAAAGAAGTAATAGTATGATTAAGACAAGAGTACAGAGGAAAAGAATTGTGATGGATATGAATGTATTGATAAGACAGCATGTGAGATATTAAGGATAAAGTTGATCAAAAAGGCTAAAGGGTTAAGAAGTGTTACATTATAGGATTGATTACGAATAAGATATAATGAGGATTGTTATGAAAATAAGTAAAGCCTAGTGAGAAAGTGGCCAAAGCTATGATGTGATCTATGTAGCTAGAATATAAAGGCAAGTGTGAAACGGAAAAGCGAGCTATAGAACGAACAAGGAAGGCTTATCAAGTTTTGTAGGGGAAGTTTGGAATAATGGGTTATATAATAACGGAAATGATAGTGAGTGTAAGAAAAGAAAGGGTAATTGGAAGAAGGAAATAAGAAGGGAGCGAGATAACAGTGTAGTAATAGACCATGACATGTGTAGCCAAGGATACGAGTACTATAAGTGACGGGACAGTGAAAGATTCGGTTATAGAAAGGATGAGGAACGAGATAAAATGAGAGCAGAAATCCAAAGGCCGATAACCAAGTATTTATAAGTAACGGCGGTCAAGGTGTGTTCATCACCATTGGGAATCTGGAAGTCTAGGACGGAAAGTAGTCATATCCATAGGTGAAAAGTGAATATTGAGGATTGAAAAAGGGCTAAAATAGTAATTGTGGAGTCAGAAGAGTAAGAGACCCTTTCTAATTCGGAAGGAGATGTGTTATGAGAACATTTTGGAATTTGTTAAGACTTCAACTTACTCCAGATTATGTGATGAAGGTCATGCGGTGAGGTGGATGCTATTATACTAATATTAAAGCATCGTATTTCATCAGAGTTCCAAGGTTAAGCGTGCTGGAGTAAGAGAAATTTTAAGATGGGTGACGCCCTGGGAAGTGTTCTGAAAGTCTTGCAAATTCAGACGTAAGAAACAAATGAGAAGCTAGAGTAATCTAAGGGAAGTTATAGTGTGCGGAGTGGGCTGAGACCTTAATAGGTCGCGTATGATGGGGCGGATTAGACCGGTAAAGAGAAAGAAGGTGCATCACAGCTCTAGAAGCAGGGTAAGTTGAATAGCGTTTGGAAATATTTTGTAAGCAAGATAGTAGGAATTATATATGTACATAGGTATGCACAAGGTATCCCATACATGGCTATATCAGCGGATATGTGTATCCCGGCAACCAACGTTGCGGTATATGAAAGGCATTAATCGGACAGGGTAACGAAGTTCAAGTGAAAAGAAAAATAAAGGGCACAAATGTTACAAGGCAAGCTGATGCTGTTTTCACTACAGGTTAAGCTTGGAAGGTTCTAGTACAATGATATTTGGAAAAGAAAGAAAGTGAGTAGATGAAAGGCAGTGGGATCAAAATGTCGGAATAAAAGTGCTGCCTAAGTGAGATTGGAAATACGAACATAGGGCAAAGTATAATCGGATGAAAGTATAAGTACACCCTTAAGGGGGGAAGCGGGTGTGAGAGATGCAAGTGAAAGATGGAGGCAATCAACACTACAATGTATTTGATACGGATGCTCGAGCTACAGGTAAGATTCCTTGCTGAGGCAAGTTAGTAAGATCTAAAAGCCAACAATAAAAGGGATAGGAGTTAGGATGGTAATTGAGATAGTGCTGAGAATTAATTGTGGAGATCTTGAATGATATGATATCGGAAAGTGGGTGCTTAAAAAGGAGGGAATACGACAAGAGAATGATAACGAGTAACTTACGGAGACATTGTGAAAGATAACAACTTTATCTTGGATTAGAGGCTAAGATGTGGGCAATAGAGTTGTTCGCTAATGATAGTGCGACCTTGTAAGTGGCAAGGGGAAAGATAAATCCTCTATCGTAAGAAATAAGAAAGTCAAGAGTAAATAAAGGAAGAAAAAGAAGTATGACAAAATAAGGCGAGCGAGTGTTATGAACGAGATATATAGTGAAGCGAGAATGAATCAAGAGAAGGAAAGACCATGTCTAAGATCGAATATACTTTATACAAGTTGTACAAGAATAGGGATGCAACCTATGAATATTTATATGCTAAGAATGAGACTAAGTGAATACTTGATAAGAAGAATAAAGACCTAGTAATGATAAGGCGAGTTATGATATTTGGTTACGAGAAAGATGTAACGATGGTTTAAGCCAATTACTAAAAATAGAAGATGTAAAATAGATGGTTTAACTAAAGATTACCCAATAGAGTGGTAAGATAAGAGAAGAGAAGACAAGGTAAAACATAAGGACTAGTGAAGCGAACCAAAGATCGATCCCGCATATTCTTGAAAGGATTGCAACATAAGAGAGACGAAAGTTGAGAGCAAAATTTGAGCAAACAATAAGAGTTGGAATTAAAGATGGAGAAATGACACGAGATGATGTGCCTAAAAATATTACAAGTTGAGTTAATTTAGAATGGTTTAAGTGAGACGATCGTATAAGGGTTGACCACAATGTCAATCAAAAATGTGTCGAATTATACGAAATAGTTAAGAGCTAAAAGTTATTATATGAGCAACTTCAGGATAACCAACTAAAAGAGACAAAAGGTAGAGTGATAGTTAAAGTCCTTTAGAGGAGTCTCAATACAGTATGTCACCCTCAGACTGACGGACAGGTCGAGTGTACTATTCAGACGGGATATGTTGTGGGCCTGTGTTATTGATTTCAGAGGTAGCCGGGATGGTCATCGGCCACTTACAGAGTTTGCCTGTAATAATAGCTACCATTCTAGCATCCAGATGGCACCGTATGAGGCTCAGTATGGCAGAAAGTGCAGATCACCTACTGGCTGGTTTGAAGTTGGGAAAAACTAAGTTAATCGGCTCAAATATGATTCAACAAGCCACTGATAAGGTGAAATGTACTCAGGAAAGGTTGTTAGCGACCCAGAGTCGATAGAAACCGTATACAGATAATCGACGTCGACACTTAGAGTTCCAGATTGGTGATTAGGTATTCCTAAAGGTGTCACCCATGAAGGGTGTTATGAGATTCGGCAGAAAGGGAAAGATAAGCCAAGATACATTGGGCCTCATCAGACTATTCGTAGGGTAGGCAAGGTCGCCTATGAGTTGGACCTACCGTCTGATTTGGAAGCAGTACATCCAGCCCTCGCATGCCAATGCTTCACAAATGTATTGGTAACCCTTTTAGAGTAATCCCCCATGGATGATGTTCAGGTAACGGAGGAATTATCTTATGAGAAGAACCCTATGGCTATACCTGGTCGCTAAGTTAGAAAATCGCGTACTAAGGATGTGGCTTTCATTAAGGTATTGTAGCGGAATAACAATCGAAAAGAGCTAACTCGGGAAGCTGAAGGGAAGATAAAGAATGAGTATCTTTACTTGTTCCCTATGCCTACAGGTAATTTAAATCCCTCATTTGATTATATTGGTCGGTGGATGAGACTATATGTTCTCGCAATACGGGAAACTTTCTCGAAACCTTTGTAAGACCTTATGAGGCTAGTTCAACATTCGAGGACGAATGTTATAAAGGGGGGAAGGATGTTATACCCCGCGTTTTCAAGAGTATAAGTATGACATGTACCTCATCGTAGAAATGGAGTGTCGGAGACGTCCCATGATGTTTTGAAAGGCTCAAGCCATGGAAAGTACGTAACAACGAAGAAAAAGGGTGAATTACGACCTCGTAAGTCGTAATCGGGAAAGAGTATTTTGAAACACGAGAACATGGCCATTATTAGTATAATGAATGACAAATACCATATATGGAGAGTTTCGGAATATTTCTAGGTCGAGTAAATTGAAGAGAAATAAGTTCGACGAAAATTTGAGAAATGCTGGGCGGATTTTTAGTCAACTTTGGAGGCGCATATCTCCTAGTATATTTGGAGTTTTAAGGTGAAACAAAAGCCTAAAATGAAGTTCGTCGAGTCTAGTTTGTAATGCAACAAACCGTTCATCGATAGGACATCGGAGTAGAGAATTATAGACATTACAAACTGAACTGCCGCACAGAAACAGCATTGCTACAGTACTGTAACAGCAATGCTACAGTACTGTAGCTACAGTATGCGGCTTAACTGTTATAAAAAGGGCCAAAAATCTCATTTTTCAGCATCAAAATGGTCCAAAATGTTCCAGAATTTTCAGCACACAAAAGGGCTCTTAATCTCACATAAAAGTGAAGATTTTGGGCAAAATTTCAAGCTACGAAATATCAATCGAGGTCCGGCCAACGCGTAGTTGCGAATATAATTTCGTGTGATGTTGGAGTGGCTTGGGAACAAGAAAATATTGAAGAATTTGCTACCTTCATAAAAATAAGGTATGAATTGTTGAATCTCTTTCTCTATCACTATGAATTAAGGAATAATTTCAAGAATAGTGGTTATGGTGTGTTGTGTTGATGTTGTTGATTTATGGATTGAGGATTGAAGAGAAATTTGGATGAAAATACATATATTTGTCTTGTATGATGTTGAGGATGTTGTTATTGATGTTGTTAGTATTAATTTCGACTTCTTTACGGAAATAAAGTTATTAATTAGTCGTATTCCAAGTTGGTTGGTTGGGAAATTTAGAAAACGTGTGTGGGCTGTTTTATGGCATACGTTGGTGTTGGAAATGATGTTATTACTATTGGTTTTGTTGTTGATGTTGTTGGTTGTTGAATTGGAATTCGGGGCTAGGCACATAAACAGGGGAAATGCTGCCCGAATTTCGACAGAATTTAAAAGGACTTTCATTAAGTATTTAAGACGAGCGTATGACGATAATCCTAACGATATTATGGGTGGTTCTATATGTAGATTACGAGGATACGAATAATTCTTAAGCGAATTGCAAGACAGGAAATAGGTCGAAAGTCGAGAATTTGTTTTCCAGGTATGTAAAGCTTAACCTTTCTTTCTTTTGGCATGTCTTAGACGTAAGTATGATACGATACGAGCCTTGGGGTAACTCTATTCATAAGTTCCGAGCTTGTGTACGATTCTTATTCACTTCTTGATCTTAGCATTCTTAATGTGGTCGAGCTATTGCCTTTGAGTCTTTCGTATGATTGAATAGCAAATGATGCATAAAGAGATCCTATTCTTAAAAGGTCTATAATGAATAATGTCCGTAACTTTCATAGGCGGCCTCGGATTGCTTTGATACGTTCGTAGAGGATTCTATAATGAATAATGTCCGTAACTTTCATGGGCGGGCTCGGATTGGTTTGATACATGTCTACGATCCCTAAGATTCTCTTTAACGTAGTCCTAATGGCATTTAGAATGGATTTAACATGACTATCATTTGATACTTGAGCGTTGATTTGTCTACTTATCTATAGAGTCTTAAAAGATGATTTACATGCATATGGTTTCTCACTACTCTGCTCGTGCATGCTGTTATTACTTCTTTCACTGAGTCCCGGGCCAGGGCATGTATTCGTGCACATTCCACTGCATTATTCACCGCGTCCCTCACTAGAGGGCCGGGGCACGTTATATGTACATGATGATATTCACCGCGTCCCTCACTAGAGGGCCGGGGCACGTTATATGATATGATGATATGGGGGAGGCGGCCAGGATGGCATATGATGACTTCATTCACCGCGTCCCTCACTAGAGGGCCGGGGCACGTTATATGTACATGTATATGATGATTTTATTTACCGCGTCCCTCACTAGAGGGCCGGGGCACGTTATATGTACATGCATATGATGATTTTATTTACCGAGTCCCTCACTAGAGGGTTGGGACACGTTATATTATGCATATGTACTACATGATATTGACATGCATGATTTATGTTTCAAAGGCAAGCCTTATGAGTTTCTGGTTATTGTACTAATTCTCTATACTCCTTATTTCAGTATGATTCTGTTTACTGTATATCATGCTTTACATACTCAATACATATTCCGTACTGACCCCCTCTCTTCGGGGGCTGCGTTTCATGCCACGCAGGTGTATACAGATGAGTAGAAGATGTTCCGGTAGAAGATGTTCCCCGGATTGGCGAGCTCCATTTCCTTCCGGAGTGCTGCCGAGTCAGAGTATCTATGTTATGGTATCTTGGTTCATGTTAGAGACTTTGCAGACAGAGTCACGTATATAGCATGTCAGTCTTGTAAGCGGCTCTGTAAGCCGATGTATCATTGTGTATTATGTTACAGATTTCATATGTTCACCGATTTTACTTAATTTGAGAAAGACGAAAAGCATGTTGTTCTTTGAAAAGCTTTCATTATGCATTCATTTCATGATTTAAAAGTCCAGTAAGATTATGAGTATCACGAGGATCAGCGGGTTAGCTCAGCCCTAAGTAAGGGTCGGGTGCCCATCATGCCCCATCAAGTAGGGGTGTGACATCATCAAACTCTTAATGGACTATCATGATAAAGGAATCCTAAGGTGATTATAGAAAATGGAATAGCAAAGGAGATAGAAGAACATACCACAAAGAGTTTCCCCCATTAATCACCTTGAAAAGCTCTCAAAAACTCTAAACTCGAAATAATAAAGAATGAGGGACTTAGGGCTTTTAATAAGGGACTTAGGGCTTTTAATACTCATTTAATGAAATTATACGCCGTACGCCTACGACAACGGGAGCGCGCTTCGTCGCCCCTCGGACCCTTTCTTTGCGGTTAGCCAACATAGAACTAGGCCGCTATTGCGGCAAGTCCACCGCTATGCGGTCTTGCGGCCCGGATGCGGTGCGTGCAGTTATAGCGGCACCGAACCGAAATTCTCCAAAATAATCACAATCTCAACCCGAAATCCCGACTATCACCCGAGGCCATCTGCTCACATACCACATACACAGACACACATAAAAACACGCTAAGAACCCACTCGTGGCCTCAAAATTCCTAACGGAGGTCTCGTTGACCGAGTCAACCCCCGATACCTCAATATTAACTTCCCAACCAGAGTCCCAAAATGCACCCGAGTGCATTGGGAATTGAACCGAATATGTGCAGAAGTTCTAAAAGACTACCCGGACCTTTCAAAATCGACGAATTTTTGAAAAGGTTCCGTTTACCCAAAAGTCAACTTTGAGTCCATTCTTTTTTCGCTTTAAGCCCAAACTTCCCACAAAGTCACCCAAATCATATCGAACGACCTCAAAAAGTGTGCCAACAATCCCCGCGGGTCAAATATAAACAAATAAAGCTTGAAAAGGGATCAAAAGGGTCGGAACTACAATAACGACCAAACGGGTTGTTACAACTGGACGATCCTATTTGGTCAATTACCTAGCGACATACTCCAATGTTCCATTCATTATGATATTTCTGAACAACTTTCAAGATAACGAGCCTAAAGGATTTCTTCTTGATGATATCGATATTGATGATAGCGAAAATCTTGATGCTAGTGATATCGATCTATTTGATGGCCAGCTCTATGAATCAATACCTCGAGTTGGAGGCATCGCTGGGAAAAAAGCCAATTGATTCAATTTTCTTGAAATCAACGAGTGGACATGAAATCATAGATCCATTTTGTGATCCACACAACTCAGAAAAGAATCCTTTATCTTACCCACTCAGTGTTGTTCTGATTGAATTTCAAAGATCTCGTTCGCTGCAAAGCGCATTTTGTGAATTGTTCTCCTGCCTCTGTCACCTGAGATAAAGTAAACGAGAAATAGTGATCAGAGTTGTAGCTTGAAGATGATGATTATAAGAGTCATCTTTTGGTAACATAAGGATAGGGCGAGGAGGTAGAAACCAAACCCAATTAACGCTTATACTTCGTGATAACGTCTTCTATTACAAGTATGTTCTCTCAACCTCTTCCTTTAAGATTATCATGTTTATGATCCTGGTATGCATTAAGTTTAATATTACCCGTGGCATCAGATCCTGGATGCACATTTATCGCACAGATTGCATGTGTGACGCAAGGATTGCACGTATGACGGAAACAAAAAACTAGTTTTTTTAAGGCTTCACTTTATTAAATATACTTACAGTAGCAACTATTACACGATAAAATAACTTTGGTTCCGGACTCCTCCAAGGATCAGTACAAACTTAGGGGAATTCTCATATGGAATACACATGGAGAAATAGAGAATAGCTCCACCGTCAAATCTCAAAAAAAATACCTGTTGACAACTCTATATTCAATGTACTCCTTAATGTCCTGCACAAACTCAGCACCGTAAATAATCCATTCTCTTTTTCACCATTCAACCATGTTAGAAGAATCAATTTTCTTCCTGTAATATTGAATTACGATTTACCCAAAATGTAGAGGGTTCTAGGAAACGAAGTAATCAAGGTTATACAAGTACTTACATGAGAGACCAGTACAACAAAAAAGTCAGAGTTGAGTGCAGAGGGTTACCAATAGCAGAGTCAGCTAAGAGAGATGGTGACATTTCAATTTTGTGTTTTAACTCCTCGCTTAATGCATAGAGAAACGCACTATAGATAGATTGAAATTTATCTATATAATAAAAGGAGAGATTTTGGAAAACGAAGTTATATGGTAAAAATAAAAGATAATCACAAGAAAACAAAAGAATAATACTCCTAATGAAATATGTATCCGACAAGATTCTCTATATCTCCATATATAGGATTATATTAAATGGGTTGGGATAACATCTCAGAAGCTCAGATGTGAAGATAAACACACACACGATGCCCCAAAATGTAGAAGGACTAAGGGGTCTGAAATGAAGTAATAAGGTTAAACAAGTACTTACGGGGTTGGGGGTTTGAGAAGAGAAACTGCACATGAGAGAGCAACGCCATAATAAAATCAGGGTCCACAGGTTTACAAGTAGCAGAGTCCAGTGAGAGAGAGCGATTAAAAGTTGCCTATCCTATTCAGTCTCTTCGTTTCAGTTTTCAGTGGAGCGATATTTTGTGTTTTAACTCCTCAAATAAAATATATCAGAAACTAAACGGAGAGATTTTGACAAATGAACTTTAATTGTAAAATTCAAGGATAACACAAGAAACTAAGTGAACAATATTGAAAAATACATCCAACATGATTCTTAATATCTATATTTATGGCAGTACATTAAAATTATTAAATGATTCATGAAAAGAAGTATTAATGGATATTACAATATCATTCAAATTGTCCAACAATTTCCTACAGTGACATAGATCAAAAATAGTATTAAAAAATAAACCAAAATTATAAAATAACAAGCCTTGTCAATAAAAATTTCCTTATCTTGTTGGATTATGAATTTATTGGGGATGTGCCTTTAAACTTATTTTCAGTTTAATTTTATTTTATACCTAACGCACAATTTTTAGCAATATATGTGTGATTTTTAAGAAGCTTTTATTAATTTTCACAGGATGCACGTGTGACACACAAATGGCTCTATGCGTTGGTCCTCATTCCATCCATTAGGGTTACCCCATATTCACTACACAATTCCATCACTGATGGTTCTTGTAGAGAAATCTAGACTGGAACTATTGATGATTCTTTGTTCGCTCAAAAGTAAGGAGACCACTTAATAACCCTCATCGGATACATAAACATATACCAGATAGAGCGCAACCAAGTCCCTTTTTGAATGACAAGCCTAAATCATCACATGATTTGAGGAAGTAGACATGGAAGATTGGGTCAATATGGCTTCCTGGGGTCAAAAGATCTTCCTTTAACCTTAAAAGTATGTTGTTGCTTTAGCGCGAATGAAACAATTTCTAACAATCAAAAGGAATCCTCCTCTTAAGGTTGCTTTGAGTCGTCAGACTAGTAAAGTACTACTTGTAAAATGATAATTTCCCTATTGAATAACCTTTGAAGCGTCAGCCAATCACTTATTTACAAACTTCGTGTGGGGAAAATAGTTTTCATTTCCCATCTCATGGAAAACCCTTTTCACTTTGCTTAGCCTTATCACACTTTAGGGGAATTTTAGTTATAGGTTCTAAAGGAACTGGACGATCCTATTTGGTCAAATACCTAGCGATAAACTACTATTTTCCTTTCATTACGGCATTTCTGAACAAGTTTCTAGATAACAAGCCTAAAGGTTTTCTTCTTGCTGAGATCGATATTGATGATAGTGAAAATCTTGATGCTAGTGACAATATCGATCCATTTGATGGCTAGTTCTATGAATCAATATCTTGAGTTGGAGGCATCGCTGGGAAAAAAGCCAATTGGTTCAATTTTCTTGAAATCAATGAATGGACTAGAAATCACAGATCCATTTTGTGATCCATGCGACACAAACAAGAATCCTTTATCTTACCCACTCAGTGATGTTCTGATTGAATTTCAAAGAACTCGCTCGATGTCAAAGTGCATTTTGTGAAGTGTTCTCCTACCCCTGTCACCTGAGATAAAGTCAAAAAGAAACCGTGATCGCAGTCGTGGCTAGAAGATGTTGATTTTAAAAGTCATCTTGTTGTAACGTAAGGATAGCTCGCGGAGGTAGAAATCAAACCCAATTAACGCTTCTACTTCGTGCTGATGTCTTCCATTACAGGTGTTTTCTCTTAACATCTTCTTTTAAGATTATCCAGTTCATGATCCTGGTATGTATTAAGTTTGATTTACCCGTGGCATCAGAGCTTGGATGCACATATGTCGCACAGAATGCACGTATGACGCAAACAAAAAGCTAGTTTTCTTAAGGCTTCCTTTTATTATATATACTTACAGTAGCAACTATTACAAAATAGTATTACTTTGGTTTAGGACTCCTCCGAGGATCAGCTCAAATTCAGGGGAATAATCATATGGAATACAGATGGCGAAATAGAGGATAGCTCCACTGTCAAATCCAAAAAAAATACCCATCGACAACTCCATAGTCGTCATACCCGTTACAGTCCTCCACCCAAACTTATCACCGTAAATAATCCATTCTCTTTTTCACCATTCAACCTTATTAGAAGCATCAATTTTCTTCCTGTAATATTGAAATACGAGTTGCCCAAAATGTCGAGGGTTCTAGGAAATGAAGTAATCAAGGTTATACAAGTAATTACATAAGAGACCAGTCCACCAAAAAAGTCAGAGTTGAGTGTAGAGGCTTACCTGTGGCAGAGTCCGCTGAGAGAGATGGTGACATTTTGATTTTGTGTTTTAATTCCTCGCCTAATGCATAGAAAAATGCAATAGATATAGATTGAATTTTATCTATATAATAAAAGGAGAGATTTTGTAAAACTAAGTAGTGTGGTAAAATAAAAATAAAACACAAGAAAACAAAAAAAATAATACTTCTAATCAAATATGTATCCGACAAAATTCTCTATATCTCCATATATCGGATTATGTTAAATTGGTTGGGATAACATCTCATACGCTCAAATGTGAAGATAACACACACACGATGCCCTAAAATGTAGAAAGACTAAGGGGTGCACGAAAGGAAGTATTCAAGGTTACGGGGTTGGGGGGTTTGAGAAGAGAAACTACACATGAGAGAGCAACGCTGTAATAAAATCAGAATCCAATGGCTTACAAGTAGCAGAGTCCATTGAGAGAGAGCGATTTAAAGTTGCCTCTCCTTTTCAGTCTCTTCGTTTAAGTTTTCACTGGAGTGATATTTGTTGTATTAACTCCCCTCTTAAAATTTATCAGAATGTACGACAAATTGATTGAAATTTACAATCTATATTTTCTTACTTTTGTAACGAAATTAAAGGCAGAGATTTTGACAAATGAACTTTTATTGTAAAATACAAGGATAACACAAGAAACCAAGAGAAAATATTGAAAAATACATCCAACGTGATTCTTGATATCTATATTTATGGTACTATATTAAAAATATTAAATGATTCATGAAAGGGAGTATTAATTGATCTTACAATACCACTCAATTTGTCCGACAATGTCCTACAGCGACATAGATTAAAAATAGTATTAAAAAATAAACCGAAATTATAAAATAACAAGCCTTGTTAATAAAAATTTCCTTATCTTATAGGATTATGAATTTATTGCTGATGTGCCTTTAAGCTTATCTTAAGTTTAATTTTATTTTATACCTAACGCACAAGCTTTAGCTATATATATGTGATTTTTAAGAAGCTTTTACTAACTTTCACAGGATGCACGTGTGATACACAGATGGCACGTGGGATGCACGAAATATAGGTATGACGCACACAATGCACGTATGATGTGTTAGATGTTTTTTGTTTTATGTGTGGCCCAATCAATGTAAGCCATAACTAATATTTAAATGAAGAATAAATCTCGTCCTTTAAATCGGTGACTTGATAGATGTACCAAACTAAGTCTCAACCTCGGTACATTGGTTCTCATTCCATCCATTAGGGTTACTACGTGTTCTCTACACCATTCCATCAATTACAGTTCTTGTAGAGAAATCCAGACTGGAACTACTGATGATTCTTTGTTAGCTCTAAAGTAAGGAGACCACTTAATAACCCTCATCGGATACAAAAAGATATACAAGATAGAGCATAACCAAGTAAATTTTTTAATGAGAAGGCTAAATCATCACCTGATTTGAGGAAGTAGCCATGGAAGATTGGGTCTGCATGGCTTCTTGGGGTCGAAAGATCTTCCTTCAGCCTTAAAAGTATGATGTTGCTTTAGCGCGAATGAAACTATTTCTCAAAATCAAAAGGAATCCTCCTCTTGAGGTTGCTTTGAGTCATCAAGCTAGTAACGCACTACTTGTAAAATGATAATTTCCCCATCTCATGGAAAACCCTTTTCGCTCTGCTTAGCCTTATCCCACTCTAGGGGAATTTTAGTGATAGGTTCTATCGGAACTGGACGATCCTATTTGATGAAATACCAAGTGACAAAATCCTATTTTCTATTCATTATGATATTTCTGTACAAGTTTCTGGATAACAAGCCTAAAGGTTTTCTTCTTGATGAGATCGATATTGATGATATTGGTGATATTGATGATAGTGGCGATATTGATTCTAGTGACGATATCGATCCATTTGATGGCAGTTCTATGAATCAAAATATCGAGTTGGAGGCATCGCTGGAAAAAAAAGAAAGCCAATTGATTCGGTTTTCTTGAAATCAATGCATGAACATGAAATCATAGATCCATTTTCCGATGCACGTACCTCAGAAAAAATCCTATATCTTACCCATCCAATGTTGTTCTTATTGAATTTCAAAGATCTCGCTCGCTGTCCAAGCGCATTTTGTGATGTGTTCTCCTGCCCCTGTTCGAGATAAAGTCAATTGGAAGCCATGATCGGAGTCGTGGCTTGAAGATGATGATTTGAAGAGTCATCTTGTGGTAATGTAAGGATAGGGCAAGGAGGTGGAAACCAAACCCAATTAACGCTTCCGCTTTGTGATAATGTCTTCCATTTTAGGTATGTTCTCTTAACGTCTTCTTTTAAGATTATCTAGTTCATGATCCTGGTATGCATTAAGTTTGATTTACCTGTGGCATCAGAGCCTGGATGCACATATGTCACACAAAATGCACGTGTGACGCAAACAAAAATCTTGTTTTCTTAAGACTTCCTTTTATTAAATATACTAACAGTAGCAACACTTACAAGATTGTATCACTTTGGTTTCGGACTCCTCTGAGGATCAGCCCAAACTCAGGGGAATTCTGATACGGGATAAAAATAGAGAATTAGAGCATAGCTCCACCGTCAAATCCAAAAGAAATACCCGTCGTCAACTCCATAGTCATCGTACCTCTTAATTTCATGCACCCGAACTTAGCACAGCAAATAATGCATCGAACTTAGCACCGCAAATAATCAATTCTCTTTTTCACCATTCAACAATGTTAGAAGCATCAATTTTCTTCCTGTAATATTGAAACAAAATTTCCCCAAAATGTAAAGAGTTCTAGGAAACGAAGTAATCAAGGTTATACAAGTATTTACATGAGAGACCAGTACTACAATAAAGTCAGAGTTGAGTGTAGAGGATTACTTGTAGCAGAGTCCGCTGAGAGAGATAGTGATGTTTCGATATTTTGCTTTTACTCCATGCTTAATGCATAGAAAATGCCCTACAGATAGATTTAAATTTATCTATATAATAAAAGGAGAGATTTTGGGAAATGAAGAACTGTGGTAAAACAAAAGAATAATACTCCTATTGAAACATGTATTCGACATGGTTCTCAATATCTCCATCTATAGGATTATATTAAATGGGTTGGGATAGCATCTCACGCGCTAAAATGTGAAGATAACACATATACCATGCCCCTAAAATGTAGAAGGACTAAGGGGTGTTAAAGGAAGTAATCAAGTTTACACAAGTACTTACGGGGTTGCGGGGTTTGAGAAGAGAAAGTGCACATGAGAGACCAATGCTGTAATAAAATCAGAGTCCACAGGCTTACAAGAAGCAGCGTCCACTGATAGAAAGCGTTTGAAAGTTACCTCTCCTTTTCAGTCTCTTTGTTTCAGTTTTCACTGGAGTGATATTTGGTGTTATAACTCCTAACGTGTCACGCCCCGAACTTAGGCCTGTACGTAACACGGAACCCCTGCCTGACTACATGTCACTGAGCTAACCAACCGGTTTGCTAAATCAAGGTGTGATATCATAACATACTGAATGCGAAAAATTAACTAACAAATGCTGATATACAGAAAGTCTGAATGATATAAATCAAAAACGCGAAAACGCTAATATAAGTCTGAAGCATAAACTATAGCCAACATAGCTTAATACGAAAAGCCTGTGACTCTATCTAAATGTCATTCAAGTCTATGAAGCCTTTAATGAATTACTGAAAACACTGACTGTTGCTGGGATAGGGCCCCCGACATACCTGACTATCTATAAATACTGAAAGTCTGTAAATAAGGATAATGCCTCAAAAGACTAGGGCTCACCAATCAGATGATACTGGAAATCCTAGAGACCTTATTCATCGTCCCATAAATCGTTACCTGTATCACGAGATGCAGGCCCCAGGTAAAAGGGAGGTCAGTACATTTGAATTACACTTGTATGTAAAACAACTGAAAGAAAGAATTATAAGTACCAAAACTGAATGATAACTTATTACTGATAACCGAAGTGAACAAAAGAAGTAAATGAATACTTCCTGTTCTGATGGAGAATCACCTGTTTAACTAAAAACATAATCAGTGGCCTCAAGCCCAATATATGTGCACCAATCGGTGGCCTCGGGCTCAAGTATACGTATACATAACTGTGGCCTTAGACCTAAAAACACAGGTGTTCAACATTAAAACAATTTACATAAAAGAACTGAGAATCATGGTGAATGATACAAGACTGACATACTGAGTAATGATTCACTAAGACATGTATTCATGAACTCATTATGATACTTGAAGCCTTAACTGTTTATAAACATACTGTATTTTAGACTGAGACTCATGGGAATCAAACACAAGTTTGTATTGATTACGTACTGAGCTCACAGCATTCAGAATGAAAGTCATGAACGAACTACGAAACTAGAGAAGAGAAGTTAAGCTTAACTATACTTCTGAGGCAATTCGTAATGTTTTAAGAGAATGTGGCATAGCGAGAATCATTAATATTCTCAAACGTAGAGAGTTAGCCTCACATACCTTAACTCCGACCTTTGAATGTAATACAATGTTTGTCACCCTCCTCAACGGTAATCTATATCAATATATTTCAATGGAATCAACATTAGCACCAATGCTTAAGTTTTGGCCATCTAGGTATTTCATCAAACACTTGGTGGGCAATAAGCTCCACAACCTCTATTAATGGTGACCTCTTCACCCAATTCTCATCGATTACTTCTAGGTGATTCTACAATCCCAATTAGATAGAATTAATACCATTCTTCATCACCTATATGATTATGACAATCCTAAGTCAACAATCCCAAAACCCTTACCATAGTTCATATGATTCTCTTTATCAAACCCATTAACTTATCTCTCAAGAATACATCAATTCGCAAATACAAATGATTAGAAGAGGAAAAGGATTACCTTTTTATGCTCAACTCCTTTGAATTTGAATTCTAGGATTTCCACATCCAACGATAATGTCTCAATCAAGGTTATATGTATTAGAAGAGTTTAATTACGTTAGAAGGGTATTAGAGACTTGAATTCAACCTATAATCATCATAAAACTTACCTTGGAGGGTTTTAAGGCTTGGGACTTGTTCTCTATACCCTAAGAATGATTTTTCGTTATTATGGGTGCAAGGGAAATAACCCCAAGCTTAAATAGGAGTTAAAACATGAAAATCCAACTTTAAGGTCAAATCCCGAAATGGATCTTAAATATAGGTCTGCCTAGCGTCATTCGCTGTGGCGATAAAGGGACCGTTGTGGCGGAATGGCTACAGTGAATAATGGATCACGAGGGCGGTCTTAAAGAGATTTGACCCTTCCTCCGTGGTGGACATAGAACTTGCTGGGCGGTAAGCTCTAGCCGTGATTTGTCCGCTCTGGCGAGGGACCGCTGGGGCGGACTCGTTAGAGCGACGATCTATGCCTGATGGCCCTAACTCAATTTTTAATTTCCTTCTATCTCGACTCTGGTTCAACTTAAGCTGAAAATGCCTCGCGTACAACTAACGAACACAACTGATCGGGAATGATTAGGATACGAATTGAGAAAAGTTGGTAACGGCCAATCGAGTCGTTACAATGGTGCAAGCCCAATCATACCAACTAGACACTAGCACGCACAGTCAAGGAAATACCAAGCTAGAATCACAAGGTGACAAGCCACACATTACAATACCAACCTAGAGTTATCCATCCCAACATCGTGTTCGGAGATTTAAACATGCTTTTTCCGTCAACCTCTGCTGCGCATATATGAAATCCTAATCGGAATCTAACTAAAGTAAGCCGTAGCCTACCTCGAGGCTGAGCAGGTGCCGCGAACATCCACTTTATCTTCATCTTCAATTTTTAGAAATGAAACCGAGATGGAATAGTCTATGGATAGTAAGAAATGCGAGTAAGCAAAGTGTCGAGGAACAGGGTATACTCACCTAATGAGAATCTGGAGAATCTAATATACAACTCTGAGCCCACAAGGGTAAACTAGGAACTTTTCTCCAAACTAGGTTTTCTTGATCTCCAATGGTTAATAATCTAGATTATATAGTTATCTAAATCCAAACAAGTCATAAATTGCATTCTTCCTTAAAATCCCCAATTTCAAGAAAACCTAAGATATAACCCATTTGCAAAATAATGAAAGAAATAGAATATGAAATTAGGTATCTAGCTTAGGCTAGGAACCAAGGAGTTCTTTCAACAAAGCCATGATTCTAAGTTAAGAAAACCATTTTACCCACCCAGGGTTTTACAAGTTAGGAAGTTCCCATTTTATTAAGTCCTAGAATCAAACCCTTAATAAGATAAATGAAGAAATCAAGAAAGACGAAATGGTTAAGGTTTAGAGCTTACCCCCAAGGTTCCATGGGATTTCCTCTGAAAATGTCCACAAAGGCGGCTTGGAATAAGAGTTGGGGTGAAAAATGAGGTCAAATCCTGAAATGAGCATTAAATACCAGGTGTGCCCAGCGACTCTCGTTATGGTGAGCATGGGCTGCTGTGGCGGGCTACCGCTACGATGCACTATCGACCACGGGGGAGGCATTTAAGGAGGTTCGTTTCTTCCGCCGTGGCGGAGGAGACATCGCTGGGGTGGAACACCTAGATTTTGAATATTTCTCTATGGTGAGGGACGGCACACTGGGGCGAACTCGCTATCGGGATCCACCCCTCACTGGGGCGATGCACTAAGCTCGGGTGGCGCAAACTCGGTCTTTAATTTTCTTCTAACTCAACTGAAAGTCAATTACAACTGAAAATCCCGCATACAACTACAAGGCACAACTGACCAAGGATGTTTAGGACACGAATTAAGGAAAGTCGATAATGGCCAAACGGGTCATTACATACACATAGTAGATGCGGACTCAACAAAGCAAGAATCTAAATACTACACAAACCATATGTATGTGTCATTGACCGACTAGGAAAGGGTTTTGTGTTCACGGACTTCAACTGTAATGTTATAAGCACTGTGGTCTTTCCCGAAGATACTTTGCACCTACAAAAAGAAAGAATTCAAAATATTGTGCTATCAAGATATATATCCAGTATATTCAAGAATCCGGGGTTACGTCTCTAGTGCAAGAAGAAGGATTAAAGGAACTATTTTAGTGTATAATGTTCTCTGATTCACAAGTCTAGATATCTTGTGTTAGGTTTGTTCTATCGAGTTGTATCATTATCAGCTTAGTTAGAAGCATTAAAATAGATACAACACATTGTAACTCCAAGTAGGAAGTTTACTACTTGGAGATAACTTGCTAGTCAGTGGTTGGGTAGCAAGGTTGTGGTAAGGGTTAGATTATAGAGGTTATATATTCTAACTCGTAGTTGGCTCATTGTTGTAGTGAAGTTGTTGGGGGAAATCCTACAGGTTTGTAGGTCGTGGTTTTTATTACTTTTTGAGTCAGGTGATTTCCACGTAAATATCGTGTGTCCTTTACTTATCGGAAGTTTTATTCCACAAATATGCTAGTATAGAACATGTACAGCAATGTGTTCCTTCCAATAAGAGAAAATTGAATACGCATAGGATAGGAAGTAGGTCGTGCAACCTAACAAGTGGTAGCAGAGCAGGTTCTCCTTAAAGGGTTAACACTTTGGAAAAGATCATAATGAGCGTTGCACCACTATATGGACACAATCAAGGACAATCAACTCACCAACCACCCCTGTTTAATGGTGAAAATATATGCATGGTGGAAAGGTAGAATGGAAGACCATCTACGAATCGAAGATGAGAGTTCATAAACAGATGGAGAGGAAGTGGCACTGGTTGCAAGAAAGTTTAAGAAATTTCTTAGAAGAGAATGACAAAAAGTCTTAGGAAAATGAAGGAATGACAAACAGCAGTTTGGCAGATGTTGCAAGTGTAACAAATCAGATCATTTGATAAGAGACTGCCCTTTTTGGGAAGTAGAGTTGAAAAGGAACAAGCAAATGGAACAAGTCTCTAAAGAGAAAGGTAAAGAAACTCCAAAGGCCTTGATGATAGCTTGGGACTCAAGGGAAAACTCAGAAGAAGATAGGTATCACTCTGCACTAATGGCAGAAAAGGAAATTAATGCCAAGGTGAAAGGAAGCAAACGAAACCGCTACATGGATAGTGCATTCTCAAGACACTTGTCGGGGGACAAAGGTAGGTTTTACTTTCTCTCAAAGACTAGAAGGGGTAATGTGGCTCTTGGCGGAGGAAACAATGGAAAGGTTAAAGGCATAGGGAAGATTGGCAGATCAGAGGACCACGCAATTGACAAGATCTACCATATGGATGGACTGCAACATAACCTGTTGAGTATCTCTCAACTGTGTGACAAGGAAAATATGGTAGTTTTCATCTCTGCTGGTGGGTATGTAGCTGACCTCAAAACAGGTAACACTATTCTAACAGCCTTAAGACACAAAAATATGTACAAGGCAGATATCATGGGAATTCCATGTGATGATCCCAAGTGCTTGAGAGTTATAGATTGTGATCCCCTACTACGGCACAAAAGGTCAATATGCTAGCCTTGGTCAATTAAACAAACTTGTTTCTAAAGACTTAGTAGTTGGGCTGCCCAACATAAAATTCAAAGAAGATAAATTTTGTAGTGCATGCGCTAGAGGAAAACAGGTCAGATCCTTTTTTTAAAGAAAAGAAGGTAATTAGCACAACCAAACCGTTAGAATTAGTCCATGTTGATCTTTGTGGCCCTATGATAATAATGAGCAGAGGAGGTAAGAGCTATATGTTAGTAATCATTGATGACTATACCAGATTTACCTGGACATTATTTCTGGCTTCCAAGGATGAAGCATATAATGAGTTTACAGTCTTGACAAGAAAGCTAGAAAGAAAGTAGGGAAATAAGCTAACTTCAATCAGGTCAGGCCATGGTACAGAATTTAAAAATGAAAAATTTGAAGAGTGTTGCTTGACAAATGGGATCGACTATTACGGTTCACTATTACGCGAGGCATAAAAGCTACTTCAAGGTTGTGGACTTTATTGGATTTTTTTATTTTTAGAGTCGCCACCTAATTTATAAGGGATATTAGGAAAACCAAGTTAAAAGGGTTTATCAAATAAGAGAAAAATCCTTTTAAACCAGATTTCGAGATAAGGGTTCTGTTGATTCCCTAGGGAAGGTTTTAAGCACCCTAATTTTAAGGACCAGTAGAATACGGTTGACCTACAAGCTTTAATGTGTGATTAATTGTGATTATTTTCTAAAAGAGTTTTTTTTTCTTGTAAAACTATCATGGCATATCATAAACACTTTCTGGCAAAAAGTCCTTTATTTTTTATGGTAAAATAGTTGGGTTTTCCTCAAAAGTATGTAGAAAGTCTTAAAGTCATTCCATTTCTGAACCAAGACACACTTAAGATCTCTCTTAAGTAGAGTTCAACGTAATTTGGTTTAGATGTTTATGCTTTTAATCCTTTACAAACAAAAGACAATTTGAATGTATCTCCTTTGTGAATATGTCATAGGTTTATACAAGTATGAAAAGGTTTTGTATTTTTTATTTATCATTTTTCCAAATTTTAGGTCAACCATATCATAACATTAAAATGCTTCTCTCAAAATAGGGTTCAAGTGTATCTTCCCTTGTTTAAATGACTTAAGGTTTGGGCTTGAGCCCAAAAAGGTTTCAAATGAACATTAAGTTTGAATTTTGGTTTTTTTGAAACAACTCATTCATTACCTTTTGAAATCAGTTTTTTTGCTCTCTTTTTCTTCAAATCCAATCAAATGTAGCAAAGGAAATTCCGAATTTGGTCCAAAATTTGAAGGTTCCAAAACAGTCCTGTTTTTACTTTTAAGGCCTAAGGGTCCAAACAGTTTTGATTTGTTCGAAGTCCATACACACACACACAAACACACACACATATATATATATATATATATATACCGTATAACATATCTATATATCTATACTTTCCAATTTTGAATAACTTCACCAAATCAGGGTTAGTATAAAACATGTGCGTAAGTAAATAGTTTTTTTTCTCATAAATCGAGGCTTCATTAACTTCAATAAAAGAAAGTACAAACTGCGGTCCTAACTTGGATCAACATTTAGTCATTTCCATTTTTTGAAAACATCACGAGGTAATTTAAAAGTGCAAATGGTGAGTAATCGGGCCTCGACCGATTCTCGATAATTTTAAAGCATAAATTCATCATTTTTCTACCGAAGAGCCAAGAGTGGGGTAGAGGACCAATTAGATAGTTTCTTGCCCATATTAGCATCGCGGATGACGGGAGCTTCAGTGCATTCTTCCAATATCACCAGGCAGTCTTCCTCTTGGAATAGCGCTCCTAACTCTTCTTCTATGCTTCTGTCATCATGCATGGTCATTCGTACCGGGAATGACTGGTACAGATTTAGGATTGGCATGCGCAACTTCGCAGGGCCTTTCTTCTTTCTATTGGCTTCGGAGATCTCATCATCATTGGGAACGTAACCCAAACTGAAGCAGAAGCTTGCACACAACAAATTCTTCTTCTTTTTCAATCATATGAATTGTATTGTTGCGATGATTAGGCAGAGGATTAGTGTTCACATTCATTGTGGCATTCTAAAGAACGATCTCCTTTTGTCCATTAGATCTTATATCTTGTGCTTCAGATTGATACAATCTTCAGTATTGTGCTCGTTCCCATTAGAGTGGTAAACGCATGTTTTCTAGGGCTGAAAGAACCAGTTTCCTGGATTGACAACCTTCGGTGGGACCATTCTGATTAATCTAGCAACACTCAACCTTTAAAATAAATGAGTTCGTGCCTCCATCAATGGAGTAAATACGTGAGCTGGTTTTTTCTCGAAGTTGGGACGTGGTAAGTTATATTTATTTGGGGGTGGCTGATTTTGGTAATTTGTGGGTGTGTAGTTTTGTGGGGCTCTGTAGGTTGGTGTGGGAGCTTGGTAGTTTGGCGAGGTTGGTAATTTAAGGAATTTATTTGTGGAGCTTGGTAGCTTGGCTGTGGTTTTTGGAAATTTGTCTATGGAGCTTGGTAATTTGGGGGTGGTGTTTGAAAATTAGGTTGTGCATAAAAGACAAGCACGGGGCAGTAGGGTATGGGTAGGTAAGAACTTGGTGGTGGTGATTGATAAACTTCGATGGGAAATTACAGCTCCTCTCTCTTTTTGGGTTTTGGGCTAGGTGTATGGGAAACATTTGCCACATGTTCCTTTTTCTTCCTAGCGGGTCCCGTGGCACTTTGACCAGCGGATTTGCCAGCCACGATTATCATTCTTCTAAATTTGAGATCATCTTCTATGGCCTCTCCCATCTTACTAGTTCGAAAAATGGCCTCCGGCCATTGACAACATTCGGTCATAGAAGTCGGTCTCTTGTGACCGGATGAAAACGGAGACTAACTCCTCTTCGCTCATTGGCTGATGCATTCGGGTAGCTTCGGCCCTCTATCTACTCGCATACTCGCGGTAGTTCTTAGTAGATTTCTACTTGACCTTTTCTAGGTAGGATCGGTCGGGCACTATTTCAACGTTAAATCAGAATCTTTCTATAAAGGATCCTGCCATGTCTTCCCAAATGGCCCATCGGCGCATAACACCGCGGTGAACCATTCAGAGGCTTCTTCAGTTAATCTTCGGCTGAATAGCCTCATGATGAGTGCCGGGTTGTTTCTTACACCGACCAGTTGGTCGTAATAAGCTCACAAATAGGCCTTGGGGTTGCCGTTCCATTGAACATTTTAAATTTAGGCACTTTAAAACCTTCAGGCAGATCCAAGCTCGGTTGTATACAGAGATCCCCATTGCTTTATGGGTAGCTCTTATAGACTGTTCCAAAGATTTCTGCCATTTTGCGCTCTATTTCTTTGTCGCGCCTGTCTTGCTCGGCTCTCCAAGCCTTTTCTATGTCCTCGTAATGATCGAGTGCATGGTGCTCCGGGGAAAATATGCTGGGTGTGAAAGGGGTATGAAAAGAAACAGTTGGGTGTGAGTAGGTAAAGGTGCTTGATACGATGGCACTAAGTGGTTGGTTCTAGGGATTTGGACAGTGTTGATTAGAGGTGGGGAATGGTAGGATGTGGTTGGTTCAGCGGGGAATGGCATTGCTCCAGCGGGATAAGTGGGAAAATGGTCGAGTAGTGGTGAACTTAGAGATAGAAAAGGTGGAGGAGGGCTTCTTTCCTCAGCAGGTGTTTCTTTGCGATTGGCCATTTCAACTCTCATGACCTTCTCTTGAAGGTTAGCAACTTTCTCGAGTAGTATGTTGATCACGTCCTCGAAGTGCGAGGGTTCTTTTGGGTTCGGTGGGGGGGGGGGTAGTCCCTGATGACGAATTCGTTCTGATTGTGCTCATCTTTTGAAGTACCAGTCATTTTTGTCTTGCCTTTGTCTTGTTCGGAAAGGGATGCTATTGCAGCTTTTGATCTAGTGAAGTATGCCAGCATGGAAAAAACACGGATCAACCTTTTCTATAAGAGAAAAACAACTCAAAGGCAAACGACGTTAGTACGTTAGATAATAACAGCTAATGCCAGATATCGAACATAACTGTCATATAGGCACACAATCACATAAAAATCATGTATTTGATTGAAACGTTGATTGATCCTCTATTATGAGGCTTTGGGTATTTTGGCTCTCTTGAGTCATTTGTGGATTTTGGTTTGGAGGTATATGGTTGACTTCTTTAAGCGATCTTTTTGATGCTACATCACAGGGAAAAATATATATTTTATATAATATGGGGATCGAGTCTTACGTAGACTGCCTACGTATCCCTCCGCAGGAAATCATGCCCTTCCGTAGTTTGGTTTACATGGAAAATATATTTTTCCTAAACTTATTCTACCTAAACAGCTTCCCAGACAAGGCCCGATAAGGGTATCCGACGTATCCCTCCTCGGGACATCAGGTCAGATGCGGTTTCTTTTACATATATATAGTGGGGGGATAAACTTTAAAAATCACAAGGAAGTATCCCCAAAGTCTACCCAAAATATTATCTCTATTTAAGATCGGAAAGAGTTGTTGTCCTTATAACCGCATGTTTGGCTGAAGGCCCTACTTCCTAATAACAGGGTGGGAGCACTACCCAAATCTCCCCACTATGGACTAAATGTTCCAATTCGAACTTGAAAGCTTCACATTCTTTGATATCGTGCCCAGGTGCTCCTGAATGAAACAAACAGATCTTTCTTTGGCTTGGTCTACTGGGCGAGGTATCCAAGCAGCCTTCACTGGATGGATCTTCCCGGTACTTGCTGACTTCTGTAAAATACTGTCATACGAGTCCTTGGAGATGGTAAAGTCATAACGCCAAATGTGGGTGTCCAAAATGATTCCTTCATTTGGAGTGGTTGTGTCATGGACCAACAAGGATTGGGGTCCCCATAACATATGGATCGTCTTGTCGTCAATCGTCTTTACGATACTTTTTCTTAGGTCCACACACTCATCAGCAGTATGGCCAGGTTGGTTTTTGTGGAAAGGGCACCTCTTGTGCGTATAAATCAGGGCGCAAGGCAGTAACTTTTCGTAGCTACCGCATGTGGCCCCTATACTCTTCATCTTTTTGAAGACCTCATCACATCTCACATGTTTTGAACTCACACGGTAAGGGAAAGCAAATGCCTTGAGGGTGACCGCCCACCAAGTTAGCGATGGTGGATGAGCGAGTCCCTGTGCTACATCGTAGCTATCAGCTTAGGCCGCAGAGGCGGCAGTGGTGGCCTCTTTAGATGGCTAGGTTTGTTGTTGTGGCTTGGATTCATCCTCAGGATCCTTATTTTCTTCCTCTTTTTGACTATCAGTGGCACGTAGCTTCGTGCCAATTCTTTGACCTTGTCTGAAAGGTTATCTTGGTAATGCTCCAATTCTTTAGTGTCTTTGGGTGGGTTCCCAGCTAAGTCCAAATTTCGGTCGGCCTCTTTGATCTTGGCTCAAACCAATTTGAACTTTTCTTCTATCCTACGAATCTTCCTACAAAACGATCCTTCGTCTTCGCTAGTAGCATCGCCTACGAGGGTAGTGTTACTATTGTTCCTTCTCCCATCCATGATAGCAAATCAACCTTTAAATAGGTGCAAAGGGTTAGTTTTGATGTTCAAGGTTTTTGGCTATTTGGCAATTCTTTGTGTCTTTCTTTGGGATAGTGATCGGAACATAGGACCAATCAATTATTTAAACGAAATACATGAAGCACATACGCATGTAATCATATAGTCATGTAATAATGTATGCTACTCACGTTTATAAAGCACAGTCATCCTAGTCGATTTGAAACATTAACGTGCCATTTGCATTAAACCATTGCCCCATAAACCATAGTTTTCATTAATAATACTTCCCCTAAGGTATTACAAAAGATAATAAGCGTAAAGTAAAATCATCAGAAATGTCCTCCAGTGGATGATGATGAAGCTCTCTCGATCCTTGCCTTCTTAGCCCTTCGGAGGGCGGTCTAGATCTGGAGGTAAGTGGATGTTAGCACGACATCCATCAAGAACCCTTTTCTATGTGAAGGTCATTGTTGACACCTAATTTTTGACCTCCAATAATCTTATTTTAATTACCTAGGGTTCTTGGATCTCAAATGGAGTGAAATATGTATTTTTATAAATCAAAATGATTTTGCAAAATCATTTCGATAATATTTTGCTATTTCATTTGGCAAAATAAATTCAAATATATATTGTAAGTTGTTCAAAATAATTTACATATTTTACTATTAATATTAAAGTATTTATCAAGATTAATCAAAAATAACCTTAAAACAATTGTACAATTAATTGTTTAAATTATTAATTACCTAATTGACCCGTATTTTACTCCGTTTAATACTAGAAATTTGATTAGTTAAATAAATAATCATTTTACCTCGCAATTTTTAATTTTTGCATAACTAATTTGCATTTGCAATTCTTTAAATTAATCATAATTAATTAATTGGTTAATTGTGGTTATATTTGAAAATTGCTCATTAATTGTTAATTATGATCTTAATTGAAACAATCAATTTCATGGTTTAAAGTCAATTAGGGCCATATTTTCCATTTAAGCTTTTTATGTAATTAGTCGTGTCTTTAATTTGGTTAATTAAGCTAACTAGCTTTAAACTTGGCCATAATTGAAACGTCTAACTAATAGACACTTTTAATGGCATACTTACCCCTCCATATATATACTTGTATACATGAATATACACGTGTATACGTTTATATCGTGTATATGGGCATATATTAGCCACTCCCTTCTCTTTTCTTCTTTTTCTAAGGACCTGTCCCAGTTAATTACGGACCAGATGGCCCAATTTCACAAAACCTCTTTTAAACATACCAAACAGACCTCTTCAGGTCATTTGATGAAAGAAGGGTTTTTCACCCTTCAAACCCTAGCGCCGCTCCCCAACCCCTTTCTCTCTCCTCGCATCACTCCTTGCCGAAAATGGCAAAAATGATTGTCCATGACATGGTATCGATTGTTGCATGGCCGAGAATGGCAAGAGCATTTAATGCTCTGCAATTTCTACCAAGACTCAACCCCAAACACGGTACTGTGCCTCTCTCTTTTACTTTTTTTAATGATTTCTGGGTCAACCAGTACAAATCCTTAATGGGATTTGTCTTGATCAGGCAATTTTAAACTCTCAAATCCCATTGGTTCATCCAAAGCCAAAAGGATCCGTTGAGGGTCTTTCAAAATCTGACCCTCCGTGTTTGTTTTACTTCAATCCTCACTATAAAATGCGGAATCGAAAAGAACCAGTCTCAAATTTGTGCTAGTCCCACATCGATTGAGGACTAGGGTTTCTCAAATTTAGGGGTTCTATACATAGAAACCCCCCCCCCCTCCAATTCACATTTAGACAGACCGAGACATTGAGATATACACCAATATACTGCAAAAGCTTGAATTACCTAGGGTTTTGGCTATTTAGCTGAGATATTTAATTATTCGGCTTAGTAAAATTTTAAACTTAGTTTTCTTATTTCTTATGTGGCTGAGCTTGGGATTGTGGAGCAAAGGAGGTCTAACAACTCCATTCTCGGCAAGGCTACACTTAAGGAAGGTAAATGCCTCCCCTTTCTTTGTTTTTGTTATAAATTCTATGCTTTTGTTGTTTTGTATGTTTGTTATGTTTACATGCTTATGTGTTTAGTCTATTGTCTAGCTTAGTTATTGTTGTTATATTAGGCATTATTATGTTTAGCTTAATTTAGATATTGTTTGGATACTACTATTATTGTTTAGTTTAGCTTATGTTATTAGCATGTTAGTAGGTTTAGTAGTGGAAATCTATTTTTGTTAGCCTAAGATAAAGTTGTTAAATGCCTACATGTTAGTTAATAACTGTTATCCGCTCATTATAGGTTACTTAAGCTTAGTTTAGTATCTATCAATGTTAGTATGTCTGATTGTTTATATTTGGTTACTGAGTAATAGTGTTGACATTAATCTTTGTCCAAATGGATCATCTATATATGAAAATAGAAAATTAGCAGTAGTTTGGTCATTTACACCCATATGCTGTCTCTTTACTGTCAAATATCAGCTATGTTTAAATGTAATTGCCCTTTTGTTTGGCTGATCATATACTTTGATTATGTAGTTAAAAATAAATGCCTAAATGCTTGTGGATATAAAGGTTAGCATTACGTTGAGAGTAGCCTGCCTTGTTTGTGTAAAAACAAATGCTTCCAATATCCATATACTTTGATTAACCATCATCCTGTTATGATATTTTAGTTCTTTAGGGAATGTTCATAGATGAACCTTATCTTATATGCTAAATCATCATTGAACATGCCATATTGAGCTAGTCTTATATATTGAAATGTTGGCATAAGTCCCTGTAAGCCTGCTGATCCCCCATGCTGTCAAATATGTATGACCATGTTTAATATTAGGGCCTTATTTTAGCTTGGATCTGTCGGCATCTTTGCTTTGGCATGTATTGTTTCCTTATCATGGTTGGACAGTACAATATGGTTGTATTTGGGATACAAATGGGGTTTAGTTAAGCATGTAGGCTTAAAATCTCCAAAAAAATATTTGGTTTCATATCTGTTGAATCATTTTGCTTGAGGTTATTAATGGTGGTTAGTCTAATTGGATTCTTGTATCAATTAATCATGTGCTAAGTTAGTCTCCTTTATGTCATTTGCATGTTTCCTGGTTTTGTCTAAGTCTATACGGTCTGAACCTTATATATGGGTAATTCTGTTGTTTCACTTGAGATCTTAGGCTATTTTAGGCTACCTTAATGCCATGAGTACATCAGAATGCATATCTTTGTTTGAATTAAGGTTCAAATTTGTAGTTAAAAGGAATTTGTTATAATTGAAGGCATGTTTGACACATGATTATGATATTCAATTTGTTTAAAGTTGTCCATGTGACTTCATGATTCAATTAAAGTATGTTTAAAGCTGATACTCATGTATATACGCGAAATATACGAGATATACACAGCCTGTATATATTTAAGTGTATATAGGATGGCATACCTCGTATATCATCAAGGGAAAACTCATGATTGTACGTTAGTATACCTTGTGAAAATTATTTTGGACTTGTCTGAGTTTCTTTCACTGCTTTGTTATGTTTTCGGCTTATTTTGTTTCCTTTATTGCTTTTGCCATTTAATTAGGCCTTCATGGATTTGCTTTCAATTTCGGCCCCTTTAGTTCCTTTGTTACTTCGTGATGAATGTAATCCTTATGTAATTATGTGACTCATATATGTTTTAAACTTAAGTCTCATTTTAATTAGTGATAATTAATAGATATCTTCTAACTGGTATTCATTTCATTCGGGTGCTACAAAGATGTATCGTGATTTAAGACAATATTATTGGTAGGGTAGGATAAAGAGGGACATCATGGATTTCGCTTCTCGGTGCTTGAATTGCCAGTAGGTTGAGAATGAGCACCAGAGACCAGGTGATATGAGTCTCAGGTTGCCTATCCCCGAATGGAAGTGGGAGAGGATAGCCATGGATTTCGTGGTAGGTCTTCCGAAGACCTTGGGCATGTTTGATTCGATTTGGGTTACTGTGGATAGGTTGACTAAATTCGCGCACTTCATTCTAGTCCAGATGACATATAATTCAGAGAAGTTAGCAAGAATCTACATCAGAGAGATTGTTTGATTGCATGGGGTGCCTATTTCCATTGTTTCAGACAGGGGCACTCAGTTTACTTCCTATTTCTGGAGGACTTTGCATATGGAGTTGGGTACGCAATTAGATCTTAGCACTGTGTTTCACCCGCAGACTGATGGTCAGTCCGAGAGGACTATTCAGGTGCTTGAGGACATGTTGAGAGCTTATGTTATCGACTTTGGTGGTCATTGGGACCAGTTCTTACCGTTGGCAGAGTTTTCGTACAAAACAGTTATTACTCGAGTAGTGACATGGAACCGTTCAAGGCTCTGTATGGTAGGAGATGTCGTTCTCTGATTAGGTGGTTCGATGCTTTTGAGGTGAGACCCTGGGGTATGGATTTGTTGAGAGACTCCTTGGACAAAGTGAAGTTGATTCAGGAAAAGCTTCTGGCAGCTCAAAGTATGCAAAAGAAGTATGCGGACCGGAAGGTTCATGATTTAGAGTTTATGGCTGGTGAGCAGGTTCCGTTAAAGGTTTCACTCATGAAGGGTGTGATGTGATTTGGGAAGAAGGGCAAGTTTAGCCCGAGGTAATTGGTCCTTTCGAGATTCTCCGTCGTGTTGGTGAGATGGCTTATGAGTTATCTTTGCCACCAGGCTTGTCAGGTGTTCATCCCATATTCCATGTTTCTACGTTGAAGAAGTACCATTCAGACGGCTCTTATATTATTCATTGGGACTCGGTACCTTTTGATAAGAATATGTCCTTTAAGGAAGAGCCGATAGCGATCTTTTATAGGCAAGTGAGGAAGTTGAGGTCAAAGGAGATAGCTTCAGTTAAGGTGCAATGGAAGCACCGTCCAGTTGATGAGGTTACTTGGGAGACCAAGGCCGATATGCGTGAGAGATATCCCTAGATTTTTACCAACTCAAGTACCTTTATTTCGCTTCACCTCTTCTCCGTTCGATTGATATCTGATGTAACAACCCGTTTGGTTGTTATGCTTTTTGACCATTTTAACCCCATTGACCCCTATCCTAGCCCCGTTATAGTACTTTTGACCCGCTGGAAGGGCGACACTATTCCTGAGGTCATTGGGTGAATTTTGGTAGGATTTGAGGAAATTAGAACCTTAAAGTGAAAAATGATTGACCAATAGTTAGCTTTTGGGTAAACGAAGCTTTTAAGAATTCGATCGATTCCATGAGGTTCGGAGGCTCGATTATGACTTAGTGGGATAATTGGTTCGGTTCCTGAGGCATTCGGGAGCGTTTTGTACCCTTGGTTAGAAACTTGATTTTGGCCATTTGAGAGTGGACCGGGTCAAGACGACCTCCGTTTTGGAATTCCGTGGGCACGGTTGAGTTTGTAGCGCATTTTTACTTGTGTCTGCATATACAGTTTGTATCCGAAAGGTCTCGGATAGATGTCGGGACTTTGGGTGAACTTGAGTGAAACCCGATTTTGGGTTTTACGTGGGTGTCGCTTTGCTGACAGTTGGCCGCGTCTGCAGGCCCGCCCAAGCGAGGCTTGGTTTGCAGATGCTAGTCGTTGAGTCATTAATGAGATCCACCTTAGCGAACGAGTATCCGCCAAGGCGGATCGCGTAGGCTAACCCTTGCTCCGCGTAAGCGGAGATCGCTGAATCAGAAACCTTATATTTTCCCATTTCGAACCATTCCTTTTCCATTCACTAAATTGAAACCTGGAGAATTCTAAGGGAAAATTGAGGAGCATTTAGGGTTGAATCTTCATTGGGTAAGTTCCCTTTTACTTCGTTGTGTTTTATTTAATGCTTAAGCTTGGATTCTATGGTGGAATTAATAGGTTTAGTCGGAAAGAAAAGTTGTAGACACTAAGTTTGACTTCATGAACCATATGCTTTGAAAGAGAGTTTTGATTTGAAAACCTTGTTAATCTAGTCATGAAATACTTGGGAGAATTACATACTAAGTTGAATCTATCTAAATTTCATGGATTATAAATATGGAAAGTTAGGGTTTTTTTTTCTAAATTTGGGATTTTTTATTAAAGTGTGATATTGATGATCAATTGAGTCTAATTAGTAATTGGGGAATGGTATTGAACTTCTGAAGTGTTGGGTAACCGATCTTTACTTTGAAATCCTATTTTGCCTTGTGGTCCCCAGTTTCTCTTTAAGAGGTTATTTTTCGATTCGAATCTTGCTTTAGCATTATCGGTGTCGTTAGTCTATGTTACTAATGTAGATTACATTGTTGAATGTTCGGAAGATCTTTGAAAGGGCAAGGCTCGTGTTGGATAGTTCGTGCCACCCGCTCGGCATCAAATAAGGGAAAAGTTCACCCACCAAGGGGTTAGCGTGGGTACCCGCTTGACCCACGAGTTGGGTCGTGATAATTTGAAAACCTTTTCACATCAAATTTATGTATATCATGCTTATAATTAGTTGTTCAATACTAGATTCCATATTCAAACACATTCAAGTTGATTTCTAATATGCTAATACATGTTATGAACATATCATTTTTAATCATGGGCCAGCCTTAGTTCTCATGTTTACAGACTTAATCAAATAAGTTTGCAAACATTATCATAGATCAATCAACTATATCATACTACACTAAGCAGATATGACACTCATCAGGCTAGTGACCATCCTATATACCAATCTAATACACACTGGACTAAACTACACAAGCATATTCATGTTAAATAATTTGTCAATCAATAACAAGTCTCTATAAGGCTTAGCAGTGCATAAGATAACAACCCAGAACCAGTTTGAATAGACACAGGGTTAAGACAGTGATAGGAACTCAACTCAATATGCTTATGTTCACCCTCAGTAGGCACACCATTAATCACAATTTAAACCGCATCAGGCCTATGATATATACCAATGATTAGACTAGTTAAGGCCAAATAAAGATTAAACTAATACTAACATGCTGAGGATTTGTGGGGCACATACTCAGTTAAACAAAGATACTAGATTAAGCAAGAATGGGCTTACTTATCTATTAGACTAATTAACCAGACTAAAACTAAAATAAACTAACAACTAAACACAGACATTAATAAGCAGATAACCATACATCAAACTAGAATAAGCTCATAGATTAACTAACACACAGACTAAACATGAAATCATGCTAAACAAGCATATAAACCCCACTAATGACTAAACTAATCTACCAAGCATGGTAATAACTAAATAACAAAGATAGCAAATAAACAAAGATAACACATAACTAGACTACATAAGCACAAAAACACAAACACAGACAAATCAAAAATTAAAGAAAATAACTGAAAGGAAGAACATTTACCTTTCTTATGTGTAGCCTTTGATCGAGATTGGAGTTGAAATCCTTTGCTCCTTACCCGAGACTCAGCCACAAAAATAAAACAATATTTAGAGTAGAAAAAACTAATTAGTTAAAGTTTTCAGCAAAATTTCTAAATCCCTAGTTGAATTAGGTATTTTTGCTCAGAATTTTTGAGACTTGTGTGTGTATTTGTTCAAAAAGAGAAGGGTGGGGTTCTTTATATAGAAACCCAAAACCCCAAAATTGCTATTGGAAATCGATATGGGACTTAGGTGTTTTTGGGGGGATTCCTCGTGAATCCTGCCTAAATTCATCAAGCTAATAGGAATCGATAATTCAAACTAGCAACAAGACAAATCCCATTAAGGGATTCATCCTTCTTTGAATGTAAATTTGCAGAAAAAGAAAAAGATGAGGAGTTATACCTCATTTGATTGTTGTATGGTCGAGAGAGGAAGCAAAATATTTGCCTCAATCGGCTATACCAGACCTGAGAGAAAGCAACGTACATTGCCATTTTTGCCAAATTTGGCTTGGTGACGCGAGGAGAGAGAGGGAGACGTGCCGCCACTAGGGTTTCAACCAAAACCCTTATTCTAATAACTTAGAACAATATAAGGGTTGTTTGTCTTATGTTTTTAGAAGTTGGGGGGAATTGGGCCCGGTCTGGTCCAATTGGACTGGGCTCGACCGAGAAATTTAGGGTCTTTGGCCCAAATTCATGAAACAAAATAATTAAATTTAAAAAATGGCTGATTTTGTAAAAGGGGTCACAATTGAAAATTAAAATATTTCAATTGTGGCCATAATTAATGTATAAATCAATTGATCATTTCGATTATAACCACAATTAACTCATGAAACAATTAGCAACTTTAGTTTTAATCAATTTTGAAAGTAATTGCAATTACAACCAAATAAATTATAAAAAAGTGAGACGTAATTGCTTATTTACTCAATTAATCGAATTTCTTGATTTAACGGAGTAAAATATTTATCAATTGACCATTAATAGTTTTAAACAAATAATTAGATAATTGCTTTCACTGTTTTGAATTAAAATAATGATAAATAGGTTTGAAATATTTTTAGAAAATATACAAAATACCAAGGATGATATACAATAATATACTTGTTATTATTTTTCCAAATGAAATGGCAAGATATTACCGAAATAATTATGTAAGATAATTTTTGACTTGTAAAATGCATATTTCACTCCGTTTGTGACTCAAGAAGTCCGAATGGTTAAATAAAATTATCGAAGGGAAAAAATTAGGTATCAACAATTGCCCCTTCACTGTTCGGGGATGGCAAGGCCTGAGCATCGAAATTTGACAAATCTAATTTTTGACCAACCAAGTCAAAGTGCTTCTCTCTTTTTATGCAATTTTCAAATTTATAGTTGGACCCTAGTCTCTTGGTTTTCTACATATCTCAGGCTTTATGAGAATTGAAGCCACTTGCAGTTTGACTCAATTAAACATCTAATGTAAATTTCAAAATTGAACCCTAAATCTACTAATGTAAATTTCAAAAGTGAACCCCGAATCTTCTAGTGTCAACTGAGAAGTCTCAGGATGGTCTGTTGGAATGTGAACAACCCTCTAGTATTGAGTCCGACTAGATATCTCTAATTTTTGGAATCAGGTCACTTGTTGTTCGACTCTATCGGTGGAAAAGGGTATCCCTTATGCGAGAATGTTGTTGCACTTTCCGGTGTATCTGACAGGTCGCGGGATTTTTTTGAGAAACAAAGCAATAAGCAAAATCTTTTCAAAATCAATTTGTGCGGCTGAGCATGAGGCGGAGCAATCTTCCAATTCTTGGCCAGAGAGCTTGACTCTTGGTGTTACCTTATCTCGACCGGCTGCGTAAGAAAAAGTTCCATGTTTGCTTTGCATGTGTCTGGATCTAGTTTGATTGGCCCGCTCCCTTCTTTGGCGGCTATGAACCTACTTCCATCTGCTGGGCAGCATTACGGTTGACCCTCTTGGTTTATGTTTTTGCTTTTATCACCCTCGCGTGGCATTTGTAACCGTACCCTCTGCGTTTAATTTTGTGAGGTGACTATCTTGGCACCGTTTCAATTGAATGACCATCTTGGTCTCGTGTAATTGTTTTACAACCCTTGCATGGTTTTATCATTGTAACTCTCTTGGCTGACTTTTTAAAAATAGGTGACCCTCTTGGCACCATCTGATTTATTGTGCGCGACCTTCTTGGCGCCATTTGATTTTCTGTGGGTGACCCTCTTAGCACTATTTGGTTTGAATGGACCTCTAAACATTTGATATGAATTGCTCTCTTGACAATGTTTAATATGAATGGTCCTCTCAGTAATGTTTGATATGAATGGATCTCTCCGCAATGTTTGATATGAATGACCCTCTCGGCAATGTTTGTATGAATGGCCTTCTCAGCATGTCTGTATGAATGGCCCTTTTGGCATGTTTATATGCATGGCCCTCTTGAAAATGTTTGTATGAATGGCCCTCTAGGCAATGTTTGTATGAATGGCCCTAGCGGCAATATTTGTATAAATGTCCCTCTTGGCATATTTGTATGAATGGCTCTCTCGGCAATGTTTGATATAAATGGCCCTCTCAGTAATGTTTGATATGAATAACAGATATGGCCCTTTTGGCTAGGTTGTCTTTCTTTCATCCTTTATGTCGGTTGTAACCCTCTTGGCCTAATATGTCGCTTTATCCATCGCGTCACCCTTTTGGCCTGATAATATTGTCATTGTGACGTTTCGTCCATTATAGACCTTTTGGCCTTATTATACCACCCTTGTGGCGCTTCTCCCTTCTATAGCCTTTTTGGCTAAGTTATGTTGCCCTTGTGGCGCTTCGTCTTTCTAGCCCTTATGACTAAATTGTGATGCCTTCACGGTGCTTTTCCCTTTTATATCCCTTTTGGCCAGATCGTGCCTCTTCTTTGTGCTTTTTCTTTTATAGCCCTTGTCGCTAGATCGTGTCACCCTTGTGGTACTTTGTTCTTTGTAGACCTCATGGCAGATGGCGTTGCCTTTGTGGCATTTTATCCGATGAGTTGCTCTTCCTTGTTCTATCATTATGAATAAACAAGGTTTACAGAATAAACAGTCGTCCTCCTGACGACACTGGGAACCTGCATCCAAAGAAAAAGTGTTAGTTCCTACGAGGCCTATCCGTGTCATTGACTCCTATTGCATTATCTCCTCTGCTTGCTTAGTTGTACTCTTTGTTTTGATCCTCTTGGATTCGGTAGTTCGAGAGATGGATTTATTTTAAAGTAAAAGTGAAACAAAACACACCTTGATCATTAGTTTTCAAAACATTTGATTGTAAAAAATGGAATATAATTTTTTAGAACTATTTATGTTGTCGTCATGACATGTGCATTTTGAGTGAGAATCCTCAGTTATTCGTGACATCTTGCGGTGACATCCGGCTTCCTCTGGTGTAATTTTTTAGATCCTCTTAAAAATTCTGCCCTAGTTTAATGCTTTCATTTGGCGAACTCTTGTTCCAAACTTTAGCAGAGGAATTTTTGAGATCCTCTCAAAAATTGTGCCCCCGTTTAAGGTTCTGTTTCGATAAACTCATGTGCCGAGCTTTAGCGAAGGAATTTTGAGATCCTCTCAAAATTTCTGCCCCAGTTAAAAGTTTGGGTCAACTGACTTTTGCGCTGAACCATTGTGAAGGAATTTTTGAGATCCTCTAAAAAGTTCTGCCCCAATTGAGGATTTTGAATATGTTTGTTTGCGAACTCTCGTGCCAATTCTGAGTTTATCTTGAATTTCTGTCATATGGCTCCCTTTTCTTGGGTTTTTTTAATGGTACGACCGAGCTCGAGGAGCGCCTACGTATCCTGTCTTAGCAGGAATCAGGTTGAACGTAGTTCAGAACAAAAGTAATTGATTTTTTTTCTAATAACTCGACCGTGTTCCCATCTTGAGAAATCAGGTCATTACGTAGTTCATGTTACAAGGAAATCATTTGGTTTTTTCTGTCCACTACAAAAGGAAGACCAAATCCGATATGGATTTTCTACATATCTTTGCCATAAGAGATAGGTGTTATTGTAGTGATTACAAGAAAATGTGCGATTACAAGTCAAAAAAGCTTGTCTTCATTCGTAATACCGCTACATTGCATCAGAATTGATTGCCTTGGGCCATTCTTGGCAGTCCATTTCAGCTAAGATCACTGCTCCTCCGGAGAGTACCTTGCGGACCAGGTAGGGCCTTGGCAATTAGGTGTGAACTTTCCCTTATACTCGTCTTGGTGTAGGAACACTCGCTTGAGTACCAGTTGTCCTGTTTGAAAAAGTTGAGCTCTGACTCGCTTGTTGAAGGCACGAGCCATTCTTTGTTGATATAATTGACCGTGGCATACGGCGATCATCCTTTTCTCGTCGATCAAAGCCAGTTTCTCGTATCGGTTCTGGAACCATTATGTGTTGTCTAGTTCTACTTCTTGAATGATTCTTAGTGCTGCTATTTCCACTTCGGTAGGTATGACTGCTTCGGTGCCATAGATAAGCAAGTATAGAGTTGCTCCTGTTAAAGTCCGAGCTATTGTTTGGTATCCAAGCAATGCATCAGGCAATTGTTTATGCCAGCACTTCTAGTTTTCCATCATTATCCTTAATATCCTCTTGATATTCTTGTTTGCTGCCTCAACGGTCCCATTTATTTATGGCTGATGGGCGGTGGAGTTCCGATGGGTTATTCAGAATTGCTCATAGATGTCTTTTATTAGATGACTATTTAGATTTGCTCTATTATCCGTCATGATGGACTCTAGTATACCGAATCGGCATATGATGTTTTTTCGAACGAAATCAGCTACCACTTTCTTCATCACTGATTTGTGCGATGTGGCCTCCACCCATATGGTGAAGTAATCTATGGCAACCAAAATAAATCTATTTTCATTAGATGCAGCCGATTTGATGGGTCCAACGACGTTCATGCCGCAGGCGATGAATGGCCAAGGTGAGCTCATGACTTTAGTTTCACTCGGTGGGACTCTGATTAGGTCTCTAAGGATTTGGCAGTGATGATATTTTACACAAACTTCCAATAGTTTGTTTCCATTGTCATCCAGTAGTAAACTGCTTGTAAGATCTTTTTAGCCAGAATGAACCCATTCATATGAGGCCCACAGGTTCCACCATGCACTTCTTCCAATAATTTCGTGTCCTCGGTGGCATCCACGCATCTGAGCTATCAGAAATCTGCCGCTCTCTTGTAGAGTAGCTCCTTCTTTAAGAAGAAACCATTAGTCATTCTCGGGATTTTTTCTTTGATTGCTCATGGCATTCTCGGGATACTCCCCCTTCTCCAAATATGTCTTTATGTCGACGTACCATGGCTTGCCATCCGCTTTTCCTCCATATGAGAATAGCAGGCACGTTCTTCTCTCAAACTTATCTCCAGTGGGTCAATGTGGCTGCTTTTGAGATGTTGTATCATGGATGCTATGGTAGCAAGAGCATCGGCGAATTCATTTTGAGCCCTTGGTGTATGCTTGAGTTCGATCTTCTTGAACTTTTTGCACAACCTTTGTGCGAATTTCACATATGGTAAGATTTTGGCGTTCTTCGTGGCCCATTCTCCTTGTACTTGGTAAATCAATGTCACGACCCTAATTACCGATCGTGCGGGCACCTACCTTATTATCACTAGTAGGCGAACCCTTACCCATTAACGCATTAATCATTAGCCAATTTTAACATCTTTAATCCTTTATACTAAGCAATTAATGATCATGTGAATGAATAATATAAATAAAACAAGTCAAAAATTAATAGATAATATGCGGAAGTCTTAACTGTTGCACCCCCAAAATCTGAAAGTTATCGTATAAGGACTCTAACTAACAATGTCTAAAGAATGAAGTATACCTCAAATATAATAACAAAGAATGTCTGGAAGCAAAATAGACATCCGGAAAGAGAGATCTTGAGGTGGCATGGCATGGATAGAAGCTGACCCTCGGATATGATCGAGCAAACTAGCTTGTGAGAGATGTAACCCTGAGGAAATCTGAACACAATCTACACTCAAAAAAAGGGTGCGACAAGTAGTATATCAAGACAAAAACTATGTATTGGTAAGCATCATAGGCCGACTAAGATTAGTTCACGTATATAAGCATAAAATCAACAAGATAAACAGATAGGCACTTAATACTCAAATCCAAGTCACAGAATATCCCATAACAGAGTCACAACCTAAGATGAAGCTTCTAACCCACAAGTCTGTCAAATTTCAATAATCTCACCTGATAATCACAAGCCCAAGTTCCGTCCCTAGGTAGAGTCACTAATCCACCATTTAACTCAATTAATGGTCATATTGATATCATAATAGACCTTCAACATCCGTATCAAAATCAGTATCAAACGAGCATATAATAACGCAGAAATAAAATATAATGATGTGCAATGCAAAATATGATAATGTGCAATGCAATCCACTGGCCAATCACTCGAACTGTACACACATGCTAACTGATGTCATTGCTCAGTAGTCATGACCTGCAGGGGACCCATGGTGTCTATGTATCACTCGTTCCGGAACACTCTTCGGACCCGAGCATAAACCTCTGCTCCAAAAAGAACCTTGGACGCGGGACACATCATTGTATCCCTCATTTCCGGAATGAACCTCAGACCACTAGCCATAAACTAGGTCACATATGTGCCTTTCCATATATCTATACGTAACGGTATTTCCTGCCTCTTATTATCCATGCTTAAATCATCAAGTACCATGTATCAAATAGTATCACAAGTTCAACAAGAAGATTATATTAAATTCTTCACTAATTTCACATAACAATGTATATCTCAACGTATTCTAGTTCATTAGTATGAATGGACTATGAACAATTAGCAACATCAATGTCAAACACAAGGCATCATGCCATAAGTTTGCCAAACCATTTTCATCATGCATGAGTGTATGAATGCATAAATGAGTGTAAACATGGTAAATCAATGGAAACCAATAAAACAACAAGAAGGTACAATTCACAAGCCACAAGTCATACCAAGACTTAGATCAACGCAACTATGAAATGAATCATACAAACCGTCTCAACCCACATAAAAGTCTATGTCTCTTTTTACTTCCACACGTAGCAAGTACGCCTCATAACTAAGTCTTGTATCACCAAGATGCTACATTTTTCTATATATTATAATCAACAGTGAATCCTACATCAAGTTTGCATCTACGTACGGTCATCAATGTCATGACCCAATCCCGTAGGCCGTGACTAGTGCCCGAGCTGGACACTCGTATACACACCTGTTAGCTATAATCAGTCCACCACTAGCATGATAAGGGACTAATATATAAAAAGGCAAGACGTCGTCTCAAAATTGTCGCATATATATATATATCAAGACAACCTGTCTCCTGTGGAGTCACAACTACCAACAGATAACATCGTACATA
>NC_081348.1:61010558-61101723 GCF_029784015.1 Lycium ferocissimum | reverse complement strand
TGGAGGTCCCCAAACCTGTTAAAGGTCCCGTTTATAGGGGCCTTTTTTGGCCATAGCGTAGCCGGGGGATTTTCCCCACAAAAATGGTCATAACTCCCTCATCCAGAGGCCAAACGCGTCGATCCTTTTTCCTATAGCTTCATAATTTCGATATGGATCTAATGGTTCAGACCTCACTCAAAACAAAGGTCTAATTATCAATCTGGAGTGATTTCTATCCACAAACCTCCGGCGAAAACATCGAATACGAGCGCGACAAAACCCAAACCCATCCGAAACTCTTCGGAACCTCACCAAAACTTGTGGACAAGTTCAAAATAATCATAATAACATGTTGGAACTTCCAAAACATTGACACAGGATCATCCTAACCAGGCATTGACCATGGTCAACTCTAACTCGTCAACTTAACTAGTTTCTCCATCAATGACTCAATTACCCTCGAACCTTGCGGAAACCAACCCAATGACTTTATTAAGTCATAGATCATACTAACGGGACTTAGGGAAAGGGTCAAAAAGGTTAAATGGGTCAAAACAATATAACGACTAAACGGGTCATTACAATCAACAAATCCAAGTTGCCTATCACCAATAACTCGTGGATGTCCATATCCAAGGCCATTATGATACCTAAGATGCAGGCCTCGTATTCCGCCATATTATTGGTGCATCAAAACTGGAGTTTTGCAGCCATCGGATAATGTTATCCCATTTATGATACCAAGACGGCACCAATTCTCGAACCATTGTAACGGACTGCACCATCCAAAAACAATCTCTAGTCAGAATAGGGCTCAGCAATTTCTTCGCCCATCGTTAGCACTTCTTCGTCTAGGAAGTAGGTTCGGAGTTGTTCAAAATCCTTGTCGACTGGGCTTTCTGCCAGCAGGTCGGCCAGTGCTTGGCCTTTGATGGCCTTTTATACCACGTATGTGATGTCAAATTCACTCAGTGGACTTTGCCATTTTTTCAATTTCCCTATGGGTGTGGGTTGGCAGAAGATGTTCTTTAGCGGATCCATTTTGGATATGAGGTAAGTGGTGTATGATGACAGGTAGTGTCTCAGCTTTTGGGCTACCCAAGTCAAAGCACAGCATGTCTTCTCTACCAGGGTGTACCTCGTCTCGCAGGCGGTGAACTATTTTCTCAGTTAGTAAATTACACACTCTTTCTTACTTGTTTCATCATGTTGTCCTAACACGTATCCAAAAGCACTGTCTGATACCAATAGGTATAAAAATAGCGGGCTTCCCGGCCTAGGAGGTACTAAAATTGGCGGGGTGGGAAGATATCTTTTGATTGTGTCGAATGCTTTCTGACACTCTTCAATTCATTCCGTTGGCACGTCCTTCTTTTGCAGTTTGAGTATGGGCTCAACAATCACAGTGGACTGATCTATGAGTCGACCGATGTAATATAGCCTTCCCAGAAAACTCGTGACCTCTTTCTTGGTCTTTGGAGGAGGTAGCTCTTAGATAGCTTTAATTTTGGACGGGTCTAGTTCTATGCCTCTTCAATTACTATGAACCCAAGCAGTTTTCCAGCGGGCACTCCAAATGCGCACTTGGCCGGATTTAGCTTCAGATTTAATTTCTGAAGTCTGTCGAAGAATTTTCGCAAATGCATGGGATGCTATGAGCTTTCTCTCGACTTGATAATGACTTTGCCACATATACTTCAATTTCCTTATGGATTAGGTCATGAAAAATGGTAGTCATAGCTCTCATGTAAGTGGCGCCGGGATTTTTTAGGCCGAACGGCGTTGCCCGGTAATAGTACACTCCCTATGGAGTGATAAAAGCTGTTTTTTCTGCCACTTCTTCACTCATCAAGATCTAATGTATCCCGCGAAGGAATCCACGAACGATTGCAATTCGTGCTTCGCGCAGTTGTTGATGAGTATATGGATGTTTGGGAGTGGGAAGTTATCCTTGGGACAAGCTCGCGCCGAGGTCTGATAGTTCACAAATTTGAATTTTTCTCGTTCCTCCCCGTACGGTGCACTTTATTGGCCTACCATGTTGGGTACGAAGCTACTTTGACTACTCCAGATTTGATCTGTTTTTCCACTTCATCTTTGATGCGGATACTCAGATCCGATTTAAAGTGCTTGGTTTTTTGTTTAGCAGGGGCAAAACCTGCGTTAATGAGTAATCTGTGGACCACTATATCAGTGCTTAACTCGGGCATGCCAGCATGTGACCAGGCGAAGATGTCCACATACTCTTTTAGTAGTTCTACTAATTCCTCTTTTGGGGTGCTTCCAAATGCGTGCTTATCCTGGTTTCCTTGACCATATCTTGATCTCTTAGATTAATCACTTCGGTTTCATCTAGGTTGGGTTTTTGCTCATTCTCAAAATTGTTCTACCTCTTCAACTAGACCCTCTGGTAACCTCATTTTCTCATCGTACTCTTCGTATTCTTCTTGTTTATGTCACTTGACTCACTCATTTTGCCACATGTCATGACATTTAGGGTTGTTTTATCATTATTATTACTAAAAAAGCAAGACAAAGCATGGTTAGCAAAAAACATCTACGTATGTAAAGAAAAGAGTTGTTTTTCTCATAAATCGAGGCTTCATTAATTTAATAAAAGAAGTACAAACTATGGTCCTGACTTGGATCAACATCGAGTTAATTCCATTTTTAAAACATCACGAGGTATTTAAAGTGAAAATGGTGAGCAATCGGAGCTCGACCGATTCCCACCGATTTCATAAAATATTTAAATTCATCATCTCTACCGAAGATCCAAGAGCGGGGTAGAGGTCCAGTTGGATAGTTCTTCGCCCAGATCTGCGTTGTGAATAGTGGGCACTTCATTGTACTCTTCCAGTATCACCAGGCAATCTTTCTCTTGGAACAGCATCCCTAACCCTTCCTCAGCATTTCCATCATCAGGCATTGGCATTCGAATTAGGAATGACAAGTACAGGTTCGGAATTGACTTGAGCAAGTTTGGAGGACTCCTCTTCTTTTTATTGGCTTCGGAAGCCTCATCATCATAGGGAGCATATCCCAGCCCAAAGTGAAAGTTGTCTTGAGGGATGGGGATTAGCTTCACTATGCCATGCAGATCTCTTCCAAACCTCGCTCGGGTTCAAACCCCTTTTGGAGCATGTGGATGTATCATCTTGTAGATTGCCGGCAGGAGCTTGTGCAGAGTCTTCTTTATGGGCTTACTAGTTCCACCATATAGAAATCTAATCCTTTCAGAGCCTCTTCGATTATCAGCACAGAATTATTTGGGTAGTTGTGAATGACACTTTCTCTATGGATTATGACCTCGTGGTCTCCCCATACAAATTTCATCTATTGATGAAAGAATGATGGTACAGCTCAAGCCATATGGATCCATAGCCTTCCTAGTAGCAAATTGTAGTTTTTAGGGATCTTCATGACTTGGAATTCACTGGTGAACTCAGCAGGTCCCATTTGGACACAGAGGTCGACTTCTCCAATAGGATCACGCTAGGCTCCACCGAACGCCCTTATATTAGTATGGCTTTCGCAGATCTTACCGATGTCATAAACCCAATTAACTGAGGGTAGACTCAGGACAGATATTGAGGTCAGCCCCATTGTCAACCAAACACTCGGGTTACGATCTTGTCTCAACACTTCACCGTTATGTATAGTGCCTTTTTGTGTGATGTTCCCTCTCTGGGTAACGGTTCCTTGGTGAAGGATATTTGATGCTTTCCTATGACATCGGCCAACAATCAGCCAGATTCTCGCTATTCGTGCTTGTGAGGACATGGGCTTTGTCAAACACCCTTATCAGAGCTTGACGATATTGCGGATAGCTTAGTAGCAATGCCAACACAGATATTTGGACTGGAGTCTTTTCAAGTGTTCCACAGTGAAGTATTCCTTCGGTTCCATTCTGCACCAGAAGTCTTGGGCCTCACCTTCAGTGATGGGCCTCTTTTGATTCCCTTTATTTCTTGGTGCTTCTTTGTCTATTTCTTCGAGATTGTAATATCTCCCAGATCGAGTAATACCATAGGCTACTGCCACTTGGACTAAAAATTCTTTCCTTGGGGCAAGCACTATCTCTTAGGATATTGGCGCCACAATCGGAGCAGGGATCAGTACCTTGAATTATAGGCGCTCTTGGTCCCCGGCCGAGGCCTTTGTTGCTCAAATGTCATAACAGGGTCTCGGACCAATGGTTTGCATACAGCCCAATCCTCTTCTCTTTCAATCATATGAATAGTAGCATTGCCATGATTAGGCAGGGGATTAGTAGTCACATTTGGTGTTGCGGCCTGAAGAGTGATGCTGCGGCCTGAAGAGTGATCTCCGTTTTATCAATCCAATCTTATATCTTATGCTTTAAATTTATACAGTCCTCGATCTTTACTGTATCCGTTCCTGCTAGAATGGTATGCGCATGTCTGATCGGCTCGGTACAAGCAATTTTTGAGTTTAGCAGGTTTTGGAGGAACAATTTGGATTAAAACAGCGGCACTCAACCTTTCAAACAGTCGAGTTTGTGTTTCCATCAACGGGGTGAATATGCAAGGCAGCTTCTTTTCGAAGTTGGTACGTGGTAGGTTATATAAGGCAGAAGGTAGTTAGTTTTGATAGTTTGGTGGTCGGTTATTTTGTGGAGCTCGGTAAACAGGTGCGGGAGATTGGTAATTTAGATATGGAGCTTGGTAAGTAGGGGGTGTGTTTGGAAGTTTGTTTGTGGACCTTAGTAGATTGGTGCAGGTGTTTAGAAGTTCGGTTTTGCATAAATAAACAGGCATATGACTATATAATGTTGTCGAGTAGTTGCCAAGGGATGGTGATTGGTATATTTCGAGGAGACAATGCGAATCCTCTAGTCTTATGGGTTTTGGGCGAGGTGTATGATAAACGTTTTCTACATCCTCATTTTTCTCTCTAGCGGGCCTCACAGTGCTTTGATAGGCAGCTTTGTTGGCTACACTGATGATTCTTCTAGATTTGAGGCCATCTTCTATAGCTTCTCCCATCTTAACTAGTTTCGGGAATGGCCTTTCGGCCATAGACAACATTCGATCATAGAAGTCTGAATCTTATGATCGGATAAAGACAGAGGCCAACTCTTCCTCGCTCATGGGTGGTTGTACTCGGGCGGCTTTATCACTCCACCTGCTTGTGTATTTGCGGTAATTCTCGGTGGATTTTTGTTTAACCTTTTCCAGGTAGTATCTGGAAGGCACGATTTCTACATTGAATCGCCACCTTTTCATAAAGGATTCCGCCATATCTTCCATGTTGTCTAGCGATACATGTCTTGCATAGTAACCCATTCAGAGGCCATGTTGTCCAGCAACACATGTCTTGCATGGTAAACCGTTCGAAGGTTTCTCCGGTCAGACTTCGGCTAAATAACCTCATAATTATGCTTGGTTTCTCTTTACACCAACCCACTGGTCGTAGTAGGACTCAAGTGAGCTTTGGGATTCCCTATCCCATTGAACATTTTGAATTTGGGCACTTTGAAGCCCTCGGGTAAATCCAAGTCAGGATGCATGCAGAGATCGTCATAACTTAGGCCAGTTGCCTTTTCGAGAGGCTCTTGTAGATTATTCGCCATCTCCGCCATCTTACGCTCTATCTCTTCATCACGCTTGTCTTGCTCAGCTCTTCAGGGCTTTTCCATCTCTTTGTAATGGTCAAGTCTGTGATGTTCTGGGGAAAAGTCACTTGGAGTGATAGGGGTGTGAAAGGATACAGTTGGGTGTACAGGGTATTTTCTGGTGTATAGGCAGCTTGCGAAGTAGGTAAGGTGATCGTGCTTGGACGGATGAAGGGGTTGGTGTAAGCAGGTTGTGGTTCTTGGTATAAGGGCACATAATGAGTAGTTCTAGGGATTTGGGTAGTGTTGAAGGGTGGTGGAGTGTGGTACGATGTACCAATGTGGGGAAGTTCGGCAGCAAGAGGATTTTGGGCGGGCGATATGGTTCCAGCAGGGTAAGTGGGAAATTGTTCAAGTAGTGGGGAACTCATAGATGGAAAGAGATTAGGAGGCCTCCTTACTTCAGCAAACGTTTCTTTGGCAACATTGGCCGATTCGGCTCTCGCTACCTTCTCTTGAGGGTCAACAACTTTCCCAAATAGCATGGAGATTACTCCTTCATAATGTAGCGCCTTTTTTGGGTCCGGGGATTCAGAACCCCTTAGGAAAAGTTCATTCTTATCGCATTCATTTTTTAAAGTATCAGTCATTTTTTCTCAGCCTTTGTCTTGTTCCGAAATGGATGTTGCCACGGCTTTGGATCTAGTGAAGTAGGCCAGCGTGACACGACATTGATCAAATTTTTTTATAAGAAAAGAAAAACTCCAAGGCCAGTGACGTTAGTACATTAAGCAATAACAAAACAAGATATCGCATATAATTTGCAAGTAAGCATACGAAGCACAGAAAATTTATGTATTCGATCCAATTGGTTAATTGAGCCTCCATTTTGAGGTTTTGGTATTTTGGCACTTTGAATGTTTTGTGGATTTTGGTTTGGGAGTATATGGTTGACTCGCTTCTCACAATGTCATCGGGACTTTTTCCCATTAAGTTATCCTCTTGATACTCTTTTTTTGTTGAGTGGAAAATATATATTTTATATAATATAGGGACCGATTCTTACATAGACTACGTACGTATCCCTCCGCGGGAAATCAGGACCTTCCATAGTTCGATTTACATAAAACATTCCCTAATTTTTTTCTACCCAACAGCTTTCGTGAACCAGGCCCGATAAGGGCTTCCTACGTATCCCTCATTGGGATACCAGGTCGTACGTAGTTTTTTTTTACATATAAATAGGGTTGATAACATTTGATTCAATGAAAAAGGATGCCTAAATCTACCAAAATGATGACCTCTCCTCGAAGTCATGGCGGGTTGTCATCCTTACAACCACACATTTTGCTATTGCCTTTACTCCTAGTAACGGGGGGAGCACTACCCAAATTTGCCCAGTGTGGACTAGATGGTCCAATTTGAACTTGAAGGCTTCGCATTCTTCGATGTCGTGCCCCGGTTCTCCAGAATGAAATAAGCAGATTCCTCATTAGCTTGATCATTTGGGCGAGGGTTTCCAAGCAGCCTCGATTGGGCAGATTTTCCAAGTGCTTGCCAGCTTCTGAAAGATGCGCGCATACGAGTCTTTGAAGATGGTGAAGTCATAACGCCAAGCTTGAGTGTCCAGCGTGATTCCTTCATTAGGGATGATTGGATCGTGAACCAATAAAAAATGTGGTCCCCAAAGGTTACGAATTGTCTTATCGTCAATCAATCTTATGATCCTTCTTTTTTAGGGCCACGCATTCATCGACGGTGTGGCCAGGTTGATTTTTGTGGAATGGTCACCTTTTATGCTCATAGATTGGAGTGTATGGTGGAAGCCTCTCGTGACTAGAGCACGCAGCCCCTACGGCTTTCATTTTTTTATAGATTTTTTCGCGTTGTACATGTCTTGGTGTGAACCTGTAGGGCTATGCATGGGCTTTGAGGGCAATTTCCCACTAATTTGGTAATGGTGGGCAGGTGGACCATGAGGTACGGTAATTCTCGGCAAGAATAGAGCGTAATGGACAGCCAATTTTGTTCTTCCTTGTAAGGTTCGGACTTCTCCTTGGGAGTCTCAGTTTCTTTTTTGGTTGTTTCAGATTTGTCGAGAAGTAGTATGTAGCTTCGTACCATTCCATCGACCTCGCCTGAGAGGTTCTCTCGGTATCGTTCCATTTCCATAGCCTCTTTTGGCGGACTTTCGGCCAAGTCCAAGATTTGGCAGGCTCTTTGATCTTTACCTTGACCAAATTTATTTTTCCTTCTAGCCTACTGATCTTTTCATGGAGCGAATGTTTACTTTCTACCTCACTAACCAAGTTGACAACAAGGGTGGTGGCACCTTGGCTATCTTGAGCATCCATCGTGGCAAGTCAACCTTTCTAGAGAGGTGCAAATGGTTAGTCATTTGGCATAGGGTGCTCTATGGCTATTTTGGTATTCTTTATGTTTTTCTTTTGGGCAGTGATCGGAATGTAGCATCAATCAATCATTTAGACTGAACATATGAAAACATATAGAAATGTAATCACATAATCATAGAATTGCAATAAATTATGCTACTCACATTCTTAAGACTTTTGAACAATGCCCTTCTAGTCATTTGAAACATGATTGTGCCATTTGTTGAGTCGAACCATTGCCCTTATAAATCATATTTTCCATTAATAATATTTTTCCCAAAAGGGTTACAAAATATTATAAAGCCGACCAGGGGCTATAAATTAAAGTAAAATCGGCAGAAGTGGCCTTCAGTGGCGAATGATGATGCTCTCTCAGTCCTAGCCTTCTTGGCCCTTCGAAGGGATGACTGACTTCGGAGATGAGTCGATGTCAGCAATGACTCTATTAGGAACCCTCTCTCTTTGAATGTCATGGGTGCAATCTCATCCATTGCTTTCTTTATGCAATCATCAAGATCCTCCAAGCACTCATGTGTGAACCCCAACTCATGTGTCAAGCTAGCTATGATGGCTTGATCACATTCAATCTTCTCCAAGTATTTGGCATCCCTATCATCAGCTCGCCTTTGGGTCAAAAGATCCTTGATCTCAGCTTTGGAGGACTTGTCTTGAACAAAGTGATAAAGGTTGGGTCCAGGAGTGAGGGTGCCTTGCAAATGTGCCCTCTACCAATCCTTATAGCCTTCGTCATACCCAGGGTGGAACCTATTATGAGCCAAAGTCTCAGGACCCCAAATTATGCGACTATGCCACTCTCGAACGATATCCACAGCATTTCGGACCTTATCCTCCTCATAGTCAATCATATACTCTCCCATGTTCCCTACTTGGGGTATTGTTTGGGTTCTACCAACTTGTCTCAAGACCCTGGCAGGTGCATAAGGGCGGATCCCTCAGATTCCTATAAGTGGTAGGAATGGGCATTTTCTACCTCTAACTGCTACTCGCTCGGATATGAAATCGGGGAACATCCACTGTATGTTGTCTTCCTTAGGCCTTGAGAAGATAAAAGCCTAACCTTGTTTGGTTTGGTGTCCAAAATTTGGACAGTGAGCTTTGAGGTCGTCTTTGCTATTGTGATTGTACAAATATTAGGGACCTTCACATTTGTTCAAATGTTTGATGATCCATCACTGTAATAGCAGATTGCACCCTTCGAAGTACATATATGGTTTTGGCATAGGCTCAATGCTCGGTATATGTCGGCAAGGATCACAGGGACAAAGTCAAAGTATTTGGTTTCTTCACTTGTGGTTATGCCATGAAAGATAGCATGGGCGACCGAAATGACTCGGGTGTCTATAGCCTCGTGTCTATCTTTAGGAAAGACCATGAGTCCCAATAGGCATATGGCAAAGGCTAAGGGTTTAGTAGATTTCTAATTGGCAAAGGTTCGAAATTCCGTGGAGTAGTCGAAGAATCCCCTTTTGGTTTCGAATCAGTTGTACAAATCCCTAAAGGCTATGGTTGGACTGAAGATCCAATTGGCATGGGCTAAGAATAGTAGTTTCAGGATTTCATCGGGAGTAGGCTTATGTGGGATTAGAAGGTGATGGTTGGGTTTCTTCCTCCTCCTTAAGCAAGTTCTATTGCTATCTGTGTAATCTAGGATTTCCTCCAAATTCGGGGTTATCTATACATCTCCAAACCTAACATCATCCCATCACAATCCCAGTAGCCTGCGAGATCTTAGATTAGCTCCCTACAACCCTTCATAGTTATCAACGAGGGTAGTTGTCCTAAGCAGTTTGTGACTTCCCTTTATTGTGCATCATCTAACTAACCCCACTAAATTCTCAGCATATCGGGTGCCTCGAGGACCATGTCGAACTTTAGATTGGTCGGCAACTACAAAATAAAACACGGTTAATTTTCTCTCCCCCCCCCTCCCCAAAGGACAATGGTTCAACACATAGGCACAAATCATGTTTCCAAGTAGCACATAGTAGGATGCGGTGCCTTCAGGTCACAGATCGTCTTGACACAAGGTAGTCTCTTAATGGTCTTAGATATGTCTCTAATATCCAATCCCGTCCAGGTAAGCATATGCTAGTCCATTGGGATTTGGCTTCGCTCTATCCTAGGCTGTAACGACCCGATTGGTCGTTATAGTACTATTGACCCTTTAACCCCTGTTAACCCTTTCTAGAGGTCATCGGGCGAGTTTTAGTGTGATTTTTGAAAGTTTGAGCCTTAAAGTGAGATGTGTTGGACTCAAAGTTAACTTTTGGGTAAACGAACCTTTTTCGGAGTTCTATTAATTTTGAGAGGTCCGAATGACCATATGTGACTTGGTGGGATGCGGTTCGAGTCCCAAGGCACTTGGGAGCATTTTGGGGCTTGGGTTGGAAACTTGGCTTTAGGCCATTGGGTGTGAACTTGGTTACATAGACCTCCGTTGGAAATTCTGAGGCCACGGATGAGTTCGTAACACGTTTTTATACGCGGTTATATGTTAGTTTGTATTTGTAGGGCCTCGGGTAATAGTCGGATTTCGAGTTAAGACTTGTCAAGAACCAGTATTTTCTGGTGTCTGGTGCTCGCTACAGCTGCGAGAGGTCGCGGTCGAGCTAGAGCCTATGGAGCTGCACAGGCCTGGGGTGAGGCCCCTGTGGCTAGACAAAGGAGAGCACGTTCAGCTTCTCCAGAGCGTCAGCTCGAGCCAGCACAGGCAGCCGGGAGAGGTGTGGGACCAGTCTAGACTCACCCCGATGCCATGTCTGATCAGGCATTCCAGGATGTTATGGCCCGTGTACTTCTTCATCTTGACGGAAAGCATACCGTAGGTGGTGCCACTACTCCAGGGGGTTCCCAGACTTGAGTGGGAGTACGGATTCCTGAGCAGGGCCAGACTATGGGGATGCATCTTGCTGCTGCTATGGCCCCGTGTTTAGAAGGTATTCCAGTCCCAGACGGTTCTCCTAGACCCGTGGCAGTTCAGACTTAAACCATTGGAGATCAGGAGCTTGTTGGGAGGTTCTTGAAGATGGAGCCACCAAAGTTCTTTGTCTTGCATAGTGAGGATGCATACGTGTTCATAGTTGAGATGCATGAGAGGCTCTATAAGATGGGTATTATGGAGTCTCATGGTGTGGATTATGTGTCCTTTCAGTTTTGCGGTGACGCGAAGGCTTGGTGGAAGACTTATATTGAGGGCAGACCCGTTGGTGCACCTCCACTTACTTGGACCCAGTTTCATCAATATTTCTTAGAGAAGTACGTGCCGCGTACTTTGAGGGATGAGCGTAGACATGAGTTCCTTCACTTGCAACAGCGAGGCATGTTGGAGTCAGAGTATGAGGCCAGATTTCTATTTTTGGCTAGGTATACTGCCCATTTGATTCCCACGGAGGAGGAGAGGGCTCGTAGGTTTATTGGTGGGCTTGTATATTTGCTCCATGTTGCTTGTCTCCAGCTGGTGACTTTGGGATCTTCCTTTTAGGCGATTGTTGATCATATGTTGTGGGTGTTGAGTCTGCCAAGGCTCAATCTTTGGGAGAGTCTAGTGAGAAGAGGCCACGTCATCATGGTGGGTATAGTGGTTCTAGCTACAGGGGTAGGGGACAGTCATCCGTGTTTTATCCGGCCCCGGACGGCACACTCTATGTTAGTCAACGTTACATGTGCTTCTTCGGTGGTCATTGGCCCCATGGTAGTTCTTACTCTCGTCCAGCTGACTGTGGTGGTCTCTCTAGTTCATCGGCTTCCGTGTATCAGCCTCCATTCCCCAAATCTTGTTATGTTTATGGTGACTCTGGTCACCTGGTGAGAGGTTGTCCTAGATTTGGACAGAGTGGGTCCCAGCAGGGTTCTCGATTCCAGACTCCGAGGACTCCGATGCCAGCTAGTGGCCGGGGTGTTTTTTCTGCCAGAGATGGTGCTCAGTCAGGCCGCAAAGGATCTCATCAGTCCAGGGGTGGACACCAGTTTGGCAGAGGTGGTTCTTAGGCCTCCAGATGAGGGGCACAGTCGGGCTAGAGTGGCCGCGGTGGTGGTCTTTGCTATTCCTTATTGGGTAGGCCCGTGGCTGAGGCCTCTGATGCTGTGATCTCTAGTAACATTTATGTTTGTCATCGACCTGCTTCAGTCTTATTTGATCCGTGGTCTACTTTGTCATTTCTATCTGCTTATCATTCTGTTGGTTGGGATTTGACTAGTGATCATCTTGATGTGCCTATCTATGTGTCTACTCCGGTTGGAGATTCAGTTGTTGTTGATCGAGTCTTTCGGTCTTGCTTAGTTACTTTTATGAGATATGGTACTTGGGTAGATTTGATGATATTGGATATGGTAGATTTTGATGTTATCTTGGGTATGACTTGGTTGTCACCGTATCACGTGATCATGAACTGTCACACTAAGACAGTCACGTTAGCTATGCATGGGATTTCTAGATTAGAGTGGAGGGGGTACTCTGAGCCTCGCTCCGATGAAGATCATTTCTTACCTCCGTGTGAAGAAATTAGTCAGCAAGTGGTGTTTGGCTTACTTGACCTTTGTTCATGATACGAGTGTTGCTTCTCCGCCCCTTGACTCCGTGCCTATTGTCAGTGAGTTCACGGAGGTCTTTCCTTCTGATTTGCTGGGTATTCCACCCGACGGCGACATTAATTTTTGTATTGATTTGGATCCGAGCATGCGCCCTATTTCTATCCCTCCTTATAAGATAGCACACCCGCTGAGTTGAGGGAGTTGAAGGAGCAGTTACACGATATGTTGAGTAAGGGGTTTATTAGGCCGAGTGTCTCCCCTTAGGGTGCTCCTATTTTGTTTGTGAAGAAGAAAGATGGTACGATGAGGATGTGCATAGATTACCGTCAGTTGAACAAGGTCACCATTCGTAATAAGTATCTTATTGCTCGTATAGATGACTTGTTCGACCAGCTTCAGGGTGCTTCGATATTTTTAAAGATTGATTTGAGGTCAGGCTACCATCAGCTGAAGATTCGGGCCGAGGATGTTCCGAAGACGGCCTTTAGGACTCGTTATGGTCATTACGAGTTCCTTGTGATGTCATTTGGGCTTACGAATGCCCCAGCTGCGTTTATGACTTTGATGAATGGCATTTTCAAGCCATATCTTGATTCTTTCATCATTGTATTCATCAATGATATCTTGATATATTGGAAGAGTAGGGAAGAGCATGAGCGTCATTTGAGGATTGTCCTTGGGTAGTTGAAAGAGAAGAAGCTTTACGTCAAGTTTTTGAAGTATTAGTTTTTGCTTGAGTATGTGGCATTCTTGGGCCACGTTGTGTCTAAGGACGGGATCATAGTTGATCCTAAGAAGATTGAGGCTGTTAGAGATTAGGCGAGGCCCACTACTGTGACTGAAATTCGTAGCTTCATAGGATTAGCCAGCTATTACCGTCGATTTGTGAAAGGCTTTGCTTCTTCATTGACCAGATTAACTCAGAAGGAGGTTACCTTCCAGTAGTCCGATGCTTGCAAAGAGAGCTTTCAAAAGCTCAAGACTTTTTTGACTTCAACCCCGATTTTGGCATTACCCATAGAGAGTAAGGATTTCTCAGTGTATTGTGATGCATCTCGTGTTGGTTTAGGTGCTGTGTTGATGCAGGAGGGTAAAGTCATTGCCTATGCTTCCCGACAGTTGAAGATCCACGAGAAGAACTACCCTACACATGATTTGGAGTTGTTAGCGGTAGTCTTTGCCTTGAAGATTTGGAGACACTATCTGTACGAAGTCCATTGTGAGGTGTTCACCGATCACTGCAGCCTTTAGCTTTTTTTCAGTCAGAGAGATCTAAATTGTAGGTAGCGTAGGTGGATGGAGTTTCTGAAGGATTATGATATCACTATTCTATATCATCTAGGGAAAGCCAATGTAGTAATTGATTCCTTGAGCCGCAAGGCAGTGGGTATGGGTAGCTTAGCCCGATTGGTTTCTTCTGAGCATTCGTTAGTGATGGAGGTTCAGACTCTAGCTAATAGTTTCATGCGCTGTAATGTTTCAGTTCTGGGTAGGGTCTTAGTTTGTGTTAAAGCAAGGTCATCTCTTTTGGAGCAGATTAGGGCCCAGCAGTTTGAGGATGCCTAGTTGTGTAAGATTCGTGATAAGGTTCTGAGAGGTGAGGCCAAGGAGGCCATGCTTGATAGTGATGGTATTTTGAGGATCAAGGGACACGTGTGCATTCCTCGTGTTGGTGATTTCATTCATTTGATTTTGGAGGAGGCCTATAGTTCCAGACATTCCATTCATCTGAGTGCTACAAAGATGTATCGTGATCTGTAGCAGCATTACTGGTAGGGTAGAATGAAGAGAGATATTGCATATTTTCTGGCTAAGTGTAGGAATTGTTAGCAAGTCAAGTATGAGCACCAGAGACCTGGTGGTGTGCTTCAGAGGATTCCCATTCCCAAGTGGAAGTGGGAGAGGATTGCCATGGATTTTGTTGTGGGCCTTCCAAAGACCTTAGTCAAGTTTGATTTAGTTTGGGTTATTGTTGACCGGTTGACTGAGTCCGCTCATTTCATTCCAGTTCAGGTCACATATACCGTAGATAAGTTAGCCAGGATTTACATTTGTGAGATTGTACGATTGCACGAGGTCCATATTTTTATTATATCGGATCGAGGTCCCTAGTTTACTCCCAACTTCTGGAGGGCTTTCCAGGCAGAGTTGGGTACTCAGTTGGACCTTAGTATAGATTTTCATCCCCAGACTGATGGTCAATCCGACAGGACTATCCAGGTGCTCGAGGATATGTTGAGAGCATGCGTCAATGATTTTAGTGGTCATTGGGACTAGTTCTTGCCCTTAGCAGAGTTTGCGTACAAAAATAGTTATCATTCCGGCATCGATATGGCGCCATTTGAGGCTTTTTATGGTGGTGTCGTTCTCCTATTGGGTGGTTTGATGCTTTTGAGGTTCGCCCGTGGGGCACATATTTGTTGAGAGAGTCCATGGACAAGGTGAAGCTTATTCAAAAAAAGCTTCTAGCAGCCTAGAGTCGACAGAAGATGTATGAGGACCGGAAGGTTCGGGACTTAGAGTTTATGGAGGGCGAACAGGTTCTTCTGAAGATTTCTCCCATGAAGGGTGTTATGCAATTTAGGAAGAGGGGCTAGTTGAGCCGGAGGTACCTTGGCCCATTTGAGGTTCTCCGTCAAGTTGGAGAGGTTGCTTATGAGTTGGCTTTGCCACCGGGCTTGTCAGGTGTTCATCCGATTTTTCACGTGTCTATCTTGAAGAAGTACCATTCTGATGGTTCTTATATCTTTCATTGGGATTCCATGTTGCTTGATGACGATCTGTCTTACGAGGAGGAGCCTATAGCGATTCTGGATAGGTAAGTTAGGAAGCTGAGGTCTAAAGAGATTGCTTCAGTTAAGGTTCAATGGAAGCATCGTCTTGTTGAGAAGGCTACTTGGGAGACCCAGTCTGATATGCATAAGAGATATCCCCAGTTGTTTGCTGACTTCGATACTTTTCCCCTTTTTCTATTCCTTGTCGCTCGAAGACAAGCGATTGTTTGATTGGTATCAGATGTAACGACCCGATTGGTCGTTATAGTACTATTAATCCTTTTATCCCTGTTGACCCTTTCCCGAGGTTATCGGGCGAGTTTTAGTGTAAATTTTGAAAGTTTGAGCCTTAAAGTGAGATGTGTTTGACTCAAAGTTGACTTTTGGATAAACATACCTTTTTTGGAATTCTGTTGATTCCGAGAGGTCTGAATAACCGTACGTGACTTGGTAGGATGTTCGGTTTGGGTCCCAAGGAACTTGGGTTGGAAACTTGGCTTTAGGCCATTGGGGGTTGACTTGGTCAAATAGACCTCCGTTAGAAATTCTGAGGCCACGGATGAATTCGTAACGCGTTTTTATGTGTTTGCATATTTGCTTTGTATCTGTGGGGCCTCGGGTGATAGCTGAATTTCGGGTTGAGACTTGTCAAGAACCAAGATTTTTTGGTGTCTGGTGTCCTATCACGACCCTGATTACTAATCGCGCTGGCACCTACCTTATTATCACTAGTAGGTGAACCCTTACCCGTTAACCCATTAATCATTAGCCAATTTTAACTTGTTTAATCATTTGTACTTAAGCAATCAATGATCATGTGAATGAATAAGTAAATAAAACAAGTCATAATTAATAGATAATATAAGTGCGGAAGTCTTAACTATTACACCCCCAAGATCTGAAAGTCGTCATACAAGGACTCTAACCAACAATGTCTAAAGAATGAAGTATTTCTCAAATATAACACAAATAATGTCTCGAATGAAAGTAGACATATGGAAAGAGAGATCTTCAGGTGGCATGGCATGGGTAGAAGCTCAGCCTCAGATCCGATCAAGCTAACTAGCTTCAAGCTAGAGATGTAGTCTGGATGAAATTTCTAAAACACAATCTGTACTCAAAAAGAGTGCAGCAAGGTATTATCAGTACAAACACTATGTACCAGTAAGCATCATAGACCGACTAAGATTTGTTCACGCATATAAGTATAAAATCAACAAGATAAACAGATAGGCACCTAACACTCAAATCCAAGTCATAGAATATCCCATAACGGAGTCACAGCCTAAGAGGAAGCTTCTAAACCATAAGTCTGTCAAGTTTCAACAATCTCACCTGATAATCACAAGTCCAAGTTTCTTCCCTATGTAGAGTCACTAATCCACAATTTGACTCAGTCAATGGTCATAATTACATCACAATAGGCATTTAACATCCATACCAAAATCAGAAACAAACGAGCATATAATAATGTAGAATAAAATGTAATGATGTGCAATGCAAAATATGATAATGTGCAATGCAATGCACTAGCAAATCACTCGAACTGTACACAAATGCTAACTGATGTCATTGCTCAGTAGTCATGACCTGTAAGGGACCCATGGTGTCCATGTACCACTCGTTCCGAACTCACTCCTTGGACCCGAGCATAAACTCCCGCTCTGGAAAGAACCTCGAATGCGGATCTACATCATATACCACTCGTTTTCGAAACGAACCTCGGACCACGAGCTCACAACTAGCATTAAATAGTATCACAAGTTGAACAAGAAGATCATATTAACTTCTTCACTAATTTCACATCACAATGTATGTCTCTACGTATTCCAGTTCATTAGCGTGTATGGGCTATGAACAATTAACAATATCAATGTCAACCACATGGCATCATGCCACAAGTCTTTCATGAATCCATACCGAACCATTTCCATCATGTATGAATGTGTGAATGCATAAATGAATGTAAACATAGTAAATCAATACAAACCAATGAAGCAACAGTGAAGGTACAAGTCACAAGCCACAAGTCATACCAAGACTTAGATCAACTCAACCTTGAAATGGATCATACAAATCGTCTCACCAACATAAGAGTCTATGTCCCTCTTTACTTCCACACATAGCAAGTATGCCTCACAACTAAACCTTGTATCACCAAGATGCTACACTTTTCTATATATTATCATCAACAATAAATCATACATCAATTTTTCATCTACGTACTGTCATAATTTTATATCACAATTCAAATCTGAACTCATTATCCTTCCTTTCTCCGATGATATGTGTCATAATAAGAGAGAACTGGGTACAACACGACAACTTAGGTAATAAGTCTAATCACAATAGCAGGGCAACGAGCCACCATCAACAACAATCAAACTAATAGAAATTCATCCTGAATCACCACAGTATGAATACAACTACACCTCATATTTCAGTACATAAAGTAGTGGCGACGAGCTCACAAAATCAGAAGTCATACCAACCTAGCTAATATCCAGCCAAAACACCATGTACGAAGACCTAATCATGCTTTCTCCCGTCAATTATGCACAATACATATGTTTCGCTAATCAAAGTCTAACTAAAGTAAGCCATAACCTACTTGGAATGCCGAGTAACACGCTAGAATCGCCAAACCTTAGCCTTGCCTTCCTCTTTGGAGAACCTCGAATGATTCACATCTATCAAATATGAATTCTACATCAGAATATGAATTTAAGGGTATCCATATTGCCATAGTTTTACCCAAACCCCAAAAATGGACCCAAAATAGCCAAACCCGAGCCACAAGGGAAAAAATCATAATTTTATTGAAAATTTAGAAACAATACGGTCAAAATAGTACTTTACGAGTCTAAACGATTCCAACGATACCCATATTGCTATACTTTTAGAAAAATACCCAAAATACCCCTACAATGTGAAACCGGGTTCATGAGGGTAAAACGGGAAACTTAGTGCACAATTATATTACCCATCATCTAGTTAACCTTCAATCTTAATTTCATGAAATTATATTCTTCACAAGATATCTAAATTCATATTTTCTATTTTTAGCCCTAGAGTTCTTAACTCATTAGTTCTTCATAATTAGTGTGTAGGATAACTATGAGATGATGATAATCGACAATTAGATAATGAATACTAGGTTAGAATCTTACCCCAAAGTGCTTGTGAATGATTTTCCATTGCTCTCTCCCCAACCCTTCAACTATTGAAGGTTTCATCAATTCTTGGGTACTAATCTTTCACCCACCATTAATGGAGCTTAAGCTTGTCATGGGATTTGAAGAAGGAATGATAATGAATCACATAAGGGTTTGCACTTACCTTCAAGGAAGAACTTCACCCTATCCCTAGGAAAATAGCCTCTCACATTCTAAGGAAGTGTTTTTGGGTTTATGAGGGGAAAACTTTAAAAAAAACAACTTAAAAACGGAATTCTGCCCAGTGCACCCTTCGCTATAGCGGGTGCCCAATTTTCTGATTTGCTCAAAACTTCATTTTAGCCCCCGAAACTCATCCGGAACCTCCCGAACACAAACCATATATGCTTTTTGATTATAAACCACGTTACGGACGCACCCGTGATCTCGGAATTCCCAAAAGAGATCATTTTAACCCGGTGTTGACCAAGTCAACCCCAACACTATAAAACTAAGCCTTCACTCGAGACTTAAAACATCCCCAAATGCCTTGGGACCCAAACCAATGGCTTCACTAAGTCATAGGTCGTACTAACAGGACTCGGGGAAAGGGTCACCACAGTTAAATGGGTCAAAAGACTATAACGACTAAACGGGTCGTTATATATCCACTGAGCGGCACCAGGCTCGCGGTAGTGGTCCCACTGTAGCGAGAGACTGACCGCTATAGCATGTAGGATGAAATCATGGTGAGTCCCCCCAGCGGACAGATATCCATTGTGGCGCACTCGCTATAGCAGAAGGAAGCCGCCATAGCGGCCTTGTGCGTTGTAGTGTTGGCCGTCGTAGAGGGCTATGTAGAGCCATAGCAAGCTCGCTGCAGCGGGCAATCCGACTGCTGTAGCGAATGACGGGCAGATTATTTCCTTATTTCTTAAGTTAAAACCCTTGAACCCTATCATTTCCCTTCATCACTCTCTAAGCACACTTTGGGCGAATTGAATAGCTTTTGAACTGAATCTTCTTGGAGGTACGATTTTTGACCCTAGAGTTCATCATTTACCTTCCTAAATCCTTAAACTATGCTTAGAATCACTAGAATCAAAGTGGAGAAGATGAATCTTATGATAAATTTCTTAAAATGGCCTTTGGACTTCCAAAATGGAAATTGATGGTAAAATTGACTAGTATAATGATAGAATTTGATGAATTCATTGTTGTTAAGACTCTTTCTTCCATTATTGGTGATTAATTTGAGGATTAGAAGGTTAGGGTTCTTACCCAAAATTGGGGGTTTCACTTTAAATCTGAATTAGTCTTAATCTTGAGTTAATTTAGCAATTGAATAGTGGGTTTGATCATCTAGGGCATGAATTGCATATTCCGCCTTTCAATTTTCCATTTTACCCTTGTGGGTCCGTTTTCCCAATTTCATGAGTTAGAATTTGACCCAAGCTGTAGTATAGCAATATGGGTATTGTTCTTCTTGATTTCTAATATAGAACTCGAATATGATTAGACTTTGAGTATTTGGAGGCGCAAAGAAAGGCCAAGGCTAAGGTTTGACAATTCGTGGCTCATGTTAGGCTTTCCAAGTAGGCTATGGCTTACCTTTTGGTTAGACTTCGGTTAGTGAATCATATGTAGAGTTAGTGATTGTTGCAGAAAGCATATAAACCTTCGAGTATGGAGTTTAGAATGGAATGCTTAGGTTAGTATTGTTGTTGACTATGTCTTGTCGCCTTATTGTGTTCTATTAAGTTGTTGCCTTATTTTGATTTGTTGGCTTGTCACCACGTGATTGATTCTAAATTGATGCTTAATAATTGCCTTATGATTCGGAGAGCATATTTACCATTGTTGAGGTTATTGGAAAGGAAAATAAGGTTATGGTATTGATATTGATATTGTGATTGAGATATGTGTCCATGTGTGGCACGATTGATTCTTATATTATTTTTGGCATTGTTATTGTCACACCCTTAATCTGATAGGGTGTGATGGGCACCCGACCCTTACCTAGGGCCGAGCGAACCCGCTGACTCTCGTGACACTCTTAATCATATTGGGCCCTTAAATCATAACATAAATACATAATGAAAGTTTTTCGGAAACCAAACATGCGTTTCATCTTTTTCAAATCAAGTAAAGCCTATATTCGTATAAAATCTGTAAAAAAAAAATAATGCATAACAATACATCGGCTTATGGAGCCGCTTACAAAACTGACATATCATACACGTGACTCTGTCTGCAAAGTCTCTAACATGATCCAAGTTAACATAGCACATATACTCTGACTCGGCAGCACTCCGGAAAGAGTGGAGCTCGCCAATCCAGCTGGAACACCTTCTTCTAACATCTCCTACTCATCTGGGTGTACCTGCGTGGCATGAAACGCAGCCCCCGAAGAAAGGGGGTCAGTACGGAATATGTACTGAGCATGTAAAGCATGGATTACAATAAACAGGATCATAATCGAAGTAGGAATTACAGAGACAAGTATAATGACCAGAAAATCATAAGACTTGTCTTTGGAACATATGTCATGCATGTCAATATCATAAAACCATCATGTGTACATATAGCGTGTCCCGGCCCTCTAGTGAGGGACTCGGTAAATAAAATCATCATACGCATGTCAATTATCGGAAATCATGTACGAAGTACAGAAAACAAGTATAACAATCAGAATGCCAGAATGCTTACTTCTGAACATAAATCATGCATGTCAAAAACATATATCATATGCGGTCCATAATGGGACCCGGCGGACGGAACATGATCGCCCCTCCTGTCTTGGGCGCCATTACTCATCATACTTCGGAAGTTTTGCATATCTCCGAACACATCATCCACCGTATCACATCATAATTCAGAAACACATCATACTTCGGAACTCATCATACTTCGTATCACATCAAATTTCGGAACTCATCATACTTCGGAATATAACATAATGCGCACGATACATAACCGGCCCGGGACTCGGCGAAGGGATTAACAATAGTGTGCACGAGCAGAATCGTGGGAAACTATATGCAATTTAAAACATTTACCAAGACTCAATAAAATAATCAAAACGAATTATCATTTACAAACCAAGACAATAGTCATGCTAAGTTTGTTCAAAAAGTCATTAAAACCAAACGTAGAAAAATCTCGGGGCCCGCGGGCAAGTATCAACCCGATCCAAACCCGTCTATGAAAGTTAAAGTCGTTACTCGTTATAGAAACTTCTACAAACGTTTTATAACAATCCGAGACCATATATGGAAGTTACGACCTTTCGTAGTTATAGAGTCTTTTACGAACAAAATCTCTTTATGCAATATCTGAAATCTAATCATACAAAGGACACACGAGCCATAGTTCAAATACCTTAAGAGTGCGGATATCAAGAAGTATATAAGGATCGTAAACATACTCGGATCATAAGAGTAGAGTTACCTCGAGGCCCGCATCATAGCCTAATTACAACTAAGACATGCCAAAAGAAAGAAAGGTTAAGCTTTACATACCTCGTCCGCTTCCTACGCTAGTCAAACTTAAGTCTCGGGCTTCCAACAATCTACAACAACGTCATTGGGCATCAACCATTAGTCATAAACGCTTAAGAATCCAATTCCAACTAGTGCTTTATCTACAGAAATTCGGGCTGCATTTCCCCTATAAATTCAACGCCCCGAGAATCCAACTCGGCCAAAATCATCAACAACAACACCAACAATCATGTTTACAACATCAATAATCAATTCATAACGCATTATGACGCTAATAACTCTTCTCCACATATTTCGACAACATTTCAATTATATTCAATTCGACTACATACAATCAAGCCAACATCAATATTCGCATACTCAAAGACTAACCCAAGATCATTCGAACGAGATTCAAGAACGCTTCGGACAATCCACAAAATATTCGAGACAACCCAACCCATATCTTACTTCACCCGAAATTTTCAAATGCCATAAGAACAACCACGATACATTTCTCTCTTCCAAATTCATAAACTATATCGACAATTACATACGTTAGCAACATCATTTTTCATCAATACAAGAAACTATATTAGAATCACTTTAGGTTCTAAATCAGCCCACAAACAATTACAACTTCAATTTGGATCATCAAACCTTCATTTTCATCACATAATCCATAACAACAACAACTAAACATGCCAAATAAAATTAGTTCATCACCCTACACCACACTACACATGCACGGCCAAACATCCACATACAAGTTTTCATGAATTTCATTCATTTCCGCACTCCACAACATACACCAACCACGCCTAACATATGAAAATAAGGATTAAGTCTTACCTCTTCCGATCAACTTCTCCACGGCTAGAAGTGTTCATGGCAACAACGAACGATTTTCTTGTTCCAACAACTACTCCACGTTAACGAGGGCTTTCCAATTAGTGGAAAGGCTAGGAGAAATTAATTTTTCATGATCAAGATTCAAGGACCAAATTCGGCCAGCCCTTGGCCGAATGGTCTCTCTCCTTCTTTCTCCAATTTTCTAGACCTTGCAAAGTGATGAATTGGTCTTGCTTTTCATGACTTATTCATATATATATAGGCCACCTACAAATATAAGATAGACACATGGCCCCCTTGATGGCTTAAAACAATTGGCCAACATGTGGGTGGGGCCTACTCCACATGCACGGCCACCTTGGCCTTTTGGCCATTTCATGAAAAAAAAAATTCCAACTTTTAGCCTCTAGTTTTTCCTTATTTCAAATTTACCCTTAATGCTTCATACCAATAAAAAGATGAATATGCAACTTATGCATTCTTGACAAAACCGGAAAAAAATATAACCTTGTCCTTAACTTCCCGCAATTTGCTCGGAATATACCATTGTACAAAATACGGGATATAACATCCTTTCCCCCTTTGGAACATTCGTCCTCGAATGTTCAACTGGTCTCGTAAGGTCTTCTAAGGATCTTGGGGGGGTTTCCTTTATTACCACGGCATGCAATCTCATCTATCAATCCTACTTCTTCTCCATCTTGTTTTCAGCCTGCTAAGTCGTCTCCTCCCTGTTATTGTTCCGCCATACGAACTCGGACCCTTATAATTGTAACACAAGGACCTATGACTTTGCATCTCATTAACAATAACTCCAACGGATCCCAATGTACGGGAATCACAGGGTGTAATATCCTTTTCTCCTTAGGAACCGTTATTTCCTCTTTAAGGTTCGATTATCGCCTTGCTCAATCCTAACTTAAAACCTACATCAGTCTCTGCAAAAACTTCTCACTCTACCTTAAATACCATCCTGACTTTTATCCTCTTATGGCTGGTTTTCCGATCTTACTAACTTATTTCAGTAAAGGGGTCTCATTCGTAGTCTGAGCATCTACATCAAACATATTACAGTGTCGATTGTTTCCGTCTCACCCTTGCATTTCTCTCAGCCGCTTCCCCCCTTTAGGGGTGTACTTATACCATTATCTGTTTATACTCTACCCCATGTCCTTAATTCCAATCTCAATTAGGCCGTGCTTTTACTCCGACGACAAGTATCCAAAGTTCTCTTGGAATATTATCTTCATCCCAACCTACCTTGGGTGCTTCTTTTGGTGTCCCCTCATCATGTCTCCCATTCGTGCCGATCTCTTATTCTGCACACGAGGAATCTTATACTATCTCTGTGTCATTCGGAACACACTGCTCTTACATAATCCCTCTCTCATTTTCAAAACGCATTCTGTTCGCCCACGTCTATCCGTAGCATACCAGTCATTTTCTGACATTCATTCTACCTTGTTTCTCGTCTTCCTATACTCGGCCTTCCACAGTCTCGTCACTTATGGTACTCGTGTCCTCAGTTACACACGTCATAACCTATTACTACGCTGTTGTCTCACTTTCTTCTTATTCCTTCTTTCCATTAACTCCTTCTTTTCATCGACCTGATCCGCCCCGTCCTACGCGACCTCTTATGGTTTCTGCCCGCTCCGCAGATTCTAATTTTCCTTGGATTAATCTAGCTTCTCATTTGCCTCTTACGTCTAAATATGTAAGACTTTCAGAAAACTTCCCAGGGGATCACCCATCCTAAAATTTCTCTCACTCCAGCACGCTTAACTTGAAACTTTGATGAAATACGACGCTTTAACGCCCGTATGATTGCGTCCGCCTCACCGCATGACCTTCATCACCTAATCTGAGGTAAATTGAGATTTTAACATGTTCCAAAACGTCCTCACAACACTTCTTATCAGCTGTTTTATTAATGCCTTCCTGTCCGTCACCATTCTTTTTCCTCCATACTCTTATCTTAATCGTATCATTACTTCCTTTAACTATAATCTCATCATATTTTTCTCCTGCTCATCGACTCAGTCGATGCCTTAGTATATCACTTTATCCAAACCTACCAGCCCTTTCTAAATCATCTCTTAATATCGCTAGTCCGTTCCAAATTCCTTATTACCATATCCCGCAATTAACTTATTCCTCCAGGACAGCCATACTTACAGCTCAGTCAAATCCCATCGTTATTGTTGACACAACCCTTCCCAAACATATTCCAAATTATATCTCATTCTCGTATCATTTCCAGAAAAATTTTGACAGAGTTTCCTCTGTATTCCTTACTATCCCAAAACCTGCACGCAGGAAATACCAACAATGCCTCACAGGGCCGTTACATGTGTATATATATCATATCATATCACGGCCACACAGGGCTCCCAGTATCAACAATAGCATGAAAATGATTAACTTACCTCGTACGTCCAACTCAAACTGCACCTGTTACACTTTCCTCTTTACTTCCACTTCAATCGTATCGCAATACCGTACTCGACATATATTTTTCGTACATTTGCTTACCTGCGTGCTTTGTAACTTCCAATATCATCGGTCACCTTCTTCGATCGATGTCGTTCTTCTGCTGAAATCGAAGGTTAGTACAAGAAATCTCATTTCCTATGACTTGACTCTATGGCACGATCTAAGAGGTGAAAGAAGAGTAACCACCCTAGATGCCCCGTAGCCTCCTGTTTATAAATGTGGCCGGCTTCACACCATAAACAGGACTCTACGGACACGACTTTACAGCACAACCCCTAGGACGAACCGCTCGATACCAATTTGTCACACCCTTAACTGGGATAGGGTGTGATGGGCACCCGACCCTTACCTAGGGCCGAGCGAACCCGCTGACTCTCGTGACACTCTTAATCATATTGGGCCCTTAAATCATAACATAAATACATAATGAAAGTTTTTCGGAAACCAAACATGCTTTTCATCTTTTTCAAATCAAGTAAAGCCTATATTCGTATAAAATCTGTAAAAAAAATAATGCATAACAATACATCGGCTTATGGAGCCGCTTACAAAACTGACATATCATACACGTGACTGTCGCAAAGTCTCTAACATGATCCAAGTTAACATAGCACATATACTCGACTCGGCTAAGAAGATCTAAAAAGAAAATGGAGCTCGCCAATCCAGCCGGAACACCTTCTTCCGACATCTCCTACTCATCCGGGTATACCGCGCGCATGAAACGCAGCCCCGAAGAAAGCGGGGTCATGCATTACGTACCGAGCATGTAAAGCATGGAGTACAAGTGTCAGATCATAATCGAAGTAAGAATTACGAGAGACAAGTATAATGACTTTTAAAATCATAAGACTTGTCTTTGGAACATATGTCATGCATGTCAATATCATAAAACCATCATGTGTACATATAGCGTGTCCCGGCCCTCTAGTGAGGGACTCGGTAAATAAAATCATCATACGCATGTCAATTATCGGAAATCATGTACGAAGTACGTAAAAACAAGTATAACAATCGAATGCCGAATGCTTACTTCGAACATAAATCATGCATGTCAAAAACATATATCATATGCGGTCCATAATGGGACCCGGCGGACGGAACATGGTCGCCCCTCCTGTCTTGGGCGCCATTACTCATCATACTTCGGAAGTTTTGCATATCTTCGAACACATCATCCTCCGTATCACATCATAATTCAAAAACACATCATACTTCGGAACTCATCATACTTCGTATCACATCATATTTCGGAACTCATTATACTTCGGAATATAACATAATGCGCACGATACATAACCGGCCCAGGACTCGGCGAAGGGATTAACAATAGTGTGCACGAGCAGAATCAAAGGAAACTATATGCAATTTAAAACATTTACCAAGACTCAATAAAATAATCAAAACGAATTATCATTTACAAATCAAGACAATAGTCATGCTAAGTTTGTTCAAAAAGTCATTAAAACCAAACGTAGAAAAATCTTGGGCCCACTTCGGCAAGTATCAACCCGATCCGAACCCGTCTATGAAAGTTAAAGTCGTTACTCGTTATAGAAACTTCTACGAACGTTTTATAACAATCCGAGACCATATATGGAAGTTACGACCTTTCGTAGTTATAGAGTCTTTTACGAACAAAATCTCTTTATGCAATATCTGAAATTTAATCATACAAAGGACACACGAGCCATACTTCAAATACCTTAAGAGCGCGGATATCAAGAAGTATATATAAGGATCGTAAACATACTCGGATCATAAGAGTAGAGTTACCTCGAGGCCCGCATCATAGCCTAATTACAACTAAGACATGCCAAAAGAAAGAAAGGTTAAGCTTTACATACCTCGTCCGTTTCCTACGCTAGTCAAACTTAAGTCTCGAGCTTCCAACAATCTACAACAACGTCATTGGGAATCAACCATTAGTCATAAACGCTTAAGAATCCAATTCCAACTAGTGCTTTATCTACAGAAATTCGGGCAGCATTTCCCCTATAAATTCAACGCCCCGAGAATCCAACTCGGCCAAAATCATCAACAACAAGACCAACAATCATGTTTACAACATCAATAATCAATTCATAACGCATTATGACGCTAATAACTCTTCTCCACATATTTCGACAACATTTCAATTATATTCAATTCGACTACATACAATCAAGCCAACATCAATATTCGCATACTCAAAGACTAACCCAAGATCATTCGAACGAGATTCAAGAACGCTTCGGACAATCCACAAAATATTCGAGACAACCCAACCTATATCTTACTTCACCCGAAATTTTTAAATGCCATAAGAACAACCACAATACATTTCTCTCTTCCAAATTCATAAACTATATCGACAATTCCATACGTTAGCAACATCATTTTTCATCAATACAAGAAACTATATTAGAATCACTTTAGGTTCTAAATCAGCCCCCACAAACAATTATAACTTCAATTTGGATCATCAAACCTTCATTTTCATCACATAATCCATAACAACAACAACTAAACATGCCAAATAAAATTAGTTCATCACCCTACACCACACTACACACACGCACGGCCAAACATCCACATACAAGTTTTCATGAATTTCATTCATTTCCGCACTCCACAACATACACCAACCACGCCTAACATATGAAAATAAGGATTAAGTCTTACCTCTTCCGATCACCTTCTCCACGGCTAGAAGTGTTCATGGAAACAACGAACGATTTTCTTATTCCAACAACTACTCCACGTTAACGAGGGCTTTCTAATTAGTGGAAAGGCTAGGAGAAATTAATTTTTCATGATCAAGATTCAAGGACCAAATTCGCCAGCCCCTTGGCCGAATGGTCTCTCTCCTTCTTTCTCCAATTTTCTAGACCTTGCAAAAGTGATGAATGGTCTTGCTTTTCATGACTTATTCATATATATATAGGCCACCTACAAATATAAGATAGACACATGGCCCCCTTGATGGCTTAAAACAATTGGCTAACATGTGGGTGGGGCCTACTCCATATGCACGGCCACCTTGGCCTTTTGGCCATTTCATGAAAAAAAATTTCCAACTTTTAGCCTCTAGTTTTTTCTTATTCCAAATTTACCCTTAATGCTCCATACCAATAAAAAGATGAATATGCAACTTATGCATTCTTGACAAAACCGGAAAAAAATATAACCTTGTCCTTAACTTCCCGCAATTTGCTCGGAATATACCATTGTACAAAATACGGGATATAACAGTTATCATGCATACACCCATTTATACATATATTGGGATCGGGTTGCGAGCCGCAACACTTACTTGGATCAGGTTGCACGTACCGCTACACTGACTGGGATCGAGTTGCACGTTCCGCAATATTGATTATTGGATCAAGCTGTGCATCCTAGGTGTACATGGACTTAGCGATCCCCCATCAGTCATGACTGTCGAGGTGACGAGATATTTTTCGCTCGAAGCGTGTGTGTATCACTGCATTTGCATTGCATTCATCTCATATTTACAACATGGTATTGTACTTGGACTTGATGATTGATCTTATGGTGATATTTGGACTTGATAGTGGTTCTTGAGACTGTACTTCATACTTATAGTTGATTTAAGGAGATATACTAGACTTGATAAATTTGGTACTGGATATTATATTCTTGGACTGTGTTGAGTTATATCTGATTGTGAGCATGTCTATCTTTCAGTCTCTTTCTTATGCATATGTTATCTAACTATTGTCGGCCTATGATGCCTACTCAGTACGTGTTGTTGTACTGATTCTACCTTGCTGCATTCCTTTATGAGCGCAGAGTACATGACTGGATCGACTTCCTCCCTCCGTGACTGAGTCCCGAGGCTGTTTGACAAGCATTTTAGGGTGAGCACTTGGACGGATCCGGAGCCCCGATGTCTCCTCTCTTGTACTTGTCTTACTTGTTATTTTGAGATAGTATTCTACTTTTAGACTATGTATTCTTATTTCAGACTTATGGATTTATTGTAGTGGCTCTTGTGCTGCCTAGACCAGATTCTTAGGGATTGATGTATTATTCAGCACTTACTTTATTTATCTATTTATGTTAGACTTATCATATATTATGATGATTGGGTTACTTTATTATTGATTGGGTTATGAATAGGGGATGAGTTCGCCTACCGAGGTGGGATATGGTAGGTGCCCGCACATTCCCCGAGTTGGGACATGACATAGGCAATACTAGACTTTAGGACAAGAACGAACTACTCGAGGTGAACCGCTGCCGACTGTTGGATGACCGCGAACCAACTCCTCCTTTAATGTGTTCCAAGAAAATAATTTAGATTTTTGGTGGAGGATCAAGGGCGAACCCGCGTGTCGCCTTTGAAACCATGCAATTTTTGCCAGTGTTGGCGGAATTTGTGATATGCATGCAATGACAGTTATATACAAGAAAGTAAATAATTAAGCAAATAATCACAATAAATCACATTATATTGAAACCCTTATGGTTAGTACCTATTTGAAAATCCCCAACAGAGTTGCATCTGTTACGGTTCACTTTTATGCGAGGCATAAAAGCTACTTCGAATTTGTGGACTCTTTTGGATTTTATGTTTTTTTAAAGTCGCCGCCTAATTTACAAGGGAAATTAGGAAAACCAAGTAAAAAGGGTTTATTCAAACAAGAAAAAAAATCCTTTAAGACCAGAGTTCGAGGTAAGGGTTCTGGTGATTCCTCAAGGAAGGCGTTAAGACACCCCGATATTAAGAATTCGTAGAATACGGTTGATATTCGAGCTTCAATGTGTGATTTGTAATTATTTGCTTAAAATAGTTTAAAATCTTGTATATATTGTCATGGCATATCATTTTGAAATAATTTAGCAAAAAAATCTTTTATTTGAGAGGAAGTTGAATCCTTTTGGAAAATGAACATAAAGTCTAAAAAGTCATTCCATATTCGGAGCAAAACACACTCAAGATTTCTCGAGTAGAGTTCCACTTAAATTTGGTCCAAATGTTATGTCCCTTTTATCCTTATAGTTTTTCATAAGAAATAGTTCCAAATATATGTCCTTTATAAAAGATGCCATGTAATTTATACTAGTTTATTGAAATATCCTTTTTCAATTACAAGTCATTTATCCATGTCACTGATATTTGAAGGCCAACCATATCCTACTTAGAACCCTTTTCTCTAATTTAGGTCCAAATAGAATTTCCTTTGTTTTAGTTCACTCAAAGTGGGCCTGGCCCAAAGAGTTTTAAATGAAATCCTTTGAAGTCATTTGAAACCAATTTCAATAACACTATATCATTTTTTGAATTCAGATTTTTGAACCCTTTCTAAATCTTAAACTTTGAAAAAAGGTAACAAGTTGAATTTTTCCTTAACACCCTTTGTTCAAATGTTCAGAAAAAAGTTCACGACAAGTTAAATCGATCTTTTTCAGAAATATATATACTCCACTGTTTCCATTTGTTTGAAGAAGTACTTGAAAATTATTTTCCTTTGCCATATCTTCGAAAGTGTCATATTTATCTTTTGTTGGGTCCGATTTTAAAACAGTAACGGGTTCCTATTCATTCTAAACGATATACACATCGTTTTGCCTTTTCGTCTATGTTCTAACTAAATGGGTTCCAATATTTACAGTCATCATTTACAAGTATATATTTACAAATACAGATATGATATAAAGAAGAGGGACAGTTGGTGGGCCTATCGATTAGTTATCCATTTTCACTCATGGTTGGGCCTTCAAAATATTTCACTCGGACTCGATGAAGAAGAGGGTGTTGGGGCCAGAGGCCCAACAATGGCTTGTATGAATTTCGCCCAAATGGCCCACATCGTCATATTCCATGCAAGAAGGGAGAGGGGAAAAGGAAAGATGTGGTTAGAGAGCATCCATCTATTCTTAATAATTAATCTAACATGAATTAATTTTGCAAATATAATCTGAACATGCACATATAAGAACCCACATGCTAAACACAATATCATATACTTCATGGAACGAAACAGCATAATGAAGGCCTAAGGCAGAACTAGAAAAAGTAGACAGGCCCATCATCTTACTATGTCACAGTAAAGGAAAACTCAAGGAAAATGTCCAAACGTAATCAGCATATGTGAATGAGTAGGGAAAGGCCCAAATCATCTACTGAACAAAAGGCACTAATGGGATAGGCCCAACTCATTGAATAACAGTTTTAATTCATCAATAATATTAAGATATGCCATGCGTATACATGATATACAACTCAATATATACGGCGTATATAAGGAGTGTGTATATTCTGTATAGCTGGTATATACCTTGGTCATGACACGCCAAATAAGAAGGACAGAGAGGAGGAGAGGCAGTGTGAACAAGAAAGGTATAACATTTTTCTTAAATCAGTCTCAAAACCACATATATGTATTGTCATAGATAACGAATATACATCAGTATACTCAACATATTTACTCCTCAAAACTGCCATGACATTCATGAGTTAAAGGAGCCAGATCCATACGGACAACTCAAGTTTCTCATTCAACTTTCAGGAAAAACAGGAAAGGACATAGAGGGCTTCATGAGCCATATTAATTTATTGGTATACATTTAAAGCTCAGCATTTCAAGCATAGCATTCAACATAAGAAAGCACTGTATTCAGGCAATTCAAATCTCAAGAAGATTAAACAAACACTCATATTTGACCAAGAGTGTGCAAAACCAAAGGATCATTTTCCTTTCTTAGGTGCTATTATAATGCTTTTTAACGGGAATTAACACTCAGCATGTGAGACTTTCAGTTCAATTTGAGGAAAAAGAAAAAGGGAATAGCATGTTAACTCTTCAAGTTAAATAAAATCTCTTTGTGGTTTCAGGCTTAGCATACTTAATGGGTTGACAAAGCTAATCATTTCATATTAAGGGCTACTGACACACTACACTCATTTGACATACAATATTTTAAGCCAAAGCTCACTATCTTCTTTCAATCAAGCAAATTCCTTTAAGACAGTATTAGCCCATAAGGGCTAAATCAGGACACAATTTCTTGGGATCAAACAAACCATTTTAGACAGTTCCTGATTCCTCTTTTTGAGTGAACCATACTCAATCTAGCATATCATGGTGAAGCCAAAACACTTAACCTTCTGCACCCCATGACTGTTACGGTAGTAACTTCACAATAGGCAAATAGAAAAACACTGAATATGAACCATTGTCAACCAAATTCTTAAGCCTAAGTCATCAGCATGTTCACACTTGAAAAGTAAACAAACGTCACCATATCCAAGCAAACAGGGTGTTAATTTCAGTTATCAAAATTGTCATTTAAAACATGGTTTGACTTTGAATTTAGTGGCAATAAACATATTGAAAAGAATTACTTGCAGTTTATTCGAAAACTTATTCACATCAAATTTATGTATATCATGCTTATAATTAATTGTTCAATGCTAGATTCCATATTCAAACACTTTCAAGTATACGGTAAAAATCTAGTTAACGTTTGTCCGGTGAAAACCGGGGGCGATAAAAGAAAGAAGGCAAACAATAGCGCTTGATCAGAAGAAGTTTGAAGAAAATCGTTGGGTCCGATTTAACCGGGGATAACTCCTTATCGCAGTTGGTCCGGTTTCTCCATGGCCGAGTTGATCGTGGCCGTTTGTCCGGTTCAAACATAGCTGAGTCAGTCGTGGCCGTTAGCCCGGTTTCTTCATGACCGTTCTGATCGTGGCCGTTGGTCCGGTTAATCAGTTATTCGCTCGCCACGTGTGGAAATCATGCTGTCACCTGTTTCTGACAGTCGTACGGGTGTCAGACCGTACGACCCAACCTTATCCATATTAGGTTTTCTTTATTCTAAAAGGGCTCCATGATGTATGAAGGGCCCATAGAGGAAAACTATAAATAGGGGCATTTCCTTACTTTTAGGGGTTGATTTTTCGGAATCTAAAAAATATTGTATTTGAATATATTGAAGCTTTCTCTCTCTCTCTCTCTCTCTCTCTCTCTCTCTCTCTCTCTCTCTCTCGACTATTAATTTAAATACATTGAATTATATATTCAATATTGCACGGAAATATGTATATATTAGTATCTTAGCTCAAACCCACGATATTAACATATTAACCCAAATCATTAGCACACTGATTTACATACACTTACGTCATTTATAGGCAAATTTACACATACATTCTACGTTTATCAAAAAATAGATTAAAGTGCCACATATCCTATACCTCGTTTACAAATTCAACTTATTATCCAATTTCGGGGTAAAACAGTTTGGCGCCCACCGTGGGGCATAGGATAATAGTGGTCTTTGGTCTCGATTGCAACTTATTCACCTAAAGATTCCAGTTCTTTTGTTCGTCTCTGTGAAAACGGACCAAATGGCAAACAGTGGACAATCTGGTCACGTCAACAACGAGATTGTGGCCGAAAATGAGAACATCGGGCTACGGGGATTACCAGTGGATCCCGTTGACCCAAATTCTGTCGATTCGAGGGAGGGCCTCAACCGACAAAATACCGTGAACCAGGAGAACGCCGCCCAGCCGGCTACCGATCCTTTAAATACTCTCAATTCTGTCACTTTGTCCCGGGCACAAGGCCAGAAAGTGCCAAATACCCCGGATGATATTAACTTACGTCTTATTTTTGAAATGTTGCGAGAACAAAAGAGTAGCTATTGCCGAACAAGGAGTCGCAATAGCCCAGTTGCAGAGCAAAAATGATGAAACGACTCCGGAGAAGAATAAGGGTGTTGCCGAACCCAGAAGAGAAGAAGCTCGGATGGTCGAGAGCAATGGTTCCGGAGCTGGTTCGTCCACCGAGGTATTGAGAATGATAGAAACATTGACAAAGTGGGTAGAATCAACCGAGAAGACGGTGGAGACCTATAACTCTCGGGTGGACCGGATCTCGGGGGCTCTCGCCCGTTACGAAAGGACCGGATTCGAAGAGGTACATTCGAGGCCTTTTTCTCCGAGTGCGGCTCCTAAGTTGATCCCAAAGAGGTTCAAAATGTCGGACATCCAGAAATATGATGGTACAACGGATCCCCAGGAACACGTGACTTCGTACACCTGTGCCATAAAAGGCAACGATGTCGAAGAAGACGAAATTGAATTCGTGTTGTTGAAAAAGTTCGGGGAAACGTTGTCAAAAGGAGCATTGACTTGGTATGACCATCTGCCCGAGCATTCAATCACTTCTTTCGAAATGCTCGCGGATGCGTTCATAAAAGCTCATGCCGGTGCCAAAAAGGTCCAGGCCCGTAAGGCGGATATTTTCCGGATAGCCCAAAGGGATGACGAGTTATTGCGTGAGTTTGTCAACCGTTTCCAAAGGGAACGAATGGAACTCCCTCCGGTTCCAGAGGAATGGGCCGCACAAGCTTTTACCAAAGGGCTTAACCCCCGAAGTTCGACGGCCTCGTTCAAACTAAAGGAAAATTTCTTTGGAATACGAGGCGTGACACGAGGCGTACGTGCACAACAGCTACGAGTCCAAGATTCGGGTGGAGGATGACCAGCTCGAACTTCCTCCGGGTCCCATAAACCTGAGCAAAGGCTCTGAGAGATCTAGGAAAAATTATGACCCGGAGACACGGCCATCGAGGGAAAGATATCGGCCATACTCTCATTTAGAAAACGAGCTTCGGGTCGGAGAAGTCGAGGGGTACGGTCCGGTCAATTCTCGGCGGGAGATAGAAGAACCGAGCGTCCATCGAATAGCCGAGGGTTATCATTTAGGAGTGATGCCGGAAGCTCGGCAACCAACAGGGACCCACCAAGGATATCGGAATATAACTTTAGTGTCAACACCTCGGATCTTGTCTCGGCCATAGGTCGCATTGCAGAAGCAAGGTGGCCGAGACCCTTGAGGTCAGATCCCGCCGGAAACGGGACCGAACATGATATGTGAATACCATGGAACTCATGATCACAGAACTGAAGACTGTCGCCAATTAAGAGAAGTGGTGGCTCGTTTACTTAAAAATGGTCACCTTCGTGAATTCTTGAGTGAGCGGGCCAAAAGCCACTACAAGGAAAGGGAGTCGAACAAACGGATTGAACCGGTAGAGCCTCAGCATATAATCAACATGATAATCGGGGGGTACAGATGCTCCTAGAGGGCCGGTGATGAAGCGGACCAAGGTTTCCATTGTTCGTGAAAAGCGCGGCCATGCCTTATGAAAGGGATTACACGCAACCCCGGGTTCCATCACCTTCGACGACGAGGATGCGGAAGGCATTATACAACCGCGCAATGATGCGTTGGTAATTTCTATTCTTGTTTTTAAATCACAAATTAAACGTATTTTAATTGACCCGGTAGCTCGGCCAACGTCATCCGGTGGAGAGTGGTTGAACGATTAAGGCTACTCGACCGGATATAATCGCGGTAGCCGGGTGCTCGGTGGGTTCAATATGGCGGCGAAACCACGAAGGGTGAGATTTCTTTGCCGGTCAACATTGACGGCACCATCCAACGAACGGTGTTCTATGTAATCGAAGGGGATATGAAATACAATGCATTCTTTGGGTAGACCATGGATACATAGCATGAGAGCCGTGCCATCGACGTTACATTATTGCTTTGAAATTCCGACACCGGAGGGTAAAAACCATCGGGGAGAACAAACCGAGCGAGAGAGATGTTCGCGGTCGAGGAAGCATCACCCACTTACTCAAAAACCGGGTCAAAAGGAAGAATCAACCGGGGCCAAGGATTCCAAATAGAAATTACCGTTCACGGATCTAGCAATGGAGCAAAAAAAATTAGACCCAGGGCACGAAGAGGACGACTTCGACATACCTAGATCTTTCGTCTTGCCGGATGAGTCGGATGCGACAAAATCTACAGTGGAGGAGTTGGAGCAAGTCACCTTGTTTGATCATCTTCCGGACAGAAAGGTATACCTGGGCACGGGGTTAACCTCGGAGCTCAGGAACAAATATATTAAATTCCTTCAAACTAATGTCGATTGTTTCGCATGGTCGCATATAGATATGACAGGTGTGCCACCAGAAGTAACAACTCATAAGCTCAGCCTCGACGGGAGATTTCCCCCGGTGAAGCAGAAACGGAGGCCTATGGCAGAATCAAAGCATGCCTTCGTGAAGGATGAGGTAACGAAGCTTTTAAAAATAGGCTCTATTCGGGAAGTAAAATACCCGGATTGGCTGGCTAACGTAGTGGTGGTGCCAAAAAAAGGTAATAAATTTCGAATGTGTGTTGATTATAAGGACCTAAACAAAGCATGCCCGAAGGATTCATTTCCAATGCCTCATATCGATAGAATGATCGATGCGACGGCCGGGCATGAGATGTTAAGTTTTCTCGATGCTTACTCCGGGTATAACCAAATTCGGATGCACCCGGAGGATCAAGAGAAAACATCGTTCATTACCCGATACGGGACTTATTGCTACAATGTCATGCCTTTCGGATTAAAAAATGCCGGGGCAACTTACCAACGCCTAGTTAACGGAATGTTCGAAGAACAAATAGGAAAAACAATGGAAGTTTATATTGATGACATGGTTGTCAAGTCCCTGGAAACAGAGGACCATTTAAAACATTTGCAGGAAACCTTTGACGTGCTCCGAAGATATAACATGAAACTCAAGTGTGCTTTCGGTGCCCGGTCTGGCAAGTTCCTTGGTTTCATGGTTTCAAACCGGGGAATTGAGATTAACCCGGACAAGATCAAAGCAATCGAGGATATCGAGGTGGTGAATAACGTCAAAGGAGTGCAGAGGCTTACCGGAAGGATAGCGGCACTAAGTCGGTTCATATCAAGATCTTCGGACAAGAGTCACCGTTTCTTCTCCTTATTAAGGAAGAAGAATGACTTCACTTGGACACCGGAGTGTCAAAGAGCCTTACAAGAATTAAAAGAGTACTTGTCCAGCCCACACCTTTGTTGCATACACCAAAAGCGGACGAGCGACTTTTTCTCTACCTTGCGGTGTCGAGGTAGCGGTAAGTGGAGTTTTGGTCGAGAAGAATCGGTACGCAATTTCCCATTTATTATGTGAGTAGAACTTTAGGGGATGCGGAGACCCGTTATCCCCACCTTGAAAAGTTGGCATTAGCATTGGTAAGCGCTTCTAGGAAGCTCAAGACTTACTTTCAATGCCACCCGATATGTGTAGTGACTACTTACCCATTAAAGAACGTCTTGCATAAACCGGAGTTATCAGGTAGACTAACTAAATGGGCTGTAGAGATAAGCGGATATGACATTGAATATAAGCCTCGGACAGCCATCAAGTCCCAAATCTTAGCCGACTTTGTGGCGGACTTCACCGGCCATGATCCCCGAGGTTGAGAAAGAACTCCTGCTAACCTCGGGGAAAGGCTCGGGTATTTGGTCACTGCACACGGACGGGGCCTCGAACCTTAGGGGTTCCGGGCTGGGAATCGTTCTTAGAACCCCCGCCGGAGATGCGATTCGGCAATCCATTAGAACTGTTAAATTAACTAACAATGAAGTCGAGTATGAGGCTATGATTGCAGGATTGGAATTAGCTCGGAGTATGGGGGCCGAAGTAATTGAAGCAAAATGCGATTCTCTCTCTGGTCGTTAACCGGGTGAATGGCGTCTTCGAGGTCAAGGACGAACGGATGCAAAGGTATCTGGAAAAGATCCAGGTGATACTTCACCGGTTTAAAGAATGGACCATGCAGCACGTACCGAGGGAGCAGAACAGCGAGGCCGATGCATTGGCCAATTTGGGGTCTTCAGTCGAAGGGGAAGAAATTAATCCCGGGACTGTGGTGCACTTGATGAATTCAGCAATAGAAAACGGGCATGCTGAAATAAACACGATGGGTTTAACTTGGGATTGGCGCAACAAATACATCGACTACTTGCAAGATGGAAAGCTCCCGAATGACCCAAAAGAATCACGGTCACTGAGGGCAAAAGCAGCACGGTTCTGCCTGGTAGATGGCCAGTTATACCGACGGTCTTTCTTCGGTCCTTTGGCCAAATGTTTAGGTCCCGGAGAAGCGAGTACGTGATGAGAGAAGTACACGAGGGGACTTGCGGCAATCACTCCGGCGGCGAAGCCTTAGTCGTAAAATCATCGAGCGGTTATTATTGGAACCGGATGGAGGAAGATTCGAAGAATTTTGTCCGGAAGTGTGACGGGTGTCAAAGACATGCCCCGATGATTCATCAGCCCGGAGAGCTGCTGTACTCGGTGATATCACCCTGGCCCTTCATGAAATGGGGGATGGACATTGTTGGTCCGTTGCCATGGGCACCAGGTAAGGCCCGTTTTATTTTGTTTATAACTGACTATTTCTCCAAATGGGTTGAAGCACAGGCCTTCGAAAAGATAAGAGAGAAGGAGGTTATTGACTTCATATGGGACCACATTATTTGCCGGTTCGGCATTCCTTTCCGAAATAACTTGTGACAACGGGCCCCAGTTCGTTGGTGGCAAAGTCAATGATTTCCTCGAAGGGTTGAAGATCAAGAAAATTGTATCAACTCCGTATCACCCGTGTGCTAACGGACAAGCGGAATCTACGAACAAAACAATAATTCAGAATCTAAGGAAGAGACTTGAAACATCAAAGCATCACTGGAGGGAAATACTACCGGAGGTCTGTGGGCTTACAGAACCACATCAAAATCGAGTACGGGGGAAACACCCTTCTCGTTGGTCTACGGGACCGAAGCCCTCATTCCCGTAGAAGTCGGTGAACCCAGTCTCCGATTCAGTTACTCCACCGAGAGATCAAACGAGGAGGCCATGGCCGTAAAACTCGATCTCGCGGATGAACTGCGCGAAAACGCGCTAGTCCGTATTGCAGCCCAGAAACAGAGGATGGAAAGATATTATAACCGGAGGGCTAATTTTTGACATTTCCAAATTGGGGACTTGGTGCTTCGAAAAGTTACCTTGAACACCAAGAATCCCAACGAGGGAAAGCTAGGCCCGAACTGGGAAGGGCCGTACAAGATAACTGAGATAACGGGCAAAGGGTCCTATCAGCTAGAATCCATGGACGGGCAACGGTTGCGCAATAACTGGAATGTGGCTCATTTGAAGAGATACTACTGTTAAGGTATGGACTCTTTTTGTTTATTTACTAACCTTTTTCTTTTTTTGGGGAGTCGAGTGCCGATATAGTTAGTTGTTAGGTACGAAAACACGTGTTGCACTCTTTTCCTTAGTCCGGTTTTGTCCCAAATGGGTTTTTCGACAAGGTTTTTAATGAGGCAACAAGTACAACGTGTTACTAGAAGAGAACGAGGATAAATACCCGGATACTCGGGGCAACACCCTACGAGTGGGGGCTTGATAGTGCTTACCCGACTTCACAGTTCGAATAAGCACTAGGGGGCTACGGTACCCGCATCTCGATTTACTCCGATTAGTTGGAAACGGAAGAGTTCAACAACGAACACCGCTGGGACCTCATGAACCGGACCTCCGGTATTAGATTCCGATGTAAGGACCAAACGATCAAAAGGAATCGTGTCCACTTAATATTTGCTACGGCAGAACCAAAGCCGGACCTTCTGTATTAGGTTTTGATGTAAGGACCAAACGATCAAAAAACGAATCGTGTCCACTTAGAATTTGCTACGGCAAAAACAGAAGGAAACGGATAAAGCCCTCATATGATGTACAAATACTTGGAGTTTATTGAAAAATCAAATTATTACATTTCGGATATGTCTTCCTAGTAAAGCACATTGCCCCGAAAATCGGGCACCATTTTATCCGTATACCCGACTCCGGGCATTACAGTCGAAATACGACAAAGGCAACAAGGTCACAATGAACCGAGCCAAAATCTTAACACCCCCGAATGGGGACTGCTACACCAGAAATTGGTAAAGCAGAGATTCAGGTGCCCGAACCTAATCAAAGATAAACGAATAGCCAAAGAATATCGGCCCTAAAAATGCCTAACGTGATTCGGAGACGTCTGAATTCACAAAGCATAAATAAGTCCCGCGGGCAAACCACTCTATCAACTCCGGATAAAACACACCGGATGGAATTAAAAACCAATGTATAACGAACAGTCCGAAAGTGACTCCGATGTCCGATTATCCTCGGAAAGGACCGGCAGTTTGGACAAGAATCATAACAAACATTCAAGCAAAAGAATAGTTAACAGAAAAGATACGCTTTTCATATATGCAAATCTTTTACACTTGAAATTTGGTAAAGTTCAAAAAATAAAGGGCAAAAAAGCAAAACAAAGGGTAATACAAGCCCTGGCCTATCCGGTATGGCTGGAACCAGAATGTTCGGACTCTGTCCGCTCAGAGTCTTCGGAGTCGGAATCAAGAGCTCTTTTGGCTTCTTCCTCGGTCCTTCTAGCCTCGAGAATAAGGGTCGGGAGATCAGTAAAGCCACGCTCGGCTTCCTCGAGGGTGATCCTCCGAGACTTCCACCGTTCATGCTCTACTACAACCGTGGAGTAAGCCTCGGCAGCTTCCACACTTTTCAGGGCTTCTGTCAAATCGGCCTCAGCCCGGGCCAGCCTAACCATTAACTCATTCCTCTCTTCATCGAGGATTCTCTGGTTTTGAGTGGCCGACTCAAGCTCGGTTTTGAGAAGATCATTAGCCTCAACCGTCTCCTCGAGTCTGGTTCTTAGCTCATCACATATTCGGGCCCTGTCCTCAGCTTTTTGCTCGAATACCCTCATTCTCTCTTCATATTTGGCACTCTCGGATTCAAGCCGTCGGTGCCTCTCGGCCATGTTCACGGCATCAGATTTGACCGAGTCAAGTTCCCCTCGGAGTTGGGAAATGATGGTTTCGAGCTCGCTAAGTTTGGAAGAAAATCGAGCGTTATCTTGACTGAGACCGATTTTCTCCTCCTCCAGAAGCCGGTTCCTCTCCACAATCCCGGCTAGCTCACCCTTTAATCGAAGGTTCTCAGCCTTCGTTGCATCAAGCTCGGGTTGAAGGTTGGTGAGGGCCACTGCTCGGCTTAGTTCATCCTCCTTTACTTGCAAAAGGTCTTTGGAACTTCTCCGTTTCCCGACCTTGGGCATCCAGCTGGCCTCTAAGGTCATCTACTTCTTGCTGGGCACGGATAAAGGCTTCATTGACAAGCACCACACTCTGTAAAAGAAACGGAGAAGTTAGACGAGAAACTAAAATTCACATCGAATTATGCGAGTACAGGTTGATAAGCTTACCCGATTGCCCGCATGCATGCCTTCGTTAATTAGGCACTGCCAGGGGACTCCGGCCATCTTCCTCTTGTTCGAGTCCGAAACAAGGGGCCTTAAATAGCTCGCTATTCCCACCGGACGAGATAGAAAGCTGCAGTCTTCGGGAACGGTAACTACAGCCGATCTGGTCCTCCTAGGTTCCACGCTAGGAGCCGGGAAGATGCGCACTAGGCCCTCCCTCGCACCGGTTTCAGTAGATCTATTAGCTGCCCTCGTGGCTCGAGGGATGGGAAGATGACCAAAACCCGCAGCCTCCCCGGTCGCAGGAGGGGTGTCCAGAAACATGTCATCAAGGTTGTCAGACCTCGGAGCAGTGGGAGAGGCCGGAACAGCACCAGCAGCCTCGGTGGGAGTAGAGGCTTCGAACCCGATAGTTGGGTCCTCGGTAGGCAATGGGCCAGTATCCGTTGGGGCCTCAGTACCCGGTGTCGACTCAGCTCCTGGCCCAACTTCAACAGTTGATTCAGGTTTGGATCTTCTCGATCTTTGCAGGGGAATCTCCTCAGAAGAGGCATCACCTGAAATATCAACAAATTCAATGGACCTTAGAGGTGTTGGGTAAAGTATTTCTTCCCCACCTGGTAGCTGAGCCGAAGCGGAGGGTCCCTCCTCGGCTGAAGGAGGTGGAACTGTAACTTCCTCCTCCGGGACTGACTCAAAGGATGGGGCCACGCCAACCCGGCGAATAATCAGATCGGGCTCTTCATCTCTTAGGGACCGGACGACGCTCCTGGCCCTTTTCCTCGGTTTCTCCCCTTTGTCCGAGGGCTTCCTTCGTCTTTTGCTGGCAACGGCAATGATTCGGGATGACCGGTGAGTCGAGTATGTTGCCGATGCGGCACGGCTTGCTCACAAATTTTTGCCCGATGCAGGATCCGCGAGCCCTTCGGTAAACCTAAAATCGAAGGGGTTATGGATATAGAGAAGGCGAGAAAATACGTAATATTCAAACTCAAAGTGGTGTTACCATGATTTTGGGCAACCCGTCGGCCACGAGACGGGATCCCCCGTATCGGCTCTTCGTGTGTGTCTTTGGTCGAGGAGCGCCTCAACCCACTCGTTCATGTGTGGAACGGCCGGAGGTATCCATGCCACGGCTATTGAAAAGAAAAGGGGAAATGTAAGCACGAAGGATTAGATGAAAGAATCCAAGGATAAATTAATAAAGGGGGAACCAAGAAACTTACGGTTATCATTCCATTTTTTCGGGAAGGGCATGTACTCCTCCGGGATAATGTCCGCGGTCCTCACCCGGACGAAGCGCTCCAACCAGCCCCGGTCTCTGTCCTCATCCATTTTGGAGAAGATGGGGTTCCGGCCTCGCTTGGCGAGTTTTATTACGCCTCCCCGGAATCGTCTCGGGGAATATAGGCGGATCAAATGTGTCATCGTGAATGGCTTTTTGGCATTGTTGGCCAACAACCGGAGGCAAGCTACCGTCCTCCAGATTATCGGACCAATTTGAGCGAGGGTCACATTATAAGTCCGGCACATCTCCAATATGACCGGATCAATTGCGGGTTCGAGCTTGAGCGTGAAGGGGTAAGTGTAAACATATAGGAAGCCTTCCCTATGGTCGGTAATTGATTCATCAGGGCCGGGGGCAAACACCTGCACCGGACGGTTATCCCATCCACAGTCAACCCGGACCTGATCGAGCTTATCCTCGGTAATGGACGAGGGGTATCGCCTTACATCATACCCTCTATCCGAAACCGAGGAAGGCTTCTCAGCTTCGAATTCTTTATTGAAGTTGGGCTTGGACGGTACTATGTCTAAAGCCGTAGGTTCGGCTATGGTCTTTCCCTTCGGTTGGGATACCGGCTCGGCTCCTTGAGAGGAAACCGAGGGAACGTCCTGGGAGGTGGTTTCGGTGTTGGCAGACATTCGTAATGGATGAAAAAAAGGGTGAAAATTTGATAAAGATAAGGTACCAAATTAAGAAAAGGGAAGCAGCAAGTGAAAGAAATGGATGTTACGAAATGAAGGGATGAAGTAATGCCTTCAATCAAAGAGCAGCGTTTGAGTAAAAACGAGTTTCTTGAAGTTTCAAGCAACGAATATGGGTGTTGAAATGGCTGAATCAACAATGAAAGTGGAGGACAGAAATGAAGAAAAAGAAGTGAAGAAAACTAAAGTGAAGTGGTAAAAATGAAGTGGTGAAAGTGAAGAAGGAAGGACATCGAAGGCCTTATATAGGCATGGGTTTGGGCGGTTACAAATCCCGACCAATCGGGGGACGCCACGTGTCCCATAATTAATGAGACGTGATTTGAAAGGACGTGCGTAACGGCGGTTGCAGAGATTGGCCTTTCGGGGTGCGACACGTGGCAGACGGCAGAAAGAGGTGACAACTGTTCCCGCCAAAATGAGAAGATAAGAACGAGCCAACGGAACCACCGGTTTCGTGATTCATCCACTTCCCGTTACTCCGGTGAGGCCTCGGTCCGGAAAGTGTGGGGACTATCTGTATACGGTAAAAATCTGGTTAACGTTTGTCCGGTGAAAATCGGGGGCCGACGAAAGAAAAGAGATAAACAAGTGCAAGGGTATTGTACCGAGGGTATTGCATCCGTAGTGCTTGGTCGAGAAGAAGTTTGAAGAAAATCGTATGGTCCGATTTATCCCGGGAGCGCGATTGGTCGGTTTCTCCATGGCCGAGTTGATCGTGGCCGTTGGTCCGGTTCATACATAGCTGAGTTGATCGTGGCCGTTAGCCCGATTTCTTCATGACCGTTATGATCGTGGCCGTTGGTCCGGTTAATCAGTTATTCGCTCGCCACGTGTGGAAATCATCTTTGTCACATTTGTTTGACGGTCGTACGGGTGTCAGACCGTACGACCCAACCTTATCCATATTAGGGCTTTCTTTATTTCTAAAAGGGCTTCATGATGATAAAGGGCCCATAGAGGAAAACTATAAATAGGGGCACTTCCTTACTTTTAGGGGTTGGCTCTTTAGATCTAAAAAATATTGTATTTGATTATATTGAAGCTTTCTCCCTTTCCTTCTCTCTCTCTCTCTCTCTCTCTCTCTCTCTCTCTCTCTCTGACTTTGGTCCGGTTTCTGACTTTAAATACATTGAATTATATTGTTCAATATTACACGGAATATATATATAAGTATCTTAGCTCAAATCACGATATTAACATATTAACCCAAATCATTAGCATATTGATTTACATACACTTACGTCATTTATAAGCAAATTTACACATATTCTTCGTTTATCAAAAAATAGATTAAAGTGCCACATATCCTATACCTCGTTTACTCTCATGTTTAAAGACTGAATCAAATAAGTTTACAAACATCATCATAAATCAATCAACTATATCAGACCATACTAAGCATATATGACACTCATCAGGCAAGTTACCATCCTATATATCAATCTAAATCACACTTGACTAAGCTACATAAGCATATTCATGTTAAATAATTTGTCAATCAATAATAAGGCTTAGAAGTGCATAAGATAACAACCCAGAACCAGTTTGAACAGACACAGGGTTAAGACACTGATAGGAACACAACTCAATATGTTTGTGTTCACCCTCAGCAGACACACCGTTAATCACAAGTTAAACCACATCAGGACTATGCTATATACCAATGATTAGACTATTTAAGGCCAAACAAAGATTAAACTAAGCTACCAAGATGCTGAGGATTAGTGTGGCACTTACTCAGTCAAACAACATACTAGATTAAGCAAGAATGGGCATACTTATATATTAGACTAAGTAACTAGACTAAAACTAAACTAAACTAACAACTAAACACAAACATTAATAAGCAGGTAACCATACACCAAACTAGGATAAGCTCATAGTTTAACTAAAACACAGACTAAACAGGAAATCATGCTAAACAAATATATAAAGCCCACTAATGACTAAACTAATCTACCAAGCATGCTGATAACTAAATTAGCAAGATAGCAACTAAACCAAGCTAACACATAATTAGACTAGATAAGCATACAAACACAGACAAATCAAAAATTAAAGAAAATAACTGAAAGGAAGAACATTTACCTTTCTTATGTGCAACCTTTGGTCGAGATTGGAGTTGAAATCCCTTGCACCTTACCCGATACTCAGCCACAAAAAGAAAATAATATTTTAGACTAGAAAACCTAAGTAGCTAAAGGTTTCAGCAAAATTGCTAAATCCCTAGTTAAATTAGGTATTTTTGCTCTAAATTTTCAAGACTTGTCTTTGTCACGACCCATTTTGACTAAGTTGTGCGGGTACTTACCCTTCCCACCTCGGTAAGCGAACCCTCAACCCAACAATAACGCAAGACATGAAGGAAGCAAGCGGAAAAGAATAATTATGTAAGTCTCACAATAATATATGATAGCAATATTGCAAAATAAGGAAAATACCCCCAGGGTCTGGTCTAAGTCATAGAAGAGCATCTAAAGAAATAAATACAAGTCTGGAATAATATAATAATACATCAATCTGTCTATGTCTCAGAGTAGAAAAGTGAGACCTAATAATAGGAAGAGTCTTCAAGGCAGCGAACGTCGCGTGCTCACCCTGGAAGCTCGATGCTAATGCTGAAGATGACAATCAGCCACGAGAGACGGAGGGAGACCCAACCTGGTATTCTGCATTCATAAAAGAATGCAAAAGTGCGAATCGGTACAAAACCACGATGCGGTAGGTATCATAGGCCTACTAAGTATAGCTAACATAATTCAGACAATAAAGCAAGATAGGCAGATAAATCAACAAGAATAAGCCAAACGTAATCAGAAGCAAGTACACGTCATCACCTAGGTAAAGCATTTAAACCCAATTGTGCCAAGTCTCAATATGTCCAATCCGAATACAACATCACAAGTAAAACACCAAATCATCTCAATATAATCCATAATGCAATGCAATGCAATGCTGTGTACACATGTACTCCAGACGGAAATATTGACATCTCGGTAGCACAACCCAAGGTGAATCGCGAAGTCTAAGTGCCACTCGTCCGGATCTTTGTCCAACAGACAGACGAGACCTCGGATCTTTGCCCACGGGTGGTTCTCACCGGCACCACCCTGGGGGACCCGCGAAGTCCATGCACTCTCTCAATCACGATTCCGGTACTAACATCGGATATCGAATTCTCTCATTCCACGATTCTAGGACTAGCATCGGATATCAGACTTCAAGTCACTCTCATTTTAAAATCGAGCCTAGCTCATCACAGTGTTTCATTAAGTACCAACAATGTATTAACAGTATATCATGAGAGTGCGTGCACTGCATGTATCGATAACCATATCAATGTCGCAAGTGCCAACAATAGGTATGCCAACAATATATCAGTGTCACAAGTACCAACATGGGCACGCCAATAATATCATGAAGGACTACGCAAGTCATATGGAACTCTATCCTAGTATCAACGTCACCCGTAAGGTACTACGATATCACAATCAAGATGGAACAATAGATCCCAATATCTACTCACAACACGTGGCATCAAGCCATCACAATAGAACAGTCAAGTCACAACATAACGGGGTGGCTAGCCCCAATCACGCAATAGGGCCCAACCTAAGACAATATCCAACCCAACTTCACACCCGAAGGTTTACATGCTTTCTCCGACAATATCATCTAAATATATGCTTCGCTATACAAAGTCTCACCAAAGGTAAGCCATAACCCACCTGGATGGCCGAACAACAAACACCAACAATCACTCTAAAGCCTTGCCCTTCCGCTGAGCCTCAAGATCAAAGAAGTCTAGGCATATTCGAATTCTAGATTATAAATCATGAAGAATGATACTAATATTGCTATCATTCAATTTAGGTTCAAACCAACCCTAGAATTTGGGGAGACGGGGCCCACAAGGGCAAAATGGGAAACTCGGGGGTAAAATATCAAATTAACCACTAGGTGATCAAAACCCATCAACCAATTTCTAAATTAACTCAAATATTCATCCAATTTCGAAATCTAAGTAAAACCCCCAATTTTGGGTATAAACCCTAACTCTTTGATTCAAGAATTCAACACTAATAATGAAAGATATATCATTAACAATCTTAGATTCATCAAAATATAGCATAAACTCCATCAATTTCATCATTAATAAGCCTAGATAGAACATTCATTAACTCCACTTTTATCTTCCATTACTAAGGAATATGTGGTGATTGGGAACAACGAATTAGTAAAGAGGATTAGGAGAACTTACCACCAAGAACCTTCACAAATAATCTCCAAGAACAGTCCCCAAGATTTCTATTTTCCTAATGGGAATAAATGAATAGACTAAGGGCTTTTAATGCACACTTAATGAAATAACAGGCCCGATACTGCCACGGCGGCATCGGGGCCGCCACAGCGCCACTGCCCCAGCGCCATCACAGGCCGCCAAGATGGTCTTGGCCACAAGTCACTTGGCTGCCCCAGCGACCATCCCACCTTAACAGCGGTGCCGGCATTGACGGCATCAGTGCCGCATTGGCGTACACAGTGCACAGATTCCTACATAAATTTTCTAAGTCTCAACCGAAATCCCGAACCACTCCTAAGGCCGTCTGCTCACAAACCACATACACAAACCCACAAAAAAATACGCTACGAACGTACTCGTGGCCTCAGAATTTCCAACAGCGGTCTCATTGACCGAGTCAACCCCCGATACCTTAATTCTAATTTTTCAACCCACGTCCCAAAATGCATCCGAGTGCATTGGGAACCAAACCAGATATACACACAAGTTCTGAATGACCATCCGGACCTCTCGAAATTGACGAATTTTTGAAAAAGGTCCATTTACCCAAAAGTCAACTTTGGGTCAACTCTTTTTTACTTTAAGCCCATATTTCACAAAAAGTAGGCCGAATCAAGTCTAGACACCTCGGGAAGCATGTCAACGGTCTCCTCGGGTCAAAAGTGAGCTAACCAAGCTCGGAAAGGGGGAAAATATCGAAAAGACTATAACGACCAAACGGGTCATTACATGTGTGTGTATCGAAATTGAGACTTGTTCAAAATGAGATGGGGTTCTTTATATAGAACTCCAAAGCCTCAAATTTGCTGTTGGAAATCGATGTGGGATTGAGGTGTTTTGGGGGGAATTCCTCTTGAAACCCGCCTAAATTCATCAAACCAATAGGAATCAATAATTCAAATTAGCAATAAGACAAATCCCATTAATGGATTCATCCTTGTTTGACCTTAAATTTGCAGAAAAGTAAAAATATGAAGAGTTATACTTCGTTTGGTAGTTGTATGGTGGAGAGAGGAGGCAAACATGCCTCAATCGGCTAAACCAGACCGGAGAGAAAACAACGTACACTTTTAGTTTTGCCAAATTTGGCTAGGTGACGCGAGGAGAGAGAGGGAGACGAGTGGCGACTACTAGGGTTTCAACTGAAACCCTTGTTCTAAAAGCTTAGAACAATACAAGGATAGTTTTGCTTATGTTTGTAGAAGTTGGGGGGGGGGGGGAATTGGGTCAGGTCCGGGTCCAATTGTTGGGCTCGGGCAAGAAAAGTAGTGTCTTTGGACCAAATTTGTGAAACAAAATAATTAAAGTTAAAAGATGGCTGATTTTGTAAAAGGGGTCACAATTGAAATTTAAAATATTTCAATTGTGGCCATAATTAATGTATAAATCAATTGATCATTTCGATTATAACCACAATTAACTCATGAAACAATTAGCAACATTAGTTTTAACCAATTTTTAAAGTAATTGCCATTACAGCCAAATAAATTATAAAAATTGAGACATAATTGCTTATTTACTCAATTAATCAAATTTCTTGATTTAACGGAGTAAAATATTTATCAATTGACAATTAATAGTCTTAAACTATTAATTAGATAATTGTTTTCACTATTTTGAATTGAAATCTTGATAAATAGGTTTGAATTTTTTTTAGAAAATATACAAAATACCTAGGATGATATATAATAATATACCTGTTAATATTTTTCCAAATGAAATGGCAAGATATTACTGAAATAATTTTGTAAAATTATTTTCGACTTGTAAAATGCATATTTCACTTCATTTGTGACTCAAGAAGTCTACATGATTAAATAAAATTATCGGAGGGCAAAAATTAGGTGTCAACACTTAACACTTGTTTTTCCCAAAATTGAGCTTTAGAACTTGAGTTATGTGAACATAGGGTTTTGTCTCAAAGTTGGAAATAATTAACTGTTTCAGCCCTTTCTTTCTTGGCGAATGCGAGACAAGGCCCGCGAACCTGACCCTTACCCTTACCCATCCCAATCATCGCACACGTGATGGTGGCATCGTGATCGCGATGCCCAGTCATGACCCGGCCAGCTCCCATTTCCCCTTCGCAAACACGACAGGGGGCTCACGTTTGCATTGACCACCCTAGTCAACTCACGCGAATGCAGTCCCTCCTTCACAAATGCGAAGAAGGAAACCAACAACTGAATACCAGATTTTTCTTGTATCTTTCGAAATCTGTTTTGACACCTGGAACCCCCGGATACAAACCAAACATGCATTTCAGTCATAAAACACGCAACGAACTCGCTCGTGCAATAAGAATTCTCAAAAGATGTCATCTTGACCCAGGGTTGACTATGGTCAACTCCAAAACACCAAAAACTTAACTTTCCAACCAAAGACCCAAATCACACCTGAACGCCTCGGGACCCGAACCAGCTATCTTACAAAGTTAAAAAAGCACGTTTCGGACCTAACAAAACAATCAAAATTCGATTTTGGATGCGTTTACCCAAAAGTTAACTATTGATCAAATCTATTCCTAAAACCAAACTTAAGAACCAAAATTTAGGATTTTTCCCTACCGATTGCCTCGATAACCATGTCATCCATCCCCGTAAGTCAAAAACACCAAACAAAGGCTAAGCGAAGGTTTGTTTAGGGCAATATAGGTAAAATTACCAAAACGACCTAACGGGTCGTGACATGTTGAAATTGACAAAGATAATTTTAGAGTTCGTTAGTTGGTTTTTGACAATAAAGTCGGTTTTAGTATTTAATATGCCTATTTATGATGAAAAGAAGGTCACGGGAAGAAATAAGATTTGGATTGCAAATTGGTTGATTCTGTTAACATCGTATTGATGGATGCGACTTGCGGGGATGGGTGACGCGATTCCCGACACTTTCAGATGAGTTTTGTATAAGGAAAAGGTGATTTTGGAAATTCTTAAGTTAAAAATAAAGAAGTTTGAACAAAGTCAACGCCGGTGGCAACTGAGCCTTTTTTGAAGTTTCGTCGATTCCATTAGGTTCGAAATGTGATTTATAACTTAGTCAAGCCACTGGTTCGGTTCCGAAGAGGTTCGGGTGCGATTTAGGTGGTTGGTTGAGAAACTAGCTTTTGAGATGATTTGGAGTAGACCAAAAAATTGATTCAAGACAACCTAGTGTCGATGTTTTGAAAGTTCCAACAAATTTGTATAATGATTTTGGACTTTTCCGCAAGTTTTGGTGATATTCCAATGAGTTTCAGATGGATTTAGGTCGTGTCGCGCTCGTGCTTAAAGTTTTGCCATCATTTCTTTGGCCATAAAGGGATACTATATTGAGAAAACGACCTTTTATTTGTGTTTCAATTGAACCATTTGATCCGTATCGCGATTGCGAAACCCTAGCAAAAAGAATCGTCAAACTTCGAAGTTGTATGAGGGATTTTTTGCCATTTTAGTGTCAGAGAAATTGATGTTTTTGGTGTGGTCACGGGTGCGGAAAAGGGCCGCACCTGCAATGTTGCAGATGCGGAAATGCCATGTGGCAGTCTACAGGTGCGGAGTTTTAGGCCGCGGAAGCGGAAATCGGTGAGTACTTAAAATTCAAACTTCGTCCATTTAGTATTTTGAGCATATCTTGAGTTCTAGAGCTCCATTTGAGGTGATTTTCACGGTGTTGTTCTAGTCTCAATGAGGAGGTAAGTATATAACCTTTATTTTGATGTTTACCCATGATTATTTCCATTGGTTATCGCTTTTATCCGTGTTTGGATTGTAGAAGTTGGGCTTTTGATCCCTAAGGATAAGAGGATGAATAATCTCGATTTAGGGATCGATTCATGGATGGAATTAGGTGATTTTCTGGATCAAGACTATATAAGTTATGGGTAAACCGATTTTCAAATAAAATTCCAATTTTTCCCTTGTGGGCTCGGGGTTACCTTTTTCGCTTCGTTTTTGGGTTCCGAATTAAACTATAGCAATATGTATCATTGGACTCGTTTAAACTCGTAAAGTACTATTTTGACTATATTGGACCCAATTTTGCAATGAAATTATATTTTTGTCCTTCAGCGCTTGAGATTGGCTTTTTAGGTGACTTTTTGGATCCGAATTATTATCATAGCAATATGGGTATCTACTGACTCATATACTTATGTAGATTACGTATTTGAACAGTTTGGAATCGTTCGGAGGCTTTAAAGAATGGAAAGGTTGTGTGTTGATCGCTTGAGCTTCGGACATGTCACGTCCAAAATCGGGCAACGTGCAGGCACCTACCATTTCCCACCCTGGGTAGGCGAACCCTTTCCCAGAACATTCATTCAACCACAATAAAGTAATTAAGAGTCTCAAACGTAGATAATAATAAGGATAAGAAAATAAGTGTGGAAATAATACAACAATCCCAAAGAATCTGGTCTTAGGCCGCACAAGAGCCACTACAACAAATACTGTCATGTCCCAAATCAGGGAACGTGCGGGCACCTACCCTTTTCCCACCTGGTAGGTGAACTCGTCACTTTATCAGCAGTCATACAAAAATAAAATAACCCAACCAACATAAATGTCTAACAAGTCTGAAATAGATAAGCAAATAAGTGCGAAAATATTACATCAATCCCAAAATCTGGTCTAGGTCATACAAGAGCCACTACATAACTAAAAGTCTAAATACATAGTCTCAAAAGGAAATACTGTCTCAGAAGTAGCGAATAAGACAAGTAAAATAAGAGGAGTCATCCAGGCTACGGATCTGGCCATGAACTCACCCTAGATACTCGTCAGCAATGCCTCGAGAGTCAATCTCGAGAGGAAGAAGTCGATCTAGCCACGTACTCTGCACTCATAAAAGAATGCAGCAAGGTAGAATCAGTACAACAACAGTTAGCTAACATATATATAAGTAAGAGACTGAAAGGTAGACATGCTCGCAACAAGTACAACCGACACTGTCTAAATTCGGAATCACAATCACTAAGTACAAAGTCTGAATGTCACCACAAGTATAGAATACCAAGTCCAAATGCCTCCACAAGTATAGATCACCAAGTCCGAATATCATCACAAGTACAAGTATCAAGTCCAAATCCAAATCCAAATATACGAATATGCAATATGAATGCAATGCAATGTAATGATACATAAACGCTCTAGGTGGAATAACTCTACACCTCGATAGTCATAACCCATGGGGGACTCGCGAAGTCCATTTACCTGCTGTGGCTCACAGCCCGATCCAATATCTATTGCGGAACGTGCAACCCGGTCCAATATATGTTGTGCAACATGCAACCGGCCCAATACATGTGTTGCAGCGGGCAACTCGATCCCAATGTATAAGTATGAATGCATGCATGAACAAGAGTATATCAATGCCAAATCGTGCCACACATGGGCACCTATCATAAGAATCTGTAAATACCAACAGTGCCACACATGGACACATATCACGAGAATTTAACGATGTCAACGGTGCCACACATTGACATATATCACGAGGATCTATCAATATCAACTCTAGTATCACAAACGAGGCAATAAGCCCAAATCAAACAACAGTACCAACCTAAGTAATCCATCCCAACTTCATACCCGAAGACGTAACATGCTTTCTCTAACAATTACTAACTCTACATACGCCTCGCTAATCGAAGTCTAACCGTAACCTACTTGGTAGCCGAGCAGGAGCCACGAACAATCAAACTTTTGCCTTGCCCTTTCGTTGCGCCTCCAAATACTCAAAGTCTAATCATATTCGAATTTCATATTAAAAATCATGAAGAACAACACCCATATTGCTATACTTATCGTTTGGGTCAAATTCAGCTATGGAGAAAGGGAAAAACGGCCCCACAAGGGTAAAACAGTCATTTTTAAAATTGAAATATGCAATTCAATCTTCTAGGAGTTCAATCCTACTAAACAATTGCTAACATAACTCAAGAATAGGCTAATTTCGAGATTCAAGTGAAAACCCCCAATTTGGGTATGAACCCTAATTTTTTAACCTTCAAATTGATCAACATAAATGGAAGATTCAAGCCTATTAGCTATGAAATCACCAAATTCTATGAATAGATTAGTCAAATCCATCAACAATTTCCATTTAGAAAGATTAGAACTCATTTCAAGAAGTTATCATCAAAATCCATTTTCCTCTTTGATTCTAATGGATTTCTAGCGTGGATTCAAGCTTAGGATGATCAAATCAATGAATACCAGGCTAGGAAACTTACCACAATGAAGATTCAGCCAAGAGCTCCTCAATTTTCCCTAAAATATGCTTAGAAAGTGATGAATGAAATGACAGGGGTTTAAGGGTTTTATCTTAACCTTTAATGATTCTGGAATCCGGTAATCTCGTTGCAGCGGTCACGAGTCCGTGACAGCGGGCTCATGCTAGCGAGACCCAGATCGCTGCAGCACATCTGCTACAGCGGATAACCCTGTGCAGTAGTGCCCCAACCAAATATCGATTACCCGCTATAGCGAGCCAAGACCCCGCTATAGTGGTTCCGCTAAGGCCGGTCTGGTACCGCTATAGTGGACACCAGACACCAGAAAATCCTAATTTTTCACAATTCTAACTCTGAAATCTGACAATAACTCGAGACCTCACATATATAAACCAAACATGCATTCACATATAAAAACACGCTACAGACTCACTCGTGGTTTCGGAATTTCCAACGGAGGTCTATTTGACCGGGTCAACACCCAATGGCCAAAGACCAACTTTCCAACCAATAACCTAAAACGCTTTCAAGTGCCTTGGGAACTGAACCAAACATCCTCCCAAATCACAATTAACCATCCAGACCTCTCAGAATCGATGAATTCCTGAAAAAGGTCATTTTACCCAAAAGTCAATTATTGGTCAAACGTTTTTCGCTTTAAAGATCTAATTGGCACAAGTCATCACAAACCTCGCTCGATCATCTCGGGAACTATACCACCCATCCCTGCTGTTAAAGCTCTAATTGGCATAAGGCTCGAGGAAGGGTCAATAGGGGTAAAAGGGTCAAGAACGCTATAACGACCAAATGGGTCGTTACATCAGATACCAATTAAACAATCGCTAGTCCTCTAGCGACAAGGAAAGAACTGGGGAAAGTACCTGAGTCGCCACAAACAAATGGGGATATCTGGCATGTATATCTGACTCGGTCTCCTATGTGGCCTCCTTAACAGTACGATGCTTCCATTGGACCTTAATCGAAGCTATCTCCTTACACCTCAACTTTCTAACCTGCCTATCCAAGATCGCAATAGGCTCCTTCTCATAGGACAGATTCTCATCAAGAAACACAGAATCCCAATGAACACTATAAGTCCCATCTGAGTGAAACCTCTTCAGCATAGAAACATGGAAAATCGGATGAACACCCGACAGGCCTGGTGGCAAAGCTAACCCATAAACAACATCACCAACTCGATGGAGAATCTCAAATAGGACAATGTACCTCGGGCTCAACTTGCCCCTCTTCCCAAATCGCATTACACCCTTCATGGGTGAAGTCTTCAGAAGAACCTGCTCACCCACCATAAACTCTAAATCCCGAACCTTTCGGTCCGCATACATCTTTTGCCGACTCTGAGCTGCCAGAAGCATTTCTTGAATAAGCTTCACCTTGTCCAAGGAATCTCTAAGAAAATCTGTACCCCACGGGCGAACCTCGAAAGCATCAAACCACCCAATAGGAGAATGACACCTCCTACCATATAAAGCCTCGAACGGTGCCATATCAATACTCGAATGGTAGCTATTATTGTACGTGAACTCTGCCAAGGGTAGGAACTTGTCCCAATGACCACTAAAGTCAATAACATATGCTCTAAACATATCCTCGAGCACCTGGATAGTCCGCTTAGACTGACCATCATTCTGGGGATGAAAAGTTGTACTTAGGTCCTACTAAGTACCCAACTTTGCCTATAATGACCTCCAGAAGTTGGGGGTAAACTGGGGACCTCAATCTGAGATGATGGAAATAGGAACTCCGTGCAATCGCACAATCTCACAGATGTAAATCCTGGCCAACTTCTCTGCATTATAAGTAACCTGAACAGGGATGAAATGAACAGACTTGGTCAACCGATCAACAATAACCCAAACTGAGTCAAAATTGCCCAGGGCCTTCGGAAGACCCACAAGGAAATCCATGGCAATCCTCTCCCACATCCACTTAGGAATAGGCATCCTCTGAAGTACACCACCAAGTCGCTGGTGCTCATACTTGGCTTGCTGACAATTCCCACACGTAGCAACAAAATCTGCAATATCTCTCTTCATCCGACCCCACCAGTAGTGCTGTCTCAAATCACGGCACATCTTCGTCTGGATTCATAGAATACCTGGAGCTATGAGCCTCCTTCAATATCAATCAAATCGTAACCACCCACATGAGGAAAGCACATGCATCCCTTGTTCCTCAGAATCCCCTCACTATCAAGCATGGCCTCCTTGGCCTGACCTCTCAAAACCTTATCACGAATCTTACATAAATGAGCATCCTCAAACTGCTGAGCCCTAATATGCTCCAAGAGACACGACCTCTCCTCAGCATATGCTAAATGACACGACCCAACCGGAGGGCCATGACGGGCACTCGAAGCTAACCTACCAAGCACCACATACATTCATCTCTTAGTCATACCTGAGTGGGCCATCATGCTAACTCATAAATATCATAAATTGTAGGGGACACAAGCCCAAAAGATAATATACTTACGTCATCAAGCTAACCCCAAGTACATATGCCGGTAAGGCTATCCATAATAATAATGATACAACAGAATATAAACCGAGATTATCATAAGACATCTAACTGTGCATATCTGTCTATGAGCCTCTACTAGAGTACATGACATAATGTGGCCAGAACAAGGCCCCGCCATACCCATGAAAAGGCATATGCAACTATGTCGACTCGAGAAACTCCAAGCAAGTGAGTACAAGGGATTCTGCCGTCTTTGGCTGGAAATCTCATCGAGAGACCAACAGAGATTAATCTATCTTAAAACCCGCGAGCATGAAATGCGCCGCCTAGCAGCGGATCGCCGCACGAATAATGTACCGAGTATGTAAGGCGAAAAATGTAACAAAATAATCATATACTAAAGGGAAGAAGAATAAGAATCAACCTGGCGTTTCTGACTTTCCAATGAGAATCTAGCATTTATGTCTCTCTATACTCTTCTGTGCTTAGCTACATCTTTATATAATACTGTGTCTCTAACTTACTTATCATCCTCCGGTGCCCGCTTCAACCGATCTGATAACCGCCCAACCGATCGGTAGTAACGCCCGATCGGCCGTAGCACGATGGTAATCGCCATCCGATTATCGCCCGATGTAGAAATTCGTCTCGAATTGATTAGTGGTAACCGCCCAAATCCGGTCGTAGCTTCCCGGTGTTAACAATCGCCAAACGGTACCGTACCATGGTAGTAAATACGTATATGCCCGACCGGCCCTAGGTCGGTGGTAATAACTGCCTAACCAGCCGTAGCATGGTGGTAAATACATATCTGCCCAACCGGCCGCAGCTCAGTGATAATAACTGCCCAACCAGCCGTAGCATGGTGGTAAAAAGATAACTGCCTAACTGGCCGTAGACCAGTGGTAAATATGAATGCATTTGATACGGAACGTGCAGCCCGATCCAAATATGAATGCATGTGCTGCGGAACGTGCGGCCCGATCCAATTATCCCCTATAGGTACCCTTTATATATTTCTAGTGTTCATTCTTTATCTATTAGCTTCTATGCACTTCTCATGATCATTACTTATCTGTTAATGCCTACATGATCACATAAGACTTATAAGCACATTTCTGGGCCATTAGGACTTCTTCCCGATTAACTAAACCTTAACCAAATCTTGAGATAAATCATAAACCTCTCTTCTAGCATTAAATACCTTATTGGGAATCTCATAACTAGCATACTATTCATGTCTTACAAAACATTCCTTGAGAACACATTTCTAAATTCATCGGAGTGACGTAAGGTCGTTATACCTCCGATTTCCCTTATGGAGCTAACATCATTGGCATATCTCACCTTGAAGAAATAATAATCATAAGGTGATACCAATATCAATAACATCGTAAGAACATCAAGAATGTAAGCTTCTAGCATTTCTATGAGCGGAATCATTATGGACATCATTTGTGAAAGTTCATAACAATAGGATCATGCCTTAAGAAAGAAAGGGACAACCTTTACATAATTTGTCATCTCCTTATCTACTCAACGCCTATCTTCCCGAACTTGTAAATCTACATTCAAGATAATTCATAACAAGGTCAACCCATTGAAACTCTCATAAAATCAAACTAGACTAATAAATAAGCTATCAAAAATCGGACAGCATTTCCTTTATATCTTCTACTTCTGAACTGTCACGCCCCAACCTTGGTAAGGCGTGATTGGCACCAAGACCATCGGGGCCAAGCGAACCAAGTCGTAACTTGTATCTTCTATGTCTCGAATGGCAAAATAAGGTCAAGGAGGCTAACTATGAATATAATATCATGCATATGTATATGTAAAATGGGCCCACGATGCCGACATAACCATTGACAAGACATAACTAAGCTGTATACAAGGAACTATCTGCAAAGCCTCTATGAATATGACTGAAGTATACAGGTCGGGACGATGTGGCCTCCGACATACCCGTAACACACACAAAATACATATACGAACCTAGACTCGGCAATGCTCCGGTAAAGTTGTGGAGCCCACCAATCAAGACTAGTACCGGAGGCGACCATCGTGAAAGGTCCTCGTCTCTTCTGTCTATACCTGTGGGCATGAACACAGGGTCCACAAGTAAAAGGACATCAGTACGAATAGTGTACTGAGTATGTAAGGCAGAAATGTAACATAATAAACATATACTGCAAGAAAAAGGAGAAGAATCAACCTGGCACTTCTGACTTAATGAGAATCTAGTATACATATCTCTCTATACTCTCATATATTTAACTACATCTATGTACAATACTATGGCTCTGACCTACTTATCATCCTGGTACTATCCGCCCAACCGATCAACAGAATCGCCCGACTGCCATAGCACCCGTGGTAATCGCCTATCCTATTATCGCCCGATGGTAGAGCGCAACCGCCCTGATCGCGTTGGTAATCGCCCAACCGGCCATAACTCGATGTAATAACTGCCCAACTAGCCGTAGCATGGTGGTAAATACATGTTTGGCCAACCGGCTGTAGCTCAGTGGTTTAACTGCCCAACCAGCCGTACCATGGTGGTAAATACATAACTGCCCAACTAGCCGCAGACCAGTGGTAAATACAAATGCATGTGTTGCGGATCGTGCAGCCCGATCCAAATATCCCCTAGAAGTACCCTTTATACACTTCTAGTGCTCATTCTTTATCTATTAAGTTCTGAGTGCTTCTCATGGTCATCACTTATCCGTTACTGCCTACATGATCACATAAAACTTATAAACATATTTATGAGCCATTAGGACTTCTTCCCGATTAACTAAACCTCAAACAAATCCTGAAATACATCATAAACCTCTCTTCTAGCATTAAATACCTCATTAGGGATTTTCTACTAGCTCACTATTCATGTCCTGCAGCATTCCTTAAGAACACATTTCTAAATTCATCGGAGTGACGTAAGGTCGGTAAACCTCCGATTTATATTATGGAGCAATCATCATCGCTATATCTCACCTTGAAGGAACAACTATCATAAGGTGAGATCAACAACAATGAATAGAATCAAGAAATTCATGAAATAAACTCATAATAGCATCAAATCCATAAGCTTTGGAATCTCTAGAATGGGATCATCCTCATCATCATCATTATCATCATGGGAAACATCTATCTTTGGCATTATAAGAACTTTGAGAATCATGAACTTCTAGCTTTTTGGAAATAAGGAAATTATGGAACTCATGTACGGGTTCATAAGAAATGAATCATGCCTTTAGAAAGAAAGGGATTAGCCTTAATATACCTTTTCGGTCGCCTTAACTTTAACTACTTAACGCTTGTCCTCCCAAGCTCGTAAATCTACATTCAAGAGAATTCATACTATTGTTAGGCTTATCGTCATATGCTTGTTTTAAGCCATCCAATTTAATCCTCTTAGAAGCTCGCCTAAGGGTAAAGATCTTCCCCTATTTATATCCCTAGCCCGAAATCACAATACCAACAAAACAATAACAATAGCAACATCAATATCAACAACATCATCATCAACACCAATATGCTCAATAAAACATCTCACACGATGTTTTCCCAATTTCTCGACCAATCACTACACTTTACGAAGTTTTAACAACTAAATATACGTAATACAATTCATAATATCAATAATAGAGAGTATCCTTACCTCAATCAAGGTTGGAAAAACTTGTAATCCTATTTATCTTCAGCGGCCTTCTTTTATTCGTCGAGATTCGTTGTTTAGAACAAAAACTATAAGACCTTATCCGCTTCCCGAGCCTAAATTTCGGGGTTTCACTTGATTTAGGCTAAAATTTTATAGAGCAAGTTGGAAGAATGTTCTAGGGGGTTAGGGAAGGTTTGGGGAGGTGGTTGAATGAAAAAAAAGGGGTAAACCCTCTTTTTATATTGTTCTAGACCTAGAACTTTCCGCGCACTGTAGCGCGCGTGTCGCGCACTGTAGCTGCGCGTTTCTGCTCTGTCGGCCTAACTTTAATGTCCATAATTTTCTACTCCGGCATTGTATCGACAAGCGGTTTGATGTGTTGGAAACTAGACTTCATGAACTTCAATTTAGGCTTTTCTTTGATTCAAAACTCCTCATATATTACAAGATATTCTTTCCCCAAGTTGGCTTATACTTTGTTATTCAAAGTAACGCTCATCTTTTTCCAAAATCATAATAACTCAACTCCTTCCACTCAATTCCTTATAGGACCTTCCAGAATTCCTCATATGCATCATTTACTTATAAAATATACTTAATAATGTTTCGTCCCTTATACTCCAAAGTTGTTTTACTTAGCCATAATTCAACATACTTACGCTCAAATTTAATAAGAGCTTCTCCGCAAGTACGGGGTGTAACACGAACCAATTCCAAAACAGCTCCCGAACATCAACAACAACACCAACAACAACATAATCAATATATTACAAGGTAAACAAGTGAAAATCTATCCAAAAACTTCTTTTAAATTCAGTCTCTCTCTAACAACATCAATAAGTCAACCTGCAACCTTTATACCAAGATTTCCTTCACTTTAAGCCGTGAAATTCCTCCATAAAAAAATTAATATCAAAGTTAAGATTATAAACATACCTTGTATGCCCAGAGAATCTAGTCCACACCTTCGTTTCAAGCCCAAGCAAGTAACCAAGTCCTCTAGCAATACTAATACTAGGAGGCCTCCACTAATCTTATGATTCTTAGGATTAATCTTCACTTAATTTGGTTGGAGAAGGTTAGGAAGAGTTTGAGAGAGCTCATGGGTCTAGAAGAATCTGGTTTTTGATGAATAATGAGCCCCAAGTCGTGGCCCCATCTATTTATAGGAAGAAAATAATTCTCCACCGCCTCAATTCGACGGCAGCATCGACGGACCGTCAACATGTTGACGGTTCGTCAATGTGCAACCGTCAAATTACAAGAGAAATCGTACAATTTTGTACAAGCCATATCTTTCACTGAACATTCAGATTTGCGATCTGTCAGTTTCATTAGAAAGAAGACTCTCTGAACTTCAATTTACAAACGTTATGGATTTCATAACTCCTCATATTCAAGGAGATATGTCTCTCTCAATTTGGACCAAAATTTCCTGTCCAAAATTCTGCCAAGTTTTTCCAAAATTTCGATAAACTTAATTTCTTCGATTCACTTGATCCCAGAACATTTAGACACTTACTTAGCACTTGTTAGAAGTATTCCTTAACCTTATAAGGATTTCATGACCTCTCCGAGCTTACGTTAGTTTACATACATAGCAAACGACGCAAAAAATTTCGCGGTGTAACATTAAAACTCTGCCCGGATCTAAAACATCAAGACACAAAAAGCTGTTATCCAGAGTCTGAACCTCCATGGCTAAACGACGCTCAGAAGAAACCAATGGAGCTGGACTGCCCATACTCACTGCCTTGCGACTCAAGGCATCGGCTACCACATTAGCTTTAACCGGATGGTAAAATATAGTGATATCATAATCGTTCAGAAGCTCCATCCACCTACGCTGCCTAGAATAGAGATCCCTCTGACTGAACACGTGTTGAAGGCTGCGGTGATCAGTAAACACCTCACAATGGACCCCATATAGATAATGCCTCCAAATCTTCAAAACAAAGACTACCGCTGCCAACTCCAAATCATGAGTAGGGTAGTTCTTCTCATGGATCTTCAACTGACGGGAAGCATAGGCAATGACATTGCCCTGCTGTGTCAACATAGCGCCCAAACCAACACGGGATGCATCACAATAAACTGAGAAATCCTTACCCTCCAAGGGTAATGCCAATATCGAAGAGTGGTCAATGGAGTCTTGAGCTTTTGAAATCTCTCTTCATAAGCATCGGACCACTAAAAGGGAACCTCATTCTGAGTCAATCTGGTCAAGTGAGAAGCAATAGAAGCAAACCCCTTCACAAATTGACGGTAATAACTGGCCAAACCCACGAAGCTACGAATCTCGATCACAGTAGTGGGCCTCGCCTAATCTTTAACAGCCTTGATCTTCGTGGGATCAATCATGATCCCGTCCTTTGACACGACGTGGCCAAAAAATGCCACAGAATCAAGCCAGAACTCACACTTTGAAAACTTGGCATAAACCTATTTCTTTCTCAACAAACCAAGGACAATCCTCAAATGACGCTCATGCTCCTCTCTACTCTTGGAATAAACCAAGATATCATCAAAAAACACTATGACAAAGGAGTCCAAATATGGCTTGAAAATGTCATTCATCAAGTCCATGAAAGCTGCTGGGGCATTTGTAAGCCCAAATGACATCATAAGGAACTCGTAATGACCATAACGAGTCCTGAAAGCCATCTTCGGGATATTCTCAGCCCGAACCTTCAGCTGATGGTAGCCTGACCTCAAATCAATCTTCAACAATACTGAAGCACCCTGAAGTTGGTCGAACAAGTAATTAATACGAGGAATAGGATACTTATTATGAATGGTGACCTTATTCGACTGACGGTAACCTATGCACATCCTCATCGTACCATCATTCTTCTTCACAAACAAAATGGGAGCGCCCCAAGGGGAGACGCTCGATCTAATGAACCCCTTGCTTAGAAGATACTGCAATGGCTCTTTCAACTCTCTCAACTCAGCAAGTGCAATCCTATAAGGAGGAATATAAAAAGGGCGCGTGCCCGACTCCAAATTAATGTCATGGTCGGGTGGCATTGTTACACCTCAGAAGTTTCATGTCATTGTGTTGTAAATAGACTAACGCAAGTTAAGGTGTAAATGATGTCCCTGCAAGTAAGAAGGGATACTTGATGATTCTAATTAAGATTCCAAAGACATTTGAGGCAAGAGAAGAAGGTTCGTCGAAGGAAGTGAAGTATAAGTCGTGTTTGGAGAGGTTTTTACAAGTATCGAGTTAAGGATCATTTAGTAATGTCTTGAGGAGAAGTTATAATGCTTTTTATATGGTTAATAAAGTATTAAATAAATGTTGAGAAGGTTCCATAAGGATCGGAGATCAAACGAATCGACGGGATCAACTTTGGAAAAAGGTGGGTTGTACGACCATTTATACGGTCTATATAACTTTATACGGTCCGTATAATGGTCCATATAATAGTCACAGTGAGGGGTGATCACTGGAAGTATTATACGGTCACTTATATGGACCGTATAAAATTATACGGACCATATAAGTGTCCGTATAAATCCAAGCGGGCAGCTTTTATTTTTTATATAAAGATGACCCAAAGTCTTATTTTTCACTTCTCACCTTCTCCACACTTCATGAGACCTCTAGAATATTCCATAAACCATATTAGCTCATATCCAAGAGAAAGCAAATATTAAACACCAAGAATTAGTAGAACCAAGTGTGTGGATGCTCACTAGAGTTTGTGGGAGTCAAGAATCTATTTTGTGTTGAAGTTGGGTTCTTCTCAAGTGGAGCATCTTCATCCAAAGATCATTCCGACATAATCAAAGGTGATTTTTGCACTTACTTCATGTTATTAGAGGTATTGAGTGGTTGAAAGATTTAGATTAGAGAAGAATGTAGAATATGAGCGCAAATATGGAAATAATGGTGTTTTGAGTAGTAAGTTTATTTGAGTCATGATTCTTAGCATGAAATGAGTATAATATTGTTATGAATGATGCTAATGTCGTTGAGGGAGTATTATATGTTGTTGTATTGTAGTCATGGTTGTGGATGATTTGAAAGAGAATTGTGAGGATTGAATAATGTCTAACTTGAAGAAGTTATTGATTATGATATTATGGGTGTTGTTATTGATGTTTGGGAGTTTTTATATTATATGGAGAAAGTTGTAGAGACAAGGGAAATACTGCCTAATTTTCTTTAGCCCTTAGTCGCCTTAGCTTATCTTCGAGCATGTTTCTAATGATCTAATGTAGTACAAATTCTTGTGAATGTATAGTTGTGATCTTGGAAGGAAAGCGTTTAGTCGTTGAGAAGTCGTAAAGGTATGTAAGGTTAGCCGCTTCTTTTCTAAGGCATGACCCTTATAGCATGATCTCCTCTATCCTTCCATGACTCTCTTACATTCCGAAATTTCAAGTCTATGATTATTAAGAGCTTCTCATGAGATAAAGATAAGAGATGTATTATGAAAAGGATAAGGATATTGATGATTGTAGATATTAATGATTCTATGTCCAGAGATTTTAAAGCTTATGATATTATGCTATTATGATGTTAATGATCTTTACATGATTCTTTGATGCTATTCATTGTTGATAGTCTCACCTTATAATGATAGTTCCTTCAAGGTGAGACATGACGATCATGATGTTCCATAATGTAATCGGAGGTTACCGACCTTACGTCACTCCGATAGAATTACAGCTTTTACTTGAGCTCTTATGCATGCTTCATGTTAACTATATGATGATGATTATACCGTGCCTAGATGGTCGGGCAGCACCACTAAAGCGGGCGGCTTACAACACCGTGTCTAAATGGCACGGGCAGACACCACTAGTGAGCGGCGTAAGATGATTACCCCGGATACGGGGGACCCGGACGCGAGCTAATGATGTTATGGATTCAGACAGTTTATGTATGTATGTATGTGTGATATGTTTTAAAGGTAAAAGTGAGCATGCACGATTCCGCCTTAAGGGGCAAGCAAATACAGTTATCTTTTCTTCTTATGCTTTCTATATTTTCTTATTATGTTATCATATATGCCTTACATACTCAGTACATTGTTCGTACTGACGCCCTTTTCTTTTATGGACGTTGTGTTCATGCCCACAGGTAGACAGGGAGATAGACCAGATACCTAGGAGCCTTATCAGTAGTTGTAGAGGAACACCCCACTACCCCGGAGGTGCAGCCTATTGGTATATTCTTTTGTGTACATATTTGAGGCATGGCGGGGTCCTGTCCCGTCCTTATGTTCAGTACTCCAGTTAGAGGCTCATAGATAAATATTCATGGGTAGCAGATGTTCCATGATATTATTAGTATACATTTTTGTATATCATTTTGTATAAACACATGTTTTGGGAAATATTTAGTTATCATTTCATTGCAAGCGCTATGTTAAGAATTATGTTGGGCAGATTGAGTATGATAGGTAGCATGGTATGAGGTGCTCGGTAGTCAGCTCCGGGTACCCGTCATGACCCCCTAGTCGGGTCGTGATAAAAGTGGTATCAGAGCAGTTCCGTCCTAGGGTGTGTCTTCGAGCCGTGTCCAGTAGAGTCTTGTTTATGGGTGTGAAGTGCACCACATTTATAAACAAGAGGCTGTGGGGCTTAGGAAAAATTACCGTCTTTCTTCTTCATGGATCGTGCGATAGAGCTATGTTATAAGATTTCCTTTTTCCCTAATTGTGCGTTATGGTTTCAGCGATGCCGGTATAGAGAAAAACAACAGCCGGCCAAAAGGGCAAAACTGGGATAGGAAGGCGGGGTGAACAGGAGCCACCGACAAATATAGAAGAGGGTAAGTCCCATAACGAGGCTCCATCTCATACCTCTCACACTCCACCTATATTAGAGGGGCATGAAAGGGCTTCAGCTCCAGCTCCAGTGCCTCCAATTCCTCTACCAGGTGCTTTGGATCAGCAGATGACCGAGGCTATTCAGTTGTTCACACACAGCTAGTTCTTTGCCGCCTGTGCTCGGCGGCAGAGTGCGAGTCCCCGGTGATGGCCGTAGCGCAGAGCCCGTGATTTTATGAGTTTGAACCCGCCCGAATTTTTCGGGTCAAAACCGGACGAAGACCGGCAAGGTGTTATAGACGAGATGTTGCGGACGCTAAGGATTATACATGCCTCAGATACAGAGTCAGTGGAGTTGCGTCTTATAGGTTGCGGGATATTGCCGTTCTATGGTATAATAATTGGATATCTTCAAGGAAGGAAAATGCACCTCCCCCGGTTTAGCAGGAATTCGTAGATGCTTTTATCCGCCACTATTTGCCACCTGAGGTCCGTCGGGCCTGATAAATTCTTGAATCTTAAGCAAGGAAATATGAGTGCCCGGGAGTACATCCTTCACTTTAATTCATTGGCCAGGTATGCTCTGACTATGGTAGCTGACATGGGAGACTGGGTGCATCGGTTTGTGAGTGGCTTAGGGCCACACTTGTTTAAAGATTGCTTGACAGCTTCGCTACAGGAGGGGATGGACATCTCCCGCATTCAAGCCCATGCCCAGAATTTGGAAGAGCATCAGCAGCCATATAGGGGTGATCCTGATATCGATAGAGGGCATAGTAAGAGAGCTAGATCTGTTGGTGCTCGTAGCAAGTATAGAGGGGGTCAGAGACAGTCATATTCCAGATATTCAGGCCAGTCTGCGACTAGTGCACCTCCTCGATTTACAGGCAGGAGATTTGACCGCCCCATTTATTCAGGACAGGGACAGAGCTCGAGAGTTTCAGGTTCCCAGTTTGGAGGAGATCCTAGTCAGAGAAGACTACCAGTCCCACGATACAGCTAGTGTAGAAGATTACATTTGGGTCCGTGTTGCCAAGGCGCAGATGCTTGTTATGCTTGCGGACAGACTGGGCATATGATGCGTGATTGTCCCTCGATGGGTGGCAGAGTTGGGGCTCAGCCTACAGGATCAGTAGCAGGTTCTTTTTCGTCCGTACGCCCGTAGGGGCGTACTCTCATATTTCAAGAGGCGTGGCAGGGGCAGGGGAGCATCCGGTTCGAGGTGGCTCTCGCCCAGCCATTTACACCTTAGCCGGGCGACAGGATCTTGAGTCCTCCCCTGACGTTGTCACAGGTATTCTATCAGTATTCTCTCATGATGTCGATGCATTGATTGATCCGGGTTCTACTTTGTCCTATATTACTCCGTATATTATTGATCGTACTGGGGTGAAACCCGAATCAATTAAACCTTTTGAGGTGTTTACTCCTGTTGGTGACCCGCTAATAGCTAGACAGGTATATAGAAATTATGTGATTGTGGTATGTGATCGTCAGACTATCACTGATTTGATTGAGTTGGAAATGTTGGATTTTGATGTGATTATAGGCATGGATTAGTTGGCTTTTTGTTATGCTAATGTGGATTGTAGAACGAAAATAGTTCGGTTCCAATTTCCGGGAGAACCAATGCTTGAATGGAAGGGTAACACAGCATCCCCAAGAGGTAGGTTTATTTCCTATCTTAAGGTAAGGAAGATGATCGCTAAAGGCTACATTTATCATCTAGTCCGAGTTCATGACACCGAAGCAAAGACGCTGACTCTTCAATCCGTCCCGGTAGCAAATGAGTTTCCGAATGTATTTCCAGATGAACTTCCAGGTCTTTCACCGGAGCGGGAGATTGATTTTACTACTGATGTGTTACCAGACACCGAACCCATAGCTATTCCTCCCTATAGAATGGCCCCGGCAGAATTGAAAGAGCTAAAGGCACAACTGAAAGATTTTCTCAAGAAGGGATCATTAGACCCAGTTCATCACCGTGGGGAGCACCTGTCTTGTTTGTAAGAAAGAAAGATGGTTCCCTACGAATGTGCATTGACTAGAGACAATTGAACAAGCTGACAATCAAGAATAAGTGTCCACTTTCGAGAATCAATGATTTATTTGATCAATTACAGGGTGCTAAGTGATCTTCAAGGATTGATCTGAGATCGAGATATCACCAAGTGAGAGTCAAGGAAGAAGATATTCCAAAAATGGCTTTTGGAACTAGATAAGGTCATTATGAATTTTGAGTGATGTCATTTGGGTTGACTAACGATCCTGCAGCGTTTATGAATTTGATGAATAATGTATTCAGGCCTTTTCTAGATCTATTTGTGATCGTGTTTATCGATGATATTCTAGTATATTCTCGGTCAGAAGCAGAGCATGCGGATCACCTACGTACTGTCCTTGGAATTCTTCGGACTAGTGAATTGTATGCTAAATTTACAAAATGTGAGTTCTGGCTGAATTCTGTAACTTTTCTGGGCCATATTATCTCAACTGATGGCATTCGGGTTGATACTCAGAAAATTAAAGCTGTGAAGACTTGGCCAAGGCCTACAACACCTACAGAGGTCCATAGCTTTCTGGGATTAGCAGGTTATTATAGAAGGTTTGTAGAAGGATTCTCTTCTATTTCAGCACCATTGACGAAGCTAACTCAGAAATCAGCAAAATTTCAATGGATCGATGTTTGTGAGCGCAGTTTCCAGGAATTGAAATATAGATTGACTTCTGCCTCAGTATTGACACTTCCAGAAGGATCAGAAGGTTATGTTGTTTATTGTGATGCCTCCGGTGTTGGATTGGGCTGTGTATTGATGCAGCACGGCAAAGTCACTGCCTATGCTTCCAGGCAGTTGTGGAAACATGAGAAGAATTACCCGACCCATGATCTTGAACTAGCTGCGGTTGTTTATGCACTAAAGATATGGAGACATTATTTGTATGGTGTTCATGTAGATATTTATACAGATCATAAGAGTCTCTATTATATTTTCAAGCAGAAGGAGTTAAATCTACGGCAGAGGCGATGGTTAGAACTATTGAAGTACTATGATGTGAGTATTCTATATCACCCCGGAAAAGCAAATATAGTGGCTGATGCACTTAGCCGTAAATCTATGGGCAGTCTATGTGATGTTCAATCGGAGAAGAAATAATTAGTCCGTGAGGTCCATCAGCTAGCTAGCTTAGGAGTTCATTTAATTGATTCAGGCAATGCAGGAGTTGGTATTCATAACCCAGCTGTTTCATCCTTAGACATGGAAGTAAAGAGGCGCCAATATGAAGATCCCCAATTGAGTCACTATAGAAATATACTTCCTCAGAAAGAGGAGTCACCATTTGAGGTTTCTGCAGATGGGATTCTCAGGTACCGAGGCAGGCTATGCGTTCCAGATGTTGCAAGACTACATCGTCAGATTCTGGAAGAATCTCATTACTCCCGTTATTCTATTCACCCAGGAGCGACAAAGATGTATCATGATCTTAAGTCAATATATTGGTGGGATGGAATGAAGAATGATATAGCAGAATTTGTAGCTCAATGCCCAAATTGTCAGCAAGTGAAAATTGAGCATCAAAAGCCAGGAGGATTGTTGCAAGTCATGGAAATTCCAACCTGGAAATGGGAAGTGATCAACATGGATTTTATTGTAGGTTTGCATCATTCTCGACGTAAGTATGACTCCATATGGGTAATTGTTGATAGACTCACGAAATCAGCCCATTTTCTTCTGGTCAAAACTATATATTCAGCAAAAGATTATGCAAGGCTGTATCTTAAAGAAATAGTGCGACTTCATGGTATCCCAGCATCTATTATCACAGATAGAGGAGCACAATTTACTGCTAAATTCTGAAAATCCTTTCAAGAAGGTTTGAAAACTCAAGTGAGACTCAGCACAGCATTCCATTCACAGACCGATGGACAAGCTGAACGCACTATTCAGACCTTGGAAGATATGTTGCGGGCATGTGTATTGGATTTTGGAGGCAATTAGCATGATCATTTGCCACTTATTGAATTTGCCTACAATAATAGTTATCATTCTAGTATCCAGATGACTCCGTATGAAGCTCTATATGGAAGGAAATGCAGGTCGCCAATTGGATGGTTTGAAGTCATGGAGACACAATTAATAGGTCCAGAATTGATTCAGCAAGCGATGGAAAAGATTAAGCTTATCAGAGACCGATTGTTGACAGCCCAAAGTGGCCAAAAGCCCTATGCGGACAATCGCCGATGGGACTTGGAATTACAAATCAATGATTGGGTGTTCTTAAAAGTGTCGTTGATGAAAGGTGTAATGAGATTTGGTAAGAAGGGCAAGCTTAGTCCACGATATATTGGACCTTATAAGATTAGGAGCAAGATGGGCCAAGTAGCTTATGAGCTAGATTTACCTATGGAACTTGAATCAGTCCATCCAGCTTTTCATGTGTCGATGCTTCACAAATGTGTTGGAGATCCTTCTAGAATCGTGCCGGTAGATGATGTCCAAATCACTGAAAAGTGGGCTTATGAAGAAGTGCCTATGGCTATACTAGATAGGCAAGTGCGGAGACTCAGAAACAAAGAGGTAGCCTCAGTTAAGGTCTTGTGGAGAAATAATAACCGAGAGGAAATGACTTGGGAAGCAGAAGAAGATATGAAGTCCAAATATCCGCATTTGTTTCCACCCCCAGAAGAGGTTCAAGACGAGACGCCATTAACATAAGGTATGTAATACTTTCTTTTAATGTTTTTTGTCGTGTGTGGCCATGTTTTCTTGCTATTGTTGTTATGGCCCTGTGAAGCGATGTTATTTTAGGTTGTGGTGACAGGATGGTAGTGCCATATTACAGGGGAAACTCTGGATAAATTTTTGTGGAATTCCTGAGAACTTAACATTCGAGGACGAATGTTCTTAAGGGGGGGGGAGAGTGTTACACCTCGGAAGTTTCATGTCGTTGTGCTGTAAAGAGACTAACGCAATTTAAGGTGTACATGATGTCCCTACATGTAAGAAGGGATAATTGATGATTCTAATTAAGATTCCAAAGACATTTGAGGCAAGAGAAGAAGGTTCGTCGAAGGAAGTGAAGTATAAGTCGTGTTTGGAGAGGTTTTTGCAAGTATCGAGTTAAGGATCATTTAGTAATGTCTTGAGGAGAAGTTATAATGCTTTTTATATGGTTAATGAAGTATTAAACAAGTGTTAAGAAGGTTCCATAAAGATCGGAGATCAAACGAATCGACGAGATCAACTTTGGAAAAATGTGGGTTATACGACCATTTATACGGTCCGTATAATGGTCCATATAATATTCACAGTGAGGGGTGATCACTGGAAGTATTATATGGTCACTTATACGGATAGTATAAGTGTCCGTATAAATCCAAGCGGGCAGCTTTTGTTTTTTATATAAAGATGACCCAAAGTCTTATTTTTCACTTCTCACCTTCTCCACACTTCATGAGACCTCTAGAATATTCCATAAACCATATTAGCTCATATCCAAGAGAAAGCAAAGATTAAACACCAAGAATTAGTAGAACTAAGCGTGTGGATGCTCACTAGAGTTTGTGGGAGTCAAGAATCTATTTTGTGTTGAAGTTGGGTTCTTCTCAAGTGGAGTATCTTCATCCAAAGATCATTCCTACATAATCAAAGGTGAGTTTTGCACTTATTCAAGTTATTAGAGGTATTGAGTGGTTGAAAGACTTAGATTAGAGAAGAATGTAGAATATGAGCTCAAATATGGAAATAATGGTATTTTGAGTAGTAAGTTCATTTGAGTCATGATTCTTAGCATGAAATGAGTATAATCTCGTTATGAATGATGCTAATGTCGTTGAGGGAGTATTATATGAAAAATGAATATGTTGTTGTATTGTAGTCATGGTTGTGGATGATTTGAAAGAGAATTGTGAGGATTGAATAATGTCTAACTTGAAGAAGTTATTGATTATGATATTATGGGTGTTGTTATTGATGTTTGGGAGTTTTTATATTATATGGAGAAAGTTGTAGAGACAAGGGAAATGCTGCCCAATTTTCATTAACCCTTAGTCGCCTTAGCTTAGCTTCGAGCATGTTTCTAATGATCTAATGTAGTACGAATTCTTGTGAATGTAGAGTTGTGATCTTGGAAGGAAAGCGTTTAGTCGTTGAGAAGTCGTAAAGGTATGTAAGGTTAGCCGCTTCTTTTCTCAGGCATGACTCTTATAGCATGATCTCCTCTATCCTTCCATGACTCTCTTACATTCCGAAATTTCAAGTCTATGATTATTAAGAGCTTCTCATGAGATAAAAATAAGAGATGTATTATGAAAAGGATAAGGATAATGATGATTCTATGTCCAGAGATTTTAAAGCTTATGATATGATGCTATTATGATGTTAATGATCTTTACATGATTCTTTGATGCTATTCAGTCTCACCTTATAATGATAGTTCCTTCAAGGTGAGACATGACGATCATGATGTTCCATAATGTAATCGGAGGTTACCGACCTTACGTCACTCCGATGTAATTACAGCTTTTACCAGAGCTCTTATGCATGCTTCATGTTAAGTATATGATGATGATTATACTGTGCCTAGATGGCCGGGCAGCACCGCTAAGGCAGGCGGCTTACTACATCGTGTCTAAATGGCACGGGCAGACACCACTAGTGGGCGGCGTGAGATGATTACCTCGGACGCGGGCTAATGATGTTATTGATTCAGACAGTTTATGTATGTATGTGTGATATGTTTTAAAGGTAAAAGTTAGCATGCACGATTCCGCCTCAAAGGGCAAGCAGATACAGTTATCTTTTCTTCTTACGCTTTCTATATTTCCTTATTATGCTATCATATATGCCTTACATACTCAGTACATTGTTCGTACTGACGCCCTTTTCTTTTATGGACGCTGTGTTCATGCCCACAGGTAGATAGGGAGACGAACCGGATACCTAGGAGCCTTATCAGTAGTTGTACAGGAGCACCCCTACTCCGGAGGTGCAGCCTATTGGTATATTCTTTTGTGTACATATTTGGGGCATGGCGGGGTCCTGTCCCGCCCTTATGTTCAGCACTCCAGTTAGAGGCTCGTAGATACATATGCGTGGTAGCAGATGTTCCATGATCTTATTAGTATACATTTTTGTATATCATTTTGTATAAACACATGTTTTGGGAAATGTTTAGTGATCATTTCATTGCAAGCGCTATCCGAGAATTATGTTGGACAAAGTTGAGTATGATAGGTAGCATGGTATGGTGTGCTCGGTATCGCTCCGGTACCACATGACTCCCTCAGTCGGGTCGTGATAGGCATACCCGGCAAATCAGAAGGGAAGACCTTCGCGAACTCACTCACAATAAACATGGACTCAAGGGGCAGAGAAGTAACGCTAGTATCACGAACATGGGCCAAATAGGCCAAACACCCCTTGTCGACTAACTTTGTCGCATGGAGATAATAGATGATCTTCTTCGGAGCAGGACTCGGAGTACCCCTCCACCCAAGTCAAGGAATCCGAAGTATAGCTACGGTGACTGTCTTGGCATGACAGTCCAAGATCGCGTGATTCGGTGACAACCAAGTCATACCCAGGATAATATAAAAATCTACCATATCTAAAATCATCAAGTCTACCCACGTGTCGTACCCCATAAAAGCAACTAAGCAAGACCAATAGACTCGATCAACCAAAACTGAATCTCCAACCCGAGTAGACACATGAATAGGCATATCAAGACGACCACTAGTCAAATCCCAACCAATAGAATGATAAGTAGACACATAAGACAAAGTCAACCAGGGACCAAACAAGACAGAAGCCAGCCGATGAGGAAAAGAAATAGTACCTGAGATCACAGCATCATAAGCCTCGGCCTAGGTCCTACCCAGAAAAGAATAGCAATGTGCCCCCACCATGGCCACTCTGGCCAGACTGTGCTCCTCATCGGGAGACCTGGGAACCACCCCAACCTGATTGGTGTCCACCCCTGGACGAATGAGAACCACTGCGGCCTGACTGAGCACCGCCTCTCGCTGAAGAATTACCCCGTCTACTAGATGGTGCCGGAGTCCTCGGGGTCTGAAATCGGGAACCTTGCTAGGACCCACTATGTCTATGTCTGGCGCAGTCTCTCATCAAATGATCAAGGTCACCACATATATAACAAGACCTGGGAGCTGGAGGCTGATACACAGAAACTGATGAAGCAGAGGGACCACCTCGGTCAACTGGTCGGGAATAAGATCTACCATGAGACTGTCCAGCCCCATAACCACTGGGTCTAGAAGGACCACCAAAAGATGCCTGCAATACGGACTAAACGGGGTTGCTGGGGGCTGACTGATAGGGCCTGGAAGACTATTCCCCGCCCCTATAACCGAAACTACTAAAATCGCCATGCTGACGTGGCCTCTTCTCACTAGATCCTCCCAAAGAATGAGCCTTGGCAGACTCAACACTCACGGCATGATCAATGACTGCCTGGAAAGAAGAACCCATGGCCACAAGCTGGAGACAAGCAATATGGAGTGGAAGCACAAGTCCACCAACAAATCTACGAACCCTCTCCGCCTCAATGGGAATCAATTGGGTCGCATACCTAACCAAAAACTGAAATCTGGCCTCAAACTCTGAGACGGACATCCCTCTCTGCTGCAAATGGGAGAACTCATCTCTACGCTAGTCCCTCAAAGTACGCGGCACGTACTTTGTTATATCCCGCATTTTATACGTCGGGACATTCCGAGCTAACCATGATAAGTTAAAGGCAAGACTATTCCGGGGTACGAGGTAGAGACTTTTAACTATGATTTTGTTGTAATGCACAAGTTGCATATATTCATCTTTTCAATTGGTATGGAATGTTAAAGGTAAATTTGGAATGGAAAATTGGGGGTTAAAAGTTGAATTATGGGAAGTTAAATATTTCATGAAGACTTGGGGCTAGAAGTGGAAACAAAGTTATTATTTTTTTTCATGAAATGGCCACTATTGTGGTATATGTAGTATGGTGGGTCCCTCCCACAAAATTTGGCTAAATTTGATTAGTTAAATTTATGAGTGGCATATGTGCACTTTATATTTGTCAGTTCTTTATATATATATATAGAAGGGATGACTAGCCAACATATTGGTCATCTTTTCCAACTCAAGAAAGTTGGAGAAACTTGAAGAAAAAAAGAGGGGGAGTGTTCGGCCAAGGGCTGGCCGAACCTATGCCATGGAAAATTTGCTCACAAAAATTATTTTCTTCTATGTTTCAACTAATTGGAAGGTCCTAAACAACATGAAGTGGTTGTTGGAGCAAACAAATTCCTTGTTCATGCAATTCTCAACCCTAACCAAGTTGAAGAACAAAGTGGAAAAGGGTAAGGTTAATCCTCTTTTTATATGTTAAGAATGGTTTGTGCATGTTGTGAAATGTAGAAATGAATGAAGTTCATGAAAATATGGTGTTGTGTGTGGCGTATGTGTGGTTTAATGTGGAAGTGAAGAACTAATTTCATTTGGTATGTTTAGGATGTTATGTTGTGGATTATATGATGAAAATGATGGTTTAATGATTTAAATGGAAGTTGGAGTCGTTTGTAAGTTGTTAGAGAAGATAATGTGATTTTAATATAGTTCTTGAATTTATGAGAATGATGTTGTTAAAATACGTTGATTATTGATGTAGTTTATGAATTTGGAAGAAAGGAATGTGTTGTTGTTGTTCCTATAGGAATCGGAAGGTTTTGGGTGATGTTGTAAGTTGGTTGTGCCGTTGGGAATGTTGTGTGGATTGTTTGAAATATTCTTGAGTTTTGTTTGAATAGTTTCGGATTGGTATTTGGATGTATGAGCATTGAAGTTGACTTAATGGTATGTGGTGATTTGAGATAAATGGAATGTTGTCGAATTATGTAGAAAAGAGTTATTGACGTTAGAATGAATTTTGAATTAATTGTTGATGTTGTTAGTATGGTTGTTGGTATTGTTGTTGAAGATTTGGCCGAGTTGAATCTGGGGTTGTTGACTTTATAGGGGAAAGCTTAGGTAAATGAAATGCTAAGTTAGAATTGGATTTCTAAATGCTTATGACTAATGTTTGGTGCCTAAATGATGTTATTGTAGATTTTGAGAAGTCGAGACTTGAATTCGGATTAGCTTAGGAAGGGGCAAGGTATGTAAAGCTTACCTTTCCTTCTTTTTGGCATGTCTTAGATGTAAGCTATGATACGTTACGAGTCTCGGGGCAATTCCATTCCTATGATCCGAGCATGTATATGAGTCTAATTCACTTCATCATGTTCGCATTTTAATATAGTCGGACTATGGTCCTTATGTCTTTTGTATGATTGGATTTCAAAAGTTACATAAAGAGATTTTGTTCGTAAAAGATTCTGTAACTACGAACGATCGTAACTTTCACATATGGTCTCGGATTGCTATGAAACGTTCGTAGAAGTTTCTATAACGTATAATGACCATGTCGTTCATAGGCGGGCTCGGATCGGGTTGACGCTCATCCATGGGTCCCGCGACTTTCCTTTGTATAGTTCTGACGATCTTTGAAAGAATTTAGTATGGCTATCACCCCGACCCCCGAGTATGGTTACTTACTTATCTCGTTAAGTACGATACGAGGATTTTTATGAATATGATTTTGATACTTGACTATGATTTCTAAAGCTCTATTTGATATGTTCCCGAGTGACATTCGGAGGAAATCTGATTTGACTGTTGTCTTGGTTTCGGAATGATAGTTCGCTTTGATTATTCTATTGGGTCTGTAATAATGATTTTTATGCATATGGTTACTCACGATTCTGCTCGTGCATTCTGTCATATCTTTCGCCGAGTCCCGGGACGGTATGTTGTCGTGCGCACTATGTGATATTCTGGAGTATGATGTGTCCAGTTCGCCGAGCCGCTCTGCTATTGGGCCGGGTACCGTGTATATTTGGTGTTATGATGTGTCCGGTTCGCCGAGCTCCTCTGCTATTGGGCCGGGTACCGTGTATATGTGATATTATCCGCTGGATTTTTGACCGCGGTATGTCGGGTTTCGGAGATATGAAATCTTCTGGAGTATGATGTGTTATGGCGCCAATGACGGGCGGGCGACCATATTCTAAGAGCCCCATCCATGACTTGTGTTTTAAAAGTAAGCATTTTGATATTCTGGATTTTGTACTCATTTTCTGTACTTCCTGTTTCGGTTATGATTCTGAGCCGGTGGTGGGGCAAACCTCGACAGGCACGCTGAGTCCCAAAGTGGGGGGTGAGTGTAAGACCGCCTTAGGCGAATCTCACATTGATTTAGGCGAATCCCATATCGGTTAATGTCACCTCATATGATAGATTATGATGTTATGATGTGTTACGGTATGTATATGATGATCTTTTACTTATGTCACTCAGTCCCATTATGGGCCGGATATGATACATGACGTGGATATGCATGATTTGTATTTGTGAGTAAGCATTTTTGGCATTCTGATTAGTATATTTGTCTTCTGTACCTCTGATGTACGATTTGTGTTTCAGATGCAAGCACTTTGGTATTCTGGCTATTATGCTCACTTTCTGTACTCCTTACTTCGGTTATTACCTCATTATCTGTATTTCATGCTTTACATGCTCAATACATATTCCGTACTGACCCCCTTTTCTTCGGGGGCTGCGTTTCATGCCGCGCAGGTATATACAGATGAGTAGAAGATGTTCCAGCGGGATTGGCGAGCTCCATTTTCTCCCGGAGTGCTGCCGAGTCAGAGTGCTTATGTTATGATATCTGGAGTTATGTTAGAGACTTTGCGTACGTTGTCGAGTGTATGATATGTCGATTTTGTAAACGTATGTAAGCCGATGTATCACTATGCATTATGTTACGAACTTCGTATATGTTGGCGCATTTCATACGGTACTAGTTTTATTTGATTTGATAAAGATGAAAGGCATGTTTGTTTTACGAAAATTTTCATTATGTGCTTATGTCATGTTTTGCGGCCCAAGATGATTATGAGTATTACGAAGTCGGCGGGTTCGTTCGGCCCTAGGTAAGGGTCGGTGCCCATCATGCCCTATCAAAAATTAGGGTGTGACAAATTGGTATCGAGCGGTTCGTCCTAGGGGTTGTCCGCAAAGTCATGTCCGGTGCAGAGTCCCGTTTATGGTGCGGCTTCGCCACACTTATAAACGAGGTCGCGGGGCATTTAGGAATCAGTGACCCTTTTTCTGTCTTAGATCGTGCGATAGAGCCAAGTTATAAGAAATGAGATTTCCCGTACTAACTTTTGATTTCAGTAGAAGAACGACATCGACAGAAGAAAGTGACTGATGATATTGGAAGCTATGAAGCGCGCAGGTAAGTAAAGGCACGAAAGGTATATGTCAAATGAGGCATTAAAGTATGATTGAAAATGTAAAGTTAAAGAGTAAAAAGGGGAAAGTAAACAGGAAAGTGTAACAGGTGCAGTTCGAATTGGACATACGAGGTAAGTCCATTATTTTCATACCATTGTCGATATTGGGAGCCCTGTGTGGCTGCGATTCGATATGATATGTATATATATATATATATATATATATATATATATATATATATATATATATATATATATATATGTTTGGTATTTCGCGCATGTTTTGAGATAGTAAGAAATACAGAGGAAACTCTGCCGAAATTTTTCCAGAAATAAAAAGAGAATGAAATATGGGTTTGTGATATGCCTTGAAAGGTCGTGTCAATAGTAAGGATAGGATTTGATTAAGTTACAAGTACGGCTGACCACGAGAAATAAGTAACTGTTGAATTGATGATAAGGATTTGGAACGGATTTGTGATATTCAGAGATGATTTAGAAGAGACTGGCGAATCTTGATAGTGTGTTACATTAAGGTACCAACTGAATTGATAAGCAGGGATGAATTATGACGAGCTTATAGGTAAAGGAGGTAATAGTATGATTAAGATAAGAACACGGAGGAAAAAGAATTGTGACGAATATGAATGTATCGATAAGACAGCTTGTGAGATATTAGGGTTAAGAAGTGTTATTCTATGAGATTGATTACGAACAGGATATTATGTGAATATAATAAGGAATGTTATGAAATGAGTAAGGCCTAGCGAGGAAGTGACAAAAAATATATATGACGTGATCCATGTGACTAAAGTGTAAGGTGAGTTGTTGAAAAAAAAAAAAGAAAGAAAGGAGGGATTTATGAAGTCCTTCTACAGGGAAGCAAAATAGAAATTACGAGATAACGGAAATGATAGCGAGCTCAAAAAAAAGAGAGGCACGAATGTTATAGGGCAAGCTTGGGAAGTACTAACACAATGACATTTGGAAAAAAAAAAAAAGAGAAAAGAAACAGATGGTATAAGTGGAGGTAAGGATACTATCCCAAGAGAGCTTTGAACACTTATCGTCGGAATATGAGTGCCACCTAACTGAGAATTTGGAATGCCTACCAGTATTAAATAATTATTGGTTGAAGCAAGAGACCCTTTCTAATTCGAAGAGAGATGTGTTATGAGGACGTTTGAAAATCTGTTAAGACTCTACCTTACTCCAGATTATGTGCTGAAGATCATGCGACGAGGTTGGCGCGATCATATTAGCATTAGAACGTCGCATTTCATCAGAGTCCCAAAGTTAAGCGTGCTGAAGTGGGAGCAATTTCAGGATGGGTGACCCCCCTGGGAAGTTTACTAAGAGTCTTATGGAATCGGACATAGGGAAGATAAATGGGAAGCTGGGGTAGCCTAAGAGAAATTTGAACATACCGAGTGGGCAGAAACCCTAAGAGGTCACGTGGGACGAGGCAGACTAAACCGGTGAAAAAGAAAGAAGATGCATTACAGCTTTAGAATCAGGGTAAGTTGAATAGCGTTTGGGGATATTTTGTCAGTAAGATGGTAGCAATTATGTATACGTATGTATATGACTTTCCATATATGACTATATCAGTGGGTATGTACATCCCAGCAACCGACGTTACGGCATAGTGGAAGGCAAAAATCAGACAAGATAACGAGCTTAAGTGAAAGAAGAAAACTGGCACAAGTATTATAAAGCAAGCTGATGATGTTTTCACTACCGGTTAAGCTCGGAAAGTTCTAATACAATGATATTCTGAAAAAGAAAGAAAGTGAGTAAATGGAAGGTAAGGTGACCGAAATACCGGAAAAAGCGAAAAGTAAGAAACATGAGAGAGTGAAGCCTCCAAGAGAGACGATGGGCAAAACGCAAGACTATTGGATAGGGATTTGTGGGTAGGGATATAAAAGGAATAGAATGTGGTAGTATGGCACCAAAGAGGAATGAGAAGTAAAGGAAAGAATAAATAAGCCGTGCAACGACGCTAACAGAATTTCTAACTTTCGAAAGATAAGTGCCGAGACGATGGATATCTAAAAACTGTTGGTACATTAGGACCTCCTTGATAAGGGGGGGAGAACATATTAGACTTGAAAAGGATTATGGCATCCTCATGCCCCTGAAGAGCAAACTTATTAGCTTGGAGCTAGAGTTTGAAATGATCGCCAGTACGAGGAAATCGGAAACACATATACTTGTATTATGAGAGAATCGTAAAAGAGTAAGAATTTTCGTAGCCCTATGCGCTTGAGTTGTGTTCTAAGATTTGAGGCATAAAGGTTAAAGGAATAGCTGTGGCAAGAGCCCAAGAATTTAGTTTCACTCGGATTATGAGTTGCCATAAGGGTAAGCTAGTGCGCAGAAGAATAGCGAAGGATGTAAGACCATTTCGTATAGACATAACCATTATATTCACTGGCGACAAAGTCATGTGAGTGAGCATTCGAGTGTAAGGATGAATGGTGACAAGGATGCAAGGACTAACGACACTGACCATTGAACCGCAAGTGAGTCTTAGCATGGCATTTTACCTGCAGTCTAACGCGCAGACCGAGCATACTATTCAAATGCCAAGAAATATGTTGCGGGGCTATATTATTAATTTCAGAGGCAGCTGGGATGATCATCTCCCACTCATGAAATTTGCTTATAATAATAGCCACTATTCTAGTGTTATGAGGCTTTGTATGGCAGATAGTGCAGGTCACCGATTGTCTGATTCGATGTCGGCAAAACTAAGTTAATTGGGCCAGATATGATTCAACAAGTAGCTAATAAGGTGAAACTCATTCGGGAGCGGTTATTAGCAGCTCAGAGCCGACAGAAGTCATATGCAGATAGTCGACGTCGACACCTAGAGTCTCAAATCGACGATCGGGTATCTTTGGAAGTGTCACCCTTGAGGGGTGCTATGGGAGTCGGCAAGAAAGGGAAGCTCAGTCCAAAGTATATTTGAATTTGTCAGATCGTCCGTAAGATAGGCAAGGTTGCCTATGAATTGGATCTACCGTCTAACGGGAACCGTACATCCGTTTTCCATGTGTTTATGCCTCGCAAATGCATTGATGACCCTCGGGGTGTGTCCCGTAGATGACGACGGTGACAAGAGGAATTAGCCTACGAGGAATGACCCATATCCATACCGGATCGTCGGGTGAGAAGGTTTGTGCGCAAAGAAAAACATAACCTTGTTAAAGTATTGTGGCGGAACAATATCGGGGAAGAGATGAAGAATACGTATTCCTACTTATTTCCGTGTCTTCGGTAATCTAAATCCCCGGATGGGATATGTTGGTTGATTAACGAATTGTATGTGACAGCCATGAAAGAGACTCCCCCCCCCCCCCCGCAGTGCTTATAAGACTTGGTAGGGTCAGTTTAACATTCGAGGACGAATGTTCAAAAGGGGGGGAGGATGTTATATCCCGCATTTTGTACGTCGGGACATTCCGAGCTAACCATGATAAGTTAAAGGCAAGACTATTCCGGGGTACGAGGTAGAGACTTTTAACTATGATTTTGTTGTAATGCACAAGTTGCACATATTCATCTTTTCAATTGGTATGGAATGTTAAGGGTAAATTTGGAATAAGGAAAATTTGGGGGTTAAAAGTGAATTATGGGAAGTTAAATATTTCATGAAGACTTGGGGCTAGAAGTGGAAACAAAGTTATTATTTTTTTCATGAAATGGCCACTATGGCCGTGTGGCATATGTAGTATGGTGTGGGTCCCTCCCATAAAATTTGGCCAAATTTGATTAGTTAAATTTATGAGTGGCACATGTGTGCACTTTATATTTGTTGGGGTTCTTATATATATAGAAGGATGACTAGCCAACATATTGGTCATCTTTTCCAACTCAAGAAAGTTGGAGAAACTTGAAGAAAAAAAGAGGGGGAGTGTTCGGCTAGCCCTATGCCATGGAAAATTTGCTCACAAAAATTATTTTCTTCTATGTTTCAACTAATTGGAAGGTCCTAAACAACATGAAGTGGTTGTTGGAGCAAACAAATCCCTTGTTCATGCAATTCTCAACCCTAGCCAAGTTGAAGAACAAAGTGGAAAAGGGTAAGTTTAATCCTCTTTTATATGTTAAGAATGGTTTGTGCATGTTGTGAAATGTAGAAATGAATGAAGTTCATGAAAATATGGTGTTGTGTGTGTGTGCCGTGTATGTGTGGTTTAATGTGGAAGTGAAGAACTAATTTCATTTGGTATGTTTAGGATGTTATGTTGTGGATTATATGATGAAAATGATGGTTTAATGATTTAAATGGAAGTTGGAGTCGTTTGTAAGTTGTTAGATAAGATAATGTGATTTTAATATAGTTCCTTGAATTTATGAGAATGATGTTGTTAAAATGCGGATTATTAATGTAGTTTATGAATTTGGAAGAAAGGAATGTGTTGTTGTTGTTCCTATAGGAATCGGAAGGTTTTGGGTGATGTTGTAAGTTGGTTGTGCCGTTAGGAATGTTGTGTGGATTGTTTGAAATATTCTTGAGTTTTGTTTGAATAGTTTCGGATTGGTATTTGGATGTATGAGCATTGAAGTTGACTTAATGGTATGTGGTGATTTGAAATAAATGGAATGTTGTCGAATTATGTAGAAAATAGTTATTGACGTTAGAATGCATTTTGAATTAATTGTTGATGTTGTTAGTATGGTTGTTGGTATTGTTGTTGAAGATTTGGCCGAGTTGAATTCTCGGGGTTGTTGACTTTATAGGGGAAATGCTGCCCAAATTTCTGTAAATGAAATGCTAACTTAGAATTGGATTTCTAAACGCTTATGACTAATGTTTGGTTCCGAATGATGTTATTGTAGATTTTGAGAAGTCGAGACTTGAATTCGGATTTAGCTTAGGTATGTAAAGCTTACTTAGGAAGCGGGCAAGGTATGTAAAGCTTACCTTTCCTTCTTTTGGCATGTCTTAGGTATGATTAAGCTATGATACGTTACGAGTCTCGGGGCAATTCCATTCCTATGATCCGAGCATGTATATGAGTCTTATTCACTTCGGCATGTTCGCATTTTAATATAGTCGGACTATGGTCCTTATGTCTTTTTTATGATTGGACTTCAAAAGTTACATAAAGAGATTATGTTCGTAAAAGATTTTGTAACTACGAATGACCGTAACTTTCACATATGGTCTCGGATTGCTATGAAACGTTCGTAGAAGTTTCTATAACGTATAATGACCATGTCGTTCATAGGCGGGCCCGGATCGGGTTGACGCTCATCCGTGGGTCCCGCGACTTTCCTTTGTATAGTTCTGACGATCTTTGAAAGAATTTAGTATGGCTATCACCCCGACCCCCGAGTATGGTTACTTACTTATCTGTTAAGTCTGAGATGAGGATTTTTATGAATATGATTTTGATACTTGACTATGATTTCTAAAGCTCTATTTGATATGTTCCCGAGTGACATTCGGAGGAAACCTGATTTGACTGTTGTCTTGGTTTCGGAATGATAGTTCGCTTTGATTATTCTATTCGTCCGTAATAATGATTTTTATGCATATGGTTACTCACGATTCTGCTCATGCATTTTGTTATATCTTTCGCCGAGTCCCGGGCCGGTATGTTATCGTGCGCACTATGTGATATTTTGGAGTATGATGTGTCCGGTTCGCCGAGCCCCTCTGCTATTGGGCCGGGTACCGTGTATATTTGGTTTTATGATGTGTCCGGTTCGCCGAGCTCCTCTGCTATTGGGCCGGGTACCGTGTATATGTGATATTATCCGCTGGATTTTTGACCGCGGTATGTCGGGTTTCGGAGATATGAAATCTTCTGGAGTATGATGTGTTATGGCGCCAATGACGGGCGGGCGACCATATTCTAAGAGCCCCTTGCATGACTTGTGTTTTAAAAGTAAGCATTTTGATATTCTGGATTTTGCACTCATTTTCTGTACTTCCTGTTTCGGTTATGATTTTGAGCCGATGGTGGGGCAAACCCAATGGTGGGGCAAACCTCGGCAGGCACGCTGAGTCCCAAAGTGGGGGGTGAGTGTAAGACCGCCTTAGGCGAATCCCACATTGGTTAATGTCATCTCATATGATAGATTATGATGTTATGATGTGTTACGGTATGTAGATGATGATCTTTTACTTATGTCACTCACTCCCATTATGGGCCGGATATGATACATGACGTGGATATGCATGATTTGTATTTCGGGGATAAGCATTTTTGGCATTCGATTAGTATATTTGTCTTGTACCTCGATGTACGATTTGTGTTTCGTATGCAAGCACTTTGGTATTCTGGCTATTATGCTCACTTTCTGTACTCCTTACTTCGGTTATTACCTCGTTATCTGTATTTCATGCTTTACATGCTCAGTACATATTCCGTACTGACCCCCTTTCTTCGGGGGCTGCGTTTCATGCCGCGCAGGTATATACAGATGAGTAGAAGATGTTCCAGCGGGATTGGCGAGCTCCATTTTCTCCCGGAGTGCTGCCGAGTCAGAGTGCTTATGTTATGATATCTGGAGTTATGTTAGAGACTTTGCAGACAGTGTCGAGTGTATGATATGTCAGTTTTGTAAGCGGCTATGTAAGCCGATGTATCATTATGCATTATGTTACGAACTTCATATGTTGGCAGATTTCATACGGTACTAGTTTTATTTGATTTGATAAAGATGAAAGGCATGTTTGTTTTCTGAAAATTTTCATTATGTGCTTTTGTCATGTTTTGTGGGCCCAGTATGATTATGAGTATTACGAAGTCAGCGGGTTCGCTCGGCCCTAGGTGAGGGTCGGGTGCCCATCATGCCCTATCGAAAATTAGGGTGTGACATACTTCTCCAAGAAGGCCTAATGGAACTGGGTCCAGGTGAGTGGAAGTGCATCAACGGGTCTCCACAATGCCCTCAATATAATACCTCCCCCAAGTCTTTGCGTTGCCGCGAAACTGGAAGGACACATAATCCACGCCGTGAGACTCCACAATGCCCTTCTTGTAAAGCCTCTCATGCAGCTCCACTATGATCCGAAGACTAACCAAACTCATCAAATAGGAGCGGGAGACTAACCAAACTCATCCGAAACTCCTCGGAATCTAATCAAAACTTGCCAACAAGTCCAAAATCATTATGCTAATACGCTCGAGCACTTAACTAGTATTCCAACCAAGTGTCTGAATCACTCCCGAGCCCCTTGGGATTCTTCCAAACCATCCAACTAAGTCATAAATCACGTTCCTGACCTAATAGAACTTTCAAAACTCGAATCCGAGTTTGTTAACTTCGAATATTGAATTTGGTCAACCCTTTCCTCATTTTAACTTAGGAACTTCCAAATTTTAGATTTTCTTCTCCGATGCTCATTTGACTACCTCGGGAATCGTGTCACTCATCCTCGCAAGTCATAAACACTATTTTAAAGCCACTTGAATGGTCATTTAGAGAAAAGGACCATAAATGAGTGGTTCAAGGAAATTATTGCTGACATAAGTTATTTTTCAAGGAATATATTTTCTATAAAAAAAAATCATGAAAATATTTCTGATGTTTTCTTGGTGAGTGAACTCTTTTATGAAAAAATATATATTAAATGTTTCTAATAATAATATAGCTAATCGAAGAACGTTTTGATAAAATATTTTAGTATTAAAAATTGGTAAGAATGTGTGAGTGTTAATAGGAGTAAATAATATGAAGTTAACCCTCTTATAATGAAATATATTTTAATAACTAAACATCAGAAAATAACTTTCTCACCGGGAAATACACTCTTATCAAAGTTCCCTATTTTCAACACACAACCTTAGGTCGAGTTCTTGGCGTTACTAAATTTTATTGCGCATCATCTCTAATAGTCAAATAAACAGGATAGTGAGTAAATAAATTTGAAAGTTATGCTCGTTGTCTTTTGTTATTAGAGAAGAGAAGAATGCGTCATTTTAAAAAATTGGAGAAGTAAAACTACTATATTAAATTAATAGTGACATTTACATAATACACCAACCAAAATTGACTAGAGTATTTTAAAATAATACTCACTTCTTACTAAGGAAAATTGAGATCATTTACATCGATCATATAGTCTAATCTAAGAAAAGATTTTGGATTTTGTATGTGTATCGTTTTTCTATGCACCTTTCCTTCCATTTTAATATTAACAGGCTAATAAGTAATCAGCAGCTAATCCACATCATATCTGATCCTCTGACTTTCTTTTTTGTCTCCCTTTTTGGCCAACAGAATATTAAAAGATACCAAGAGCATATTCTTTGACTATTAAGGGATTTAATCGGATGTATAAGATCTTAATTTTCACCCTTAATTAGAAGTTGAATATGAAATTTGGGAATAAAGATACTTTGAATAGAAAGCATTTTTCCCTTAGGTGGACTTTCCTTGATGTGAATCTGGATTAGTTGAATGAATTTTGAAAATCAGATAGTCAGACCTAAAATGAGCATATTCCTTGACTAGATCACATACAATCTGATTTTTTATTGTCATGTTAATCTAATCTCAAAACAAAATATGACAAGTTTAGGGGCTAACAATTTTAATCTAAACAGATAAAGCACTTTAGTGCCAAGAAAGTATTCCCAAATAAGGATAAATATTTTTTATTTGCAAACTAATGTTTGTGGGTTCAGTCACCTTTCCATTTTTACAAGTAGCAATGCCTTTAATTTTTCTATCACACAATAATCTTCAAAACTTATTGAACTCCGACACATGTTTAATTAAAGCAGTCAACCGATTAACATATTTTTAGTCAAAATCAAAACAGGACTACTAATTCTTCATTAGATATGATCCTTTTGCAACTTCTGTTTTGACGTTGCATTTTCTTACATTATCCGTCCACTTCAACGGTAATTTTATGTAACTGTTCATAGTGAGACAAGTAATTAATTCGGAAAATAAAAGAAATAAAATACAATATATATGTATATATCCTAAAAAAATTAAGTCAAGCAAAGCCCTCATCTTCAATATATGGATATGATATGCAAAACCGACTTCCATAACCTAACTCGAGTATCCACTAATTCATAACTAGTGAATAGACTTGTATATATGTCAAAATATAGCTCGACACGTGGCAAAGTGGTATTGGAGCACGTGGCGGAAGAAGGTGGAATGTTGCAAGTCGTCTCATTTAATTCGAGTAAGGAGCTCCAGAGACATCCGGAGTAAATCCACAAAGGCAATAGAACCGGGTTATTAATGGGAGAATAACGTTATATGACCGGTCCGGATACAGAACAAACGTTACAATTCAACATTAAAGCAATATTTATTGCCCATTATTATTCATTATTATGATTAATCACAGGCTAAGAGCTTATATACTTTACTATAAAAGGAGCTTAACAGCCCTGGGAAAGTTCATTGAATAACAATCATTTTACATTCATTCTTTGCGATTCAGTCTTTTCAATTAGCTATCTTATTTATACTTTAGTACCGGAATAATTCTCATCTTCTTAGAGCCGGAGCTAATATTTATTCCACCGGAGGAAACCCCATGAAGGATTTGCTCTAAGGATCAACCACATCCAGGCTTATTTATTCAAATATAGCGTATTTAACCTTCAATATATTTTTACCTGAATAATTTTAATAATTACCATTGATTTTATTTCATTCATTCATAACAAAACAAATTACGAATCCTTTAAACCATAAATAAATTCAACTGTTCACTTTTTAGCAGTGGTGAAACCCGAGGTGATGCAGTACTTGGAGGCTCTTTCCAATCGGTTGGAGAAAAATGAGAAAGAATTGAACAGCCGGTTGGATCGGAGTGAAAAAGAATTCAAGGCATTCAATACCAGATAGATCGGATCCCGGGAGCCCCACCAGTATTAAAGGGACCAGATTCGAAAAGATAGGTGGAGGTGCAATACCCGCCAAGTGCAGCACCTAAACTCATTCCAAAGAGGTTTAAGATGTCGGATCTATCTAAATACGATGGGACTATTGATCCTCAAGAGCACATGATCTCATACACATGTGCTATTAAAGGAAACGATATGTAGCCGGATGAAATTGAGTCCGTTCTGCTAAAAAAAATTGGTGAAACCTTGTCAAAAGGAGCAATGACTTGGTATTCATTGCTTCCGGAACATTCAATTCATTCTTTCGAAATGATTGCAGATGTCTTTATTAAACCTTACGCCGGGGCAAAGACGGTATCAGCAAGGAAGGCGGATATATTTAAGATTGCTCAAGGAGATGATGAATTGCTTAGAGAATTTGTTATCCGATTCCAAAAGGAATGTATGTTATTACCAGTTGTCCCGGACGAATGAGCAGCAGAGGCATTTACAAAAGGTTTAAACCCTAGAAATTCAAGTGCTTTGTTAAAGTTGAAAAAAAAAAAAAACCTATTGGAACTCCCTGCCACAACATGGGCAGGCGTTCACAATTGGTACGAGTCAAAAATTTGGGTGGAGGATGACAAGTTCGGATTGCCGGCTGGAACAACTGGTCGAAATCGCAATTACGATAGACCAAAAAGGAATGTTGATTCTGATTCCAGATTTGGAAAAGAAAGATATCAGCCTTATGGTCGTCCAGAGAGGCCCCGTCTGGGGACAGATGGAAGCCGTGGTAACCAGTTTAAGAGTATGAAAAGCAATTCTGGAAACGATCAGTTTATTTCGAAAGTTACTTTGGGTAAAAGTGTATAGAACCCTAGCTTGGCGGATTATTGCTTAAACGTCGATGCAGCTGGTCTAGTTGCGACTCTCAAAAAGTTTGACGATACAAGATAGTCTGAACCCATACGAACAGATCCCAGTAGGAGAAATCCAAATTTATTTTGTGACTTTCATGGGACTCGTGGGCATCGAACTGCAGATTGTCGGCATCTTAGAGATAAGGTTGATCAGTTGCTGAAGAATGGACATCTGAAAGAGTTCTTGGATAATAGATCCAGGGACGGTTATGGTAAAAGCAAAGGTTCAAGTAGACATTCTGACCTTGGCAAGCCAAGTCATGTGATTAACATGATAATGGAAGGAACCGAGATCGCAGGGACACCTTTGATGACTAAAAGAACTAAATTCTCCATAACATGGGAAAAAAAATCTCAAAATATTGTCCCAGATGAAGTAATTCTTTTTACTAGTGAAGATGCGGACGACGTTATTATTCCGCATAACGACGCCCTGGTCATCTCAGTAATAATTCTGGATTGCCAGGTTAAACGTATCCTGATCGATCCAGGAAGTTCAGTAAATATCATTCGATGGAAAGTGGTGGACCAATTATCAATGCTAGATAGACTAATACCACCATCCCGGGTTATCAATGGGTTCAACTTGGCATGCAAAACAATGAGAAGAGAGATTATACTACCAATCAATGAAGGAGAAATGCTCAAACATACCAAGTTCTATGTCATTGATGGTGATATGAGTTGCAATGCAATTTTTGGAAGGCCTTGGATACACGATATAAAGGCAGTACCTTCAACATTACATTTTCTTCTCAAATTCCCAATACCGGATGGAATCAAACAGATTCGAAGTGAGCGATCAGCGGCAAAAGAAAGGTTTTCTATTGAGTCGTGGGAGAAAGAAGAACCAAAGCACGAAAAGATAGGAACATTTTCGGCAAAAGAGGAAGAAGTTAAAAAATAGCAATTACATCAAATTGGCTCAGAGGCAGTTCAAGTCGAGGGTTCACGAGAAGTAGAGGTCACTGAGCCGAATACGAAAGAGCCTGAGGATATGGAAAATTATGGGGTTCCAAGATCATTCGTTGTCCCAAATTAATCATACGCCACGAATTCCACCATAGAGGAGCTGGAACAAGTTGCACTCTTTGACCAGAAACTGAAAAGAAAGGTATACATAGGCACCAGATTGTCTCCGAAGCTCGGGCTTAATATTATTAAATTTTTTAAAGATATTTTGATTGTTTTTCTTGGTCCCACTTAGATATGACAGGGATTTCTCCGGAAGTGACGACCCATAAGTCCAGCTTAGACCCTAGGTTCGCTCCGGTAAAGCAAGAGAGGAGGCCCATAGCTGATTACAAGAACAGGTTTATTAAGGAAGAGGTAACTAAACTCTTAAATATAAGATCTATTAAGGAAGTAACTTATCCTGACTGGTTAGCAAATGTGGTAGTGGTACCTAAAAAGGGGAATAAGTTAAGGATGTGTATAGATTTTAAGGATTTGAATAAAGTATGTCCGAAGGATTCGTTTCCTTTACCGCACATTGATCGAATGATTAATGCCACGGCAGGACATGAGATACTAAGTTTTCTTGATGTTTATTCTAGATATAATTGTTACACCCTCGTGTTCATAGTGGTAGAACCTATGATTTCCTAGTCAGGTATGCCATTAGAATAGAGACTCGAGCCCGAGTTTGGAGGCATAAAGTGTCTTACCCCGTGTTCGAGGGTACTAGCAGATATTCCTGGAAATTTATAGAGTTAGAAGTTGAACGAATCGAATCGACGCGATCTGAACTGAATCAGAAAAATCTGCAGGACACTAGTCATCGTCGACGGTCGTCAACATGATCGACGGACCGTCGATGTGTGGTGTCGACAGGGTCCCGCAGCCTTGCATCTGCAGGCACAGGTCGACGGAGCAAGTCGCCCGTTGACCCGCTCGTCGAATCGGACTGCTGTAGCCTTTTTGGCTTCCAAGTATAAATAGGTGGTTCACGACCTTATTTCATATTTTCCTCCTTTCCAAATCATAAAAACCTTAATATATTCTCTACTAATATTTTGCATCATTATTAGTGGAGATTTGGTAAAATTCGAGCCCGTGAACCCGTGCTTGTAAAGAAAAAGGTTGATTCTAGGATTTCTTTAAGGTTGTGAAGCTAGGTAAATTGGAGTTGAAGTGATTTTTGGGATCTTAGTCCCTTTAAGGTATGTAAATGATTCTACCCTTATATTTAAGTTAGCTATCAAGAGTTTTA
>NC_081348.1:60965983-61010458 GCF_029784015.1 Lycium ferocissimum | reverse complement strand
AGCCTTGCCGGCTTATTCTTTTGTGTACAAGACACGTAGCAAAATTAGTCAGGGCTTGCACTGTTCTTCCGCATGTTGTGTATATATATGCAGATTGTACAGAGTTCTGATGTTTCCCTCTTATGAGATCAGTGTATGCCATTTATGGGCCTTTGATGTTCGCATATGTTTCAGGTACGTGTTTAGGGGTGTTTGGTCGCTAGAGTTCAGACACTCGTCACGACTCATTGGTTTGGGTCGTGACAATAATGATGAACACAAATGATCAAGAAAAAACTTCATTTATCACTAAGTACGGTACTTATAGCTATAATGTCATGCCTTTCGGTTTAAAAAATACGGGGGCCACTTATCAGCGTTTAGTTAATCGTATGTTTGAAAATCAAATTGGTAAGACTATGAAAATGTACATAGACGATATGCTGGTTAAATCTCTTTGTTTGGACGACCATTTGAGTCACTTGCAGGAAACATTTGAAGTGCTCAGGAGGTTCAACATGAAATTGAATCAGCAGAAATGTGCTTTTAGTGTCGGCTCGGGAAAATTTTTGAGGTTCCTGGTTTCGAACCTTGGAATTTAGGTCAATCCGGATAAAATAAAGACAATAGAAGAGATTCTGAAAGTGTTGGAAGCTGAAAAGGCGGTACAGAGGTTAACCGGAAGGTTGGTAGCCTTAAGCCGTTTTATATCTCGTTCCTTCGAAAAAAAGTCACTGGTTTTTCTCGTTGCTGAGAAAGAAAAAGAATTTTGAATGGACACTGGAGTGCCAGCAAGCTTTAAGGAAACTGAAGAAATATCTATCGAGCGCACCATTATTGTCTAAACTTTTAGAGGGTGAGCAGCTCCTAGTGTATTTTGTTGTGTCCGAAGTAGCGATGAGTGCCGTTTTGGTCCGAGAAGATAAAGGTATGCAATTTCCTATTTATTACGTTAGCAAGACATTTGCAAGTGTCGAGACCAGATATCCTCATCTTGAGATATTAGCTTTAGCTTTAATAACCGCCGCTAGGAAATTGAGACCTTATTTCCAGTGTCATCCTATTTGTGCTGTAACAACATATCCGTTAAGGGATATATTGCATAAGCCTGAACTCTCAGGTAGGCTAGCAAAGTGGGTTGTTGAAATTAGTGGTTATGACATAGAGTATAGGCCACGAACGGCTATAAAGTCCCAAGTGTTGGCTGATTTGTGGCTGATTTCAGCCCCGGAATGGTACCTGAAGTAGAAAAAGAGTTGATAGTCTCTTTTGGGGCCATTGCCTGCAGCTCCTGGTCAAGTTAAATTCCTCCTTATTATGACGGATTATTTTTCCAAACGGGTAGAAGCAGGGGTTTATAAGAAGATAAGAGAAAAGGAAGTCATCGATTTCATCTATGACCGCATCATTTGCCGGTTTGGAATTCCAAAGGAGATAGACTGTGACAACGGGCTGCAGTTTGTTGGCAGAAAGGTGACGAAGTTCATTAATGGGCTGAAGATTAAGCGGAACACATCAACTCACTATCATCCAAATGCGAATGGACAAGCCGAGTCAACAAACAAGCCAATCGTGCAGAGTTTGAAAAAGCGGTTGGAGTTGGCAAAAGGAAAATGGAGGGAGTTGCTACCAGAAATATTATGCGCGCACCGGACAGCTACGAAGCTTAGTACAGGAGAAACTCCATTTTCTCTGGTGTATGGGGCTGAAGCCTTGATACCGGTAGAAATAGGGGAGCCATTTCCAAGGTATACCCACGCAACTGAAGAGGAAAATAACGAAGCGATGCTGGTTAATTTGGACCTATTAGAGGAGCACAGAGAAATGGCTTTGATCAAGATCGTGGCTCAGAAGCAAAGGATGGGAAAGTATTATAATCGCCAGACCAAACTCAGGTATTTCCAAGTGGGAGAATTGGTCCTACGGAGGGTGACTCTTAACACCAAGGCATAGAATGCAGGAAAGCTCGGACCAAATTGGAAGGGCCTTACCAGGTAGCAAGCATAACGGGAAAAGGCTCATACCAATTGGAAACAGAGGATGGGACCAAGTTTCCCAATAATTGGAACATCAGTCATTTGAAGCGGTACTATTGCTGATAAAAGACACGGGATCCAATTCAATGAATTTTGAAAACACAAGTTGCACTCTTTTTTCCTTAGACCGGTTTTTGTCCTAGAAAGGGTTTTTCAGGCAAGGTTTTTAATGAGGCAGCAATGAGAAGTGTGTTATCTCTTTGAAATGATGGGAACTTGTTTTGGGAAATTGCACTGGCGACTACCGAAAGGAGACTTTCATTGTTCGAGTTCTCATAATTTTTTACAAAACACAGGGGACTGTTGCCAAAAGTTGATCCCGAGGGGAAAAAATCATAATTCCCGGAGGAACCTTGACAGCCCCTTTTATGATCTAAGTTTCGGTTCTTATTGAAAGTGTAAATTGCAATGAAAAGTTTTAAAGTCAATAAAAGACTAAGATTTCGTGAAAAAAGGAAGCTCAATTCCACCTTATTTTTTGCGCAAAAATAAAAATGCCTGAAATGAATGGGAGTCCTGGCTTGATAATAATATAACAAAATTGTCTTAAAGGCCATTCAGGCCAAACCAAAACATTAAAATCAAAAATACTATTGTCTCAAATTTAGGCCCAACAAAAAGCGCACTTAAATTTCCGGGGATATACTACCCTCATCAGGATCAGTTGCGCCAGAGATGGAAAGAATACTTGGTGGAGGAGAAAGAGTTGGGCTCGACGAATCACTTTCTTCAGCCTCAGTATCTTCATCATTGCTTCCGGCGTCTTCATTTTCATCATCAAGATCATCGAAGTCAAGGTCCGAAGCTGGAGGCAATGCAGCCGAGGCTTTTAGCTCGAGTCTTCGGGCTTCTTCAATTTTCTCATCAAGGTTTCCAATTTCCTATTTAACTTGTTCAAGGGTGAACCTTCGAACATTCCAAGTAGTGAATTCACCATGAAGAATGACCCGGGACTCTTGAGCTTTAACAGAGGCACGAACTTCGTCCCGCTGAAGAAAATCTTCATCACCCTCAGTTTGAAGGACGGAGTTCTCTTTTATGCGAGCATCTCGTTCAGCTTCTAGCCTATTTATCTCCAGGGTTTGCTAATAAATTTTCTCCTTCCACATAGCAAGTTGAAGACTGTGTTCATGCTCCATCGCAGTCCTTTCATCATCAATGGCTGAAAGCTCAGTGTTTAGTCTCCGTACTTCAAAGATCTAAGAAAGATTCATTCTGAATACTGAGCTACAGGGCCCTATCTTGAGAATCAAATTCAAATTGAAGACTGGCAAGATGTTCCTAGAGCCCATTGGCCTGTTGGTTGTAAGCTTTCCTAGAGCCCATTGGCCTGTTGGTTGTAAGCTTCCTTGTTTTCCTTCATTTGTTCGATATCTTGGTTGGCTTTTTATAGGGAAGCCTTCGTCTGTTCAAGCTCAGCCTTCAAGGGCTGGGATGTCGCCGGTCAGTTGAGAGTCCCTTCTGTTGAGCTCAGATTTATAGAATTTTATCTCACGATTCTTGTCCTCCAGGTCGGTATTTAGTTTGTCAAAAACCTCAATGCATCGCTTCAGACCTTCACCAACTAGGACTCCGGACTAAATAAAGAAAGGAGTATGGGGTCAGGAATTGTCATTGAAAGGAAGCTAATGAAACAGATAAACATATTGGGGAAATCTTACCTGAGAAGAAGCATGTAACCCTTCATTAAAAAGACACTTCCAGGACACACCGGCCATTTTATCCTTGTCCGACTCCGAGACCAAAGACTTCAAATAGTTGGCAATGCCAATAGGACTCCAAAGAAGGTTTGTATCCGAAGTAACAGTTATAGAAATGGTTTTCACTCGGTACGAATTGACACTCAGAGCAAGAAAAATGTCTGCTATACGAGTCCGGGACGAGGCATGAGCCCTTGACGCATGGGCAACTACTCTAGGTAACAAAGGCCTTATGGAGGATCTAGGTTCCAAAGATTTCAAAGGTTCAACTTGGGGACTTCTTGTAAAAAGATTTCCACCAATAGAAGCATCAACCTCGGAGTAGCGATGATTAAAATTTTCCGCACAAAAGTGCAAGGAAAGTAGCAAACCAGCAGGGTGAACCTCCGGCCTGACCCTCTAGGCCATTATGTCGTCATCTTCTATTTCTTCATCGTCATCAACAATGACGGTATCAGAAGCTAAGATGGGTGGCAGAGTCGAGACGTTACCGGCCTCAGAGGCAGTTTTTTTCCCTGGAGTTCATCTTTCTTTTGGGAGCAGTAGAAGAAGCTGGTAAAGTTGCAGTTGTTTTTTATTTTTAGAAGACCCGAAGGTCTTCTTCTTCTTATCCTTATGAATAGAAGATGAACCCACGGCCACGGTAGCCTGGGCAATTCTCTGAGCGAAAGCTATAGGGTCCAGGACAGGGTCCATCGGAACGACCCTCGGTAAGACAGTTCCTTTGGGAAGACCTGAATGAAGTTCATAATAACGATGAAGGATTTCACTCAAAAAAGAAAGGAACTTGGAGCGCATTAATATAAGATATATATTAGAGCCGAGACTCATCATGATTTTTGGGTTCCTACCGGTCGCGAGAAATCTCTTTCTACGTCCGGGAATCACAGTTCGAGACATTGAGAAAAGCATGCACCCATTCAGGAAAGTGCAAATGAGTGGGTGGCTTGATTTTGTAGGCTTTGCAAGCATAAGAAAGAAAACGAGGCGAGCACACGTAAAGGTGAAATAGGAGTTAAAAGGGTGAATGCTTACGTGTTAGATTCCACACTTCGGGGATGGGCATGTTTATCTCATCGACAATCTCCGTTGTGGGAACAGCAACAAATCTTTTCATCCATCCTCAATCATTATCGTCGTCCAAATTGGTGATTAGTGAGGATCTACCACGCTTGGACACAGAGATTACTCCACCCCTAAAAACTTTAGGGGCATAAACTTTAATGAAGTCGTTCAAAGTGAAAGGCGAATTTGCTTTATTAGACAAAAATAGGATGCAGGCTACGGTCCTCCAGGCAAACGGACCAATTTGACCAAGGAAAACATTACAACTTTTTCACATCTCAATAACCACCGAGTCGATTGCCGGATCTAAACCAAATGTGAACGAATATGTGTACACATTAGAAAACCCTGGTCTGTGTTTGGTAATGGCATCTTCAGGATCAGGGATGATGATGCTAGAAAGGTGTCCCTATTTGCAGTCAGTACGAACCGTTGGGAGAGTGTTGGCAGTGATGGAAGAGGGATAGTTATCAACCATTTCACCTCTATCACTTTGAGTATTTACTTTCTTGGGAGAAAAGTCATCATTGAAGTTCAAGGTACTAGGGATAAATGAATAAAAACTCTTTGGCCGGAATTGGGGAATTATCGTTGCCGGCGTTTTTGCGGCCGGTCGGCGGCAACGAAGCACACGAAGGAGAAGCAATGGATGCAGATGAAGGTCTAGGTTTATCCATATTCCTGGATGATTAATGTATAGATTCAAGTAAAATTGAAGATGAATAAGCTTTAACGTGAGACCAAAAAGTATCTTTGTGATGAATGAAAGAAGCTTAAGAGAAGGGTAAATGAGATTAAGATAAAACTTCTTGAAATTTTATCACACGGACCGTCATGATTACGAGTCGATTCAAAATATTCGAACCGCCCAGTTTAACCAATTCGGGCAGGACACGTGGATAAAAATGGCAGAATCAATGACATGTACGTCATAGCAGAAGTCAGAGGAAACTTTTTCCCTCTATTAAGTGGTGATAGGTTCGGTAACATTTCAATTCCACTCCCCGGTATCACTTCTTTACACCAGAGAGTGGGGAGACTATCTATATACATGTCAAAATATAGCTCGACACGTGGTAAAGTGGTATTGGGGCACGTGGCAAAAGAAGATGGAACGTTGCAAGTTGTCTCATTTATTTCGAGTAAGGAGCCCCGGAGACAACCGAAGTAAATCCACAAAGGCAATAGCACCAGATCATTAATGGGAGAATAACGTTATATGACTGGTCCGGATATAGAGCAAACATTACGATTCAAAGATTAAAGAAATATTTATTGCCCATTATTAATCATTATTAGGCTTTAATCACAGGTTAAGAGCTTATATACTTGTACTATAAAAGGAGCTTAACAACCCTGGGAAAGATTATCGAATAACAATCATTTTACATTCATTCTTTGCGATTCAGTCTTTTCAATTAGCTATCTTATTTATACTTTAGTACCGGAATAATTCTCATCTTCTTAGAGCCGGGGCTAATATTTGTTCCACCGGAGGAAACCCCATGAAGGATTTGCTCTAAAGATCAACCACATCCAGGCTTGTTTATTCAATTATAGCTTATTTAACCTTTAATATATTTTTATCTAACTGATTATAATATTTACCATTGATTTCATTTCATTCATTCATAACAAAACAAATTACGAATCCTTTAAACCACAAATAAATTCAACTGTTCTCTTTTTAGGGTAAACAAGATTCGAAATCATAAAAGTATTATTAAATCTATGAAATAATATTTTAATTCCTGAGTATTAAAATATTTAAATCTCCTTTACTTTTCAAATTCAAATAGATTAAATTTTAAGCCCAAAACTATTTTATTATTGTCACTGATTTTATTCTTTTTCTTTCATTTTTTTTTAATCAGTTAAGGATTTTTAATCATCCAGAAATAGTTGAATTTTATATAATAATCTATATAGGTGAAACTATAGTTTATATTTTCTACTAAAGAATCGTGAAAGAAAGAGATGAACTTCAACAAAATTTAATCTATGTTGATATGTGTATAAAATTTAAAGATAGTTTTTATTTGTTTATTTACTATATTAAGTATCTATCTAGCTCTTATTCTCTACTTCTCAAGAGTTACATTTTAATGCCTTTTTTGAAATAAATTTAAAAAAAAAAAGATCTTAACTAAATGCATCAAAAGTAGCTTCTGCTACAAAAATAATAAGTGAAGGAGAAAAACACACAAACGAAATCTCGTTGGTCAATTTTTGTCGTATTTTTTTCTTTTCTTCTTTCTTTCTTGGTTCCTTTCCCATTCATTCTAAGAAATAATATCTATCTTTTCATCTCTTCTCTCACCGTAACGTTAGATTCTTTATAACGGCCACTCCACTGTAACACCTCGTACCTTCGGGCTAAGGTTTGACTCATAAGATGATAATATAATGGAACCAAGATGGGAGGTGTAGAAAGTGTTCTTGAAAACTAATCAAGTCTATTACATCCTATATCTTAGAACTAAGGTTAGACTAGTATCATTGGAGTTTAGCGAAGAATTTGAAAGTTTGTGCGTTTTTGCGAAAATGGTCGACAGGCCTACGTCGGGAACCCATAACCCCTTGATTTGTTGAGAATTTGAGAAAACTTAAAACACTAAAGTTATATCCCTTTAAAATACCTTTCCAACGATATTTGGACCAGCTCAAACGGAGATTTGTGCTAAGAGTTATGCCTGTTTTACTATTACTAGTCGGAGCAGAATTAGCGTTTTCCTACTCGAATTGGGACTCCTTATTTTATTATTTTATGAAGTAAAAACGTCCATAACACTATTCTAAACCCTAAGAGACTATTCTTTATCTCTGCACCTCCATCTCTAAAGAACCTAGGCACTTCAATCTTTTAAGAACCGCAAGAAACTCATTCTTGCAATCAAGAAAAATCAAGAAACCTTCAATAGTTTGGTTTGGCAATCTAGTTTCCTAAGGTTTCCTCCAAGGTAAATATTTTAATCAATAACCTTTCTATTCTACAAGATTTCATCGTTGCTAAACACTAGAATAAATCCAACCATCCCATTACCCTATAAAATCAAGAGTTGTAAAGAGTTAGAGAAAACCCTAGTATTTTATGTAGACTTTTACTCCGACCAGTCATACTTAATTGACCTTTTATGATAATTTAACCGTTGGATCGAGCCCAAATTTTAACTAAGTTTTCACAACATATAGTTCTGAAATATGAACGGTGAAGATCGAATTTGGAGGGCCGGAGCAGTGTGTCTTGAGCTATGAACAGTAGCTACGAAAAATGGTGAAAACTCTTCTTAAGGTTTCAATTCAAAGCTTTTGGAATTCTTCTTTAAGATTCAGACTTTTCTCAAGTTTTTGGAGCGATTGAGGTATGCCAGGCTTCTATCCACGTGTAGGAACATCCTTGTTCTTCCCCACGCCACGCTCTTCCATGAAACTATGATATTGTACGAAAACTAGGGTTTTAGATATGTTCATGATAACCCTAAGTCTATATACTAGGAAATACCATGTTCCTATACGTAGTTCGTTATTGTATTTTTGATATTCCATTATGGTTATTGAGAATCTGTTCGTAATCCATGAAGAACCCATACTTTGCATTCCATGGGTTCCTACATGCAAGTTATTAAATGTAATGCTTATTTTCATGAATATCCTACATGTCTACAGGTTTTCATGCAATTATATTATATAATTATATCCATGCTATGATACAAGATATTCATGTTTAATACAAGTCATGTTTTATGAAATTCATGGGCTTCTTAGACAACTATATCATGTTTATGTTTTTGGGAGTTGTACAGATTACCGAGAAGGTTTCATACCTGAAACTATGTATGCCAACATAGGATAAGGATCGCTCCATCCAAAGAGGGCGAGTCCTTCATATTTTCCCCATTGAGGGATTTGGATCCATTCATGTCATGTTCATGTCTTGTACCCCGACAAGGTACAAGATGGCTTAGCTGATCGGGCAGAGATCAGACGCCACGTGTTAACGTGGTGGTTACATGTCGGTTATATTAATGCTCTCCCAACTTAAAATGTTTTTACTCATGTTATATATATATATATATATATATATATATATATATATATATATATATATATATATATATATATATATATATATATTTATGTTCATGTCAGATACTCATGTTCATGACCAGACTTCAGTTTCAGTTTCAGATCTTATCATGTTATCTCATGTGCCACGTTTATTTCATTCAGTTGGTTTACATACCAGTACATTCAATGTGCTGACGTCATCTTTCTATTGCCCGGGGGCCTGCATTTCACGATGCAGGTACGGACTTACAGGACGACGGATCTACTCTATAGGATCATCCACATATCAGCTTTTGGTGAGCCCCATCTTCTTCGGGGTTTAGTCATTATTTACTTTTATGATAGTTATGCATTTAAGGTATACTGGGGGCCTTGTCCCAGCAAGTATGTTTAGCAGTTCAGACTCATGTTAGAGTTTTCATAGACTAGATAGTTATGTTATGTCAGATGTTCAGAGTCGAATAGCCATCTTTGGCTCATTATCTATGACAGTCCATATTCATGTTTTTAAACAAGTATTTTGTTTGATATTTATGATATCCCATTTTAGGCTCATCATGTTTTTATGTCATATTCCACTCATGTTATGCCTCATGATGATTCAGAAAGCCATGTGATTCGCTCGATCACATGCAGTAAGACACCGAGTGCCGTGTTACGTTCAGGCCATGGTTCGGGGCGTGACATCCACTCTAAAGCTAATATTTTTCATCCTCAAAATCACCGAAACTATATTAAAAATTTACAACTTTAAAAAGATTGCTCATTTCTTTTTAAATAAATTCGTATGAATTCAGCACACATTTATAAAAAGGGGAGATAATTTAAAATACAACATAATTTTCAAGCTTCAATTTCATTGAGAAGTCTTCTTTCAATATTTGTAATTTTTATCATTTACTAATTCCTTTTCATTAAAAATATATAAAATTATTTGATAAAACTTATTATAAAATAACATCTAGCCGCTAACAACTAAGCATCAAAACATGCTTATACTATCTATAAAAATACATTTGTTAAATATACATTTTTATACTATCTATAAAAATACATTTGTTACAGACTTATACATTTGTTATAAGTCTGTAAGAGTAACTATTGTGATAATTGATAATGAAGGTCTTAAATATAGGTAATAATAATAGGTGACCAAAGGTTTAAAAAAAAAATGAAAGTTTAAAGCACCCCTTTATGGGTTATTTAAGAGCAGCAATTGTCTTGGATTTGAAGAATGGATCGTGGGATGCAGTACCCATTTCTGGGTTATTTAAAAAGTATTTCTTTTAGTTTTTTAACATAGCATATTTAACATAATTAAGAGAGTTAAAGAGTGACTTTTTAGCCTTTTTAGTCTAGCATATAAATGAGGAAAAAAATAGAGAAAAAGTCAAAAAAGGAGCAAAAAAATAAATGTGTTTCTTGATCAAAAAGAAACATCAGTGTATGTTTATTTAGTTGATTCAGGATATTGCTTACTACTAAATTGTTCGCGCTTTGACCGGTGCAGCAGAATTTATGTTGTAAGTTACGAAATAAGTTTTCCTTATTCTTGAACACTCAAATAGTCAATTGTTAATACAACTACTAAAATATTTTCAAATGTACTAAAATAAATAGTTTTAAATACAGGCTTTTAATTTCAACTCAAAAGTATATAATAGAATATATATTTCAAAAACGAAGCGATAAATTAAATTCATAACATAATCGTACGAAAATATAAATTACCATAACATCATCTGTAACGACCCTTCCGGTCGTTATGGGAAAGGTAAGATCACCCCCACCAAATAGAACCTTTCCAAGGGTAAAATGAGCCAGTAGAAACTCGATTGTGTAAGCTTAAGAGCTGACATTTGACTTGTTTGTGATTGTTGTTTGATATGATTGAGTCCGTCGAGGGGTGACGTAGGAAATTAGAACTCCGTTGGGAATTTCGAGGTCATGGGTGGATTCGTATGATGTTTTTATGTCTATGTGCATGGTTTGTTTGTGTTTGTGAGGCCTCAAATGAAATGTTGAGTGGACGGGTGGAAAACTGGCAAAAAGTCGAGCTCACTGCCCAAATGGCATCGCTGTGGCGGTGGGAGTACCACTGCGGCGGTACCGCTGTAGCGGTGGATCCATCGCCACCGTGGTCAGCCATTTTCCCTGTGGCCACTGTGGCGGGCGATGGCCCGCTACGGAGATGTCGCCATAGCGGTGGATGGACCGCCATAGCAGTGGGTGGAACTTTCTTGGTCCGCTATAGCGGGACCGCTACAGCAGTAAAACGACCGCTGTTGCGGTTGACGGAAACCAGTAACCCAATTTTAAAAGACTTAGTCTCATATTCTTTATTCATAAAACACCAACACAGTTCCCCACAAGCACCTAGGGTGAAATTCCAAGCTAGGGCAAGAAGACTCTTGACAGGTAAGTCTCATCTATCCTTTTCAATCATTCCGTTTCGTCTTCATGATTGTCATTCCTTTTATGGGTCTTCCATGGTGAAATTAGTATTAGCAGCCCTAGAAATTAATAAACCTTCTATACTTGATGGGTTATGATGGTTGTCACTTATTTATCATCTAATGGCTTGGGTTAACTCCTCTTAATTATGAATTGCACCCTTAGAGCCATGAACCAAGTAAATTGAGACCTAGGGTTCTATAAAAATGGTAGCTTGACCATGAAAACTGCTTGTAGTGGGAATGTTGATGTAATGTTGTTATAATTTGATGATTTATGATTATTAAGGCCCTTGTTAGGTTGCTTTACACCTAGGAAATCATTCACCCATTGGAATGGGGGTAAAGGGAAGGGTATTCTTGACTTGGTCATTGTGACTAGAGTATTTGTGACTCATTGAGCCTTCTATTTCTAGACTTTAAGCATTCCGAGGCTTTGAGGAAGGGAAAAGCTGTAGCGGAGTGACTTGCATTGTTTGTAGCTCTACGTTTGAGGTAGGTTACGGTCTGCTTGAGTTAGACTTTGATTAGTTGATTGTATGTGTTGTGAATTTTATAGGAGAAAGCATGTTTAGTCTTCATGCATGATATTGTGTATTAGAACTTCTATATGTGATTGATTGAGTGACTGTGTAGGCTTCGTGCCCTGTTCATGTGTGTTGAATCTACAAAGGATATTATTGTGATGAGAAGTTAATATGATCATCTCAGTCGACTTGTGATATGAAATAATGATTTGAGCATTGATAATGAGAAGGTAAGAATTACTGTCATGTAAAGAGTTATGGAAAGGCACAAATGTGACCTAGATTATGCGCTCGTGGTCCGAGGTTCGTTTAAAAAATGAGAGGTACATTAATATGGCCCGCGTCCGAGGTTCGTTCCGGAAGGGAGGTTTATGCTCGGGTCTGATGAGTATCCGAAACGAGTGGTACATGGACACCATGGGTCCCCTGCAAGTCATGGCTACTGAGCAATGACATCAGTTAGCATGTATGTACAGTGAGTATGGTTATTTTGGTAGACTTATTCCGTTTGTGGTTCCCGTTGACTTGATTTCTTGATATTTGGGTGACCTGAGTGTTGATTATTCGTGATTGACTTATTGTGGTTCATTTATTTCATTTATGTTGGCTGGCTGTTTATTCTATTGATTTATGATCATGCATGATACTAATCTTAGTCGGCCTATGATATCTACCGGTACATAGTGTTTGTACTGATACTACCTTACTGCATTCTTTTGAGTGCAAATTGTGATACAGAGACTGCTACCCGCCCTCACATCTAGCATTGAGGACGTTGCTGACAGATATAGGGTGAGCTTCTATCCATGCCAGGCCGCCCAAAGATCTTCCTCTTATGATGTCTATTTCCTATTCTGGACATTATGGTTATTTGTTAGACAGATTTCATTCCTTAGACATGTTTTGGATTAGAGTCCTTGTACGGTGACTTTCGAATTTTGGGGAATTGTAATAGTTAGGACTTCCGCATTTACTCCAGTATTTTTATGGCATTACTTATTTGATCTTCTTATGCTTGAATGAGTAATAACTGATTAATTTGGTTAATTTAATAATGGACTTGAATGAATAGATGACTTGTGTGTTGGTTCGCCCACTAGGATTTAGTTGGGTGCTAGTCATGGCGGGTTGGGTCGTGACAGAGTTGGTATCTGATTTTTTTTTTTAATTCACCCAACAAATATTTTTCTAAAACAAAATTTAAAAATATTTATCGTAAAAGAAAAGTCAAAAACTTTCTCCTCTAGCTTTCATCATTAATATTAAATTTCATTAAATAAGTTATTTTAGGTGAATTACTTATATTTTTGTTACTATACCTGTTTAGTAAATGCATAATGTAGGTAATTGTATTTTTGTACGTAATTGTATTGTTTATAAGTACATTCGTTACATATGTCATAATTTAGAATATAATTGACTTCATAAGATTTTCTTAATCTAAGACTAACGGAATAAAAAGGTAAAATAAGGAAAGTAAGACGGAATTAACAAACTTTCAAACTGATGAAATGCACAAGAACACAAATCTTGTTCACAAATGGACGTGAATAGGTGAATGAGGAAATCAAAATAGGGAGATTATGTAAAACTTATCTTCTCCCCTTTTATTATGTTTTCTCTTTCCATTTTTACCATTTTCATTCCTTCTTTTTCCTCAAAATTACTCGTCACCCTCCTTATAACTTCGCAAATTTCCGCATAATGTTATTTTTAATACATTTTCTGTTAATATTTTTCTTGGTCCTGGTTTTCGCTTAAAATCAGTAAGAATTTTACTCCAAATTTTATGCAAAATCTTCTTCCTCTTTTCTTATATATCTTTTACCATATCAATACTTCCATTTACATTCTATAAATTTATCACATGTAGTATTACATAAAGGAGTCTAAAAAAGGGAAAATACATAAAAAAAATCTTAACGTATACTCGGATTAATTATGACGCACCTAACCTTTGCGGGCGACCTATTACCCCCTGGCCTTATTTTTTTTGTATTTTTATACCATTTTTTGACTGACGTGGCAAAAAAAAAAATTGAAGCCCAGTTGCACAATGGAGAGTGTTGCACACTCTCCGCCACATTGCTGCCACGTCACTGCCACTTTTCCTTTTTTTTCATTTGATTTTTCTTTTATTAACTATATTTACACTAATTAACCTCTAATTAACCATTAAACCATTAATTTTATCTTCTTCATCATTAAACTCTTCTTCTTCATCATTAAACTCTTCTTCTTCTTCTTCTTCACTTCAAGAAATTCATCAACCCATTTTCTTCCTCCATTAGCACACACACATTCAACCCGTTTTCTTCCTCCATTAACACACACACATACACATTCAACCCACTTTCTTCCTCCATTAACAACACACATTCAACCTATTTTCTTCAACCCATTTTCTTCCTCCATTAACACACACACATTCAACCCATTTTCTTCCTCCATTAACACACACATTCAACTTAATCATCAATCATAAAGAGCTTATTTTCAAGAAACATTCAACCCATTTTCTTCATCCATTAACACACACACATTCAAGCTATTTTCTTCCTCCATTAACACACACATTCATTTGAAGGCAAATCAAACATTAAAATATCTCCTCCACCGAAATGGCATTATATTTTAATGGGTCAGACCCATTTTCATATTAGTGTTGTTGTTGCTGCTGCTGCGGTGTTGCTGCTGCTGCTGCGGTGTGGCGGCGGCGGCGGTGGTTGAGGAGAAAGAAGAAGAAAGAGAAAAAGGAGAAAGAAGAAGAAAGAGAAAAATAAATTGCATTTAACAATTGAAATGTGGAAGAAAGGGAGGGTGAGAGGATAAAATATAAATAAATTTTTAAAAATTATTTTTTATTAAAATATAAAAAATATTTTCTTGCTTTCACTCGCCATAATTTTTTTTTTTTGCCACGTCAGCCGAAAAATGGTACAAAAATACAGAAAAAATAAGTCCGGGGGGGTAATAGGTCGCCCGCAAAGGTTGGGTGCGTCATAATTAATCCGAGTATACGTTGGGGGGTTTTATGTATTTTCCCTCTAAAAAACAAATAAGAAGAAAAGGAGAAGAAAAGAAATTCCATCAACACTTTTGTTAACTTTATTGTATATTCAGTACAAGAACATAAAAATACGTTCATGGAATCTTAAATACACTCTCCTCCGCTACGTACCCCATAAAATTCATTTCTACCTTTTTCGCCAACCTTTTATCAATATATCATTTATCCTCATAATATGTCTATTCATCGATCTATTAAAGTTGACGCAGTAAATTGCTAGGGCAGGCTTGCGGAAAATAATGATGAATCCTTCGCGTGTGATTCTTTTCCTATCTTCCTGCTACTCCTTTGAAGGGAAAACCTACAAAAAAAAAAAAAAAATGAAGCTAGAAATGAAGCTAATGGCTTGAAACCAATGGCTATTGGCTGTCTATATATTTATAGATTTGATACTTGATGCTGTTATATGTACATTATCAATCTCAAATTAAGGAGATCTAATGGGAAGAAAAACATGGATATTTGTCACATGACCCAAATAATGGGTCGTTGTGGCACCTACACTATCCCCCTGGTAGGCGAACCACTCCCAAACATTAACTTCTATCACGACAATTGAATTATGAAACATCACATATAAACCCAATTAAACAATGTAATAAATAAGCCAGGCGGAAGAATACACTTTATTAATTAAAACCATTTCGCAAAACCGGGTCTAGACTCGTACAAGAGCTGCTAAAAGATCTACAACTTGAATAAAATTACAGACTCAAGACTGAATACAACTTCTGTTTTAGGATAAGAAGTAAATAGAAATTTAAGAAACCGGGAATGCAAGCTCTGGCTAGTGGCTCCTACAGAACATCTTCGTGAAATCCTCGGAATCTAACTGATATCTCGAACATCAACCTAGAACAACTCTACACCCCAAAAAGGGTGTATCAAGAGTAGCATGAGTACAAACACACATACTCATAGGTATCATAGGCCGAAAACGATTAGCTAACGCGTACAATTGTATAGAAATCAACAAGTAGCACAAATAAGATATCAAGTATAGTCACTAAGCATGTTCGGATAATGTTACACAGCAATAATAAGCACCATAAGTCACAATATTATCTGGTCATATCCTAGGTGCAAGCTTCTAATCCACAAGTCCGCCAAGTCTCAAGTATTCACTTAATAATCAGGCAACAATTTTTTTTTTTTTTTGTTAAAGCCATCTAAGAGGTGGGAATTTATTCAAAATCAAAATAGGCTTTGTACATAATCTGTAGAAACTGCAGCAAAAAGAAATAAGCTAACAAAAAAACTAACTATACAAGAGGAATTGCATACTAGTCAACTGCCAAAACTTGACAAAATTAGCAAAAATCTAGCAACTAAAACTCCAAATGTATTGATTTGCATCCATCTTTCACACCAACAAGTCTCACATGTGGAATGGATCAAATCTCCGGAAGAAATCTTCAGACTGTTATGGATGAATTTGAATCAATCTGCTGATAATGCCAATATCAGAAGCAACAAGTTTTTGTATTTAAGCAGAATTAGCTTCTGTGTTGTTTGCAGTAGACACTGCGTACATGAATGCACCAAAACCAAACTAATCTGTACTGCATCCCCAAACCAATCATAAAAATATCTTCACTGGAGTGAATTCTAAGATTACTACTACACACTAAAGATGAGTTTATGGTCATTTTAATCCCTTCCCTCAAAAGTGTATTATCTTGTAACTGATCTTATTCGGAGATTTGGAACTTGTGCTTTGTCTAGATTAATGAAACTTCTACCTTGAGTTAGGACTTCATGAAAGTGTCTGTATTGAATAACTTTTGTACCTGCAAAATCAAAAACTAAGTTAGCAAAATAATCTGCCAAGCAGTTCCCTTCTCTCAAAACATGCTCCACTTGAACTGCTTGGTCTTTCTTCATGTGTTGGATCCTCTGAACTACCAATGATATGTTCCAAGGAACTTCCCATATCCCATCCAAGACTTTCTTCATTGTCAATGAATCAGTTTCCAAGATTACTGGCAATAGTTGCTGATCAAAACAATATTCTAATCCTTCCTCTATAGCAACTGCTTCTGAATCTGGGAACAATCCAAATAAATCACCAACAAAGAAGTCCAGAAGGTAATGTGCGATACAATGATATTAAGAACAATACAAATGAAATGCAGTGATATGCAATGCACTGACCAACGTTCCATACCGTACATACATGCTAAGGATGGAAAACTCCACGTCTCAATAGCCATTACCCATGAGGGACCCATGAAGTCCATGTACACCTACGTCCCGACAAGAAACCTCGGGCAGCGAGTACAACACATTCCGCTCCGGTAACAACCTCGGATCACAGATTCTCATCTCTCTTTTACACGATCCGAGAAAGACCACGGATGTTCCACTTTCTCACTTATCATCATTAGTACCAAGTAACAAATCATATCAATACATCATATGAAATGAGAATGTATGCCATGCATGATATCTTACCAACAACAAATCATAATCAAGATCTCATCCATGTCTTATCATAAGTACACATCACAATTCAAGCCTAATCTCATTATCCTTCCTTTTTCCGAGGATAAGTGAAATATCAAGAGAGAGATGAATGCAACACAAATCTAAAAAATCACATAAGAAGTATGGGATGCATGCCTTGCAATACCTCAGCCTCAACTAATCACATCAAATCATAAAATCCTCAGATTCATATTATAATATTCAATCAACATTCCATTTCTCAATAATACCCTTCCTCTTTCATATGACAATGGAACAACATGAGAGAGAGGCAAGCATGTCAGATACATGAATATTACAACGATGGCGACAAGCCCATAACTCCATACCACGAAGATGGCGTCAAGCCCACATAACAGTATCACAACGATGGCAATAAGCCCACATATCAGCTGACAATACCAATCTAATTAGAATTCACCTCCACACCATGCCCGAAGGCCTATCATACTTTCTCTATAAACTACTACCATCTACATAAGTAAGTTGTAACCTACCTTGAAGCCGAACAGGCGCCAAGAACTGATCCACTTAAGCCTTTCCTTTCTGAATATCTTCCGAACAATCGAAGTCTAATCAACAATTTATTCTACATTAGAAACTGAAACTAACGATACTCATAATGCCATAAACTTATTCGAATCGAAACATAACCTTTAAAAAGGAAATCGGGCCCACCAGGGCAAAATAGGAATTTCAAGTTGGAAAATGATTTACCAAAGGCTTATGAAGTTCAAACACTAATTATCAACACAAACTAACGCCAAATTAGTCTCAATTTCATCATTAATTGATAACCCCCAATTTTAGAGAAAACCCTAACATTCCATAAACAATTCTGTAATTAGAGAAGGGATCAAGCTTAGTCTCTAGTTATGCCAATGATTCCATTACTAGATTTAAAAAGATTTCCCAACATACCCATTTAGATTGAACAAAACCCATAAAATCATCACTAGGTTCATAAACCAATCTTCCTCAACTAAACCCATAAAATTAGAAAATATTCCAAACCTAAACCATAATATAATCCCAAAAGGAGTCAAAGAAGCTTACCCCAAGAACAATCACTCCAAAGCTCCTCAAAATCACCCCCAAATACTTTCTGGGTTTTCAACTTTGTGAATGGAAGAAATGGGTTCAGACTAGGGAAATATAAGGTTTATGATTTCAGCAATTTTCGCTTCCCCGGGAACCAAGCCCACTTACGCGATCCCCCATCTACAGAGAAGTGTCCACAGATGCGGACTCATTAAATGACTCGGCATTCCGCCACAGCAGATCACCCCTCGCTATAGCGTCATCGCGCCTGCGGAAGAAACTTCGCAGGTGCAGGTTTTCCCAACTCAACACAATCTCGCATCCGCATACCAGGCCGCGTAGATGCGGCCAAACCTCCGCATATGTGACACACCAGAAAATTAGGTTTTCACCAAGTTTAACCCCAAAACCCAACATCCATCCGAGACCTCCCGGATACAAACCAGATATGCAGACATATGTAAAAACACGATACGAACTCAACCGTGGCCTAGGAATTCCCAACGAAGGTCACCTTGACCCGGTCATACCCCAAATGGCCAAAAATAAGTTTCTAATCAAAGGATCAAAACGCTCCCGAGTGCCTCGGGAATCAAACCAATCATCCTACAAAGTTATAATCGACCCTCTGGACCTAATGGAACCGACAAAAATCACAAAAAGGTCTGTTTATCCAAAAGTCAACTATTGGTCAAAAGTTTTTCACGTATTTAACTTAGAACTTCTAATTTCCTAAAAGATCAACCAAGGCTCGGCCGATCACCTCGGGAACCGTGCTACCCATCTTCACAAGTCAAACACGCTCTAACGAGGCTAGAGGAAGGGTCAATAGGGGTAAAAGGGTCAAAAATCCTAAACGATCAAACGGGTCGTTACATCAGAGACTAACTAAACAATCATTCATCCTCGAATGATAAAGGAAGTACGAAAACCAACGGTAACCAAGGAGCCTTCATTAAGACCACACGGAAGCCTCCACAGGTAAGAAATATGCCGATAGCACTGCTCGTCCATCGTATCAATCAAAACTTCCTTTAACTTAGCTCAAAGACCCAAACTTCCATATTTCCCATACTCAAACTTTCTTTCACAACTGATCCCCGAATATAAGAACTGCCTCCATTTGATTTCTGTGATTCAATATAACCACACCTCTGAACGTGATCGATAGGTCCCACAAACGTTTCCCAAACAATGCCATCCTTTGGATATAGTCACAAACCATAGCCCACTCTGTACGGGTAAAATATTCTCATTCCATTTATCCCTCTTGCACACCTTCCAAAGTCGTTCCCCGCATCAAAATCCTTTAGGACCACACAAACACACTCCTAAAGCCCAAACCATGGCATACTCTTTCCAGGAAAGAATCCTTGCTCCATCTGAGAAACTCTAAGCAATTCCATCAAGATTGATCTTACTCACAACCGACTTCGCTATTTCCAATTCTGTTAATTTTGTAACCCGCTGTTGAACCCACTTAACCAAAACTCATCGCCCGGCCTTTTCAAATCCTCAAATCACCATACAGTAAGCATACTCACTGATTACTTTGCCGAGCCAAATCCATAGAAAACCATCTGATTTCTCTAACGACTTCCTGTAGCCATTAGTACCTCCTTAAACCATCACCAAGTACCGTCGTAAACCAATAAAACTGTCCAAATAGTTGCCCTCGGTAAAATCTCATCAAGTCCACTTGCAAACCTCGATAAAGCTCGGTACACCCATCATACCTCAATTCTGAACAGAAAACCATCTAATCCTTGAAGGTGATTTACTAGAAAACCCATAAGTCCTTCTGGAAATAAAAACATAGTCCACCAGGTTCTAATTGAAGAATTCTAACCCAGAATGAATGTAAAACCCCTGAATATCACCAACAGTAACCTGAACTGCCTCTAAGCTTTTCGAAACCAATCACAGTCCCATCACATATTTGTGGTGACCAATTGTAATCCTTTTCTCGTGAATTATCAATTATGTCTGTCACCCTCGACTCCAAAGCTGAATCCTATGCAAGTCATCAACTAAGTAGCGAAGAACTATACCTTATGATTGCAATATTCATGTTTCTCAACTTCCACCCGATACGCAAATCTGATAGAATCCCCTAACCTCCAAAAATATCAACTTCTCCTCGTGTTTCCTCTTAACTTGCTCACGGTCCCGAACATTTCATCACGAAACTCACGACCTCATTTAGTACACCTCTAACCATCGAATCTTCAATTGTAACACCCTGATACGCCTATCACTATTCCAAAAGTATCAAATCTCGCAATCTCCGCACTACACCTCGCGCAACTACTTCCAAGTCTTAAATATCCAAAATGCTCACCCAAGCTATCTAGTTAGTAATACTTACAATATAATCCACTACCACGGTCTAATCTCAAAAATATAACTCTAGCCTTCAAATTATAGAAATTCCCAAAATTCCTTCCCATTAGACCACTCTAGCTCATCCCTTGAAGAGTGCTACGAAATTACCCAACTTAGCACAACACAAGCCACTTCTCGTAAAACCTTAACATGTCGGTCACTTGAAATTTGCTTCTCACCAGTCGCTGATCACGAACCCTCACGGAGCCTCATCATAACACTTAGTTGATTTCTGTAGACTTCCTTCTTAAAGCGTACTTAACAATCGCTCCCCATCTGAAAGATACAAAACAACACCACCATAAACCATACCGAACCCAAGTAATCTGGTTTCTTTGGATTCAACCCTTTCCTTTTCCGAGAATGTACCTTACTCCTTCTGATTCTAGATTAGTCATGCACCTATCTTCATTCTTCAATTTCCATAGTATGTTCCAAACCACATTCACCGCTATCGATCGAAACTTCACTCAAACCCGCTTAAGGATGTACCGTAATATCATAATTCTAGCAAAGTAGCTGAGTCAATCCTGGAGATAGTGTTATGCCACACTCACACAACCAAAATTTCCCCTTGCCTCACTCGAGCTTCAAATTGAGAACCACTCTAAATCCGGCGCATCATATAAACCATTCTTCACGAAGTCTTCCCACTAGAAATTACCGACAAACCCTGGTTATCCCAACAAAAATCATTCATTGTCGATACAATAGCCCAGACCACCACTGAACTGATTCATAATCCGTAGAGCGATCCTTAATTACCGAACCAGAACACCTCTAATCAAATCGTGCGATTAACTTTCTCATTCGATCAACTCCACATTCACAACACCACTAGTAGCAGGAACTAGCCGAAACTTACACAACATGTACAATGCCCACACCCCTTGTCCAAGATTAGATGTTACATCCGATGATTCCTTGAGTACTAAAACTTCACACTTGCCTATCTCTAGAGTCATTTCTATAAGTCAACCATTGGCCCTCATTAGCCTAAGACATAACCGAACATACCAACTCATCCATGAACTCTTGCATCCACTCTACATTACATAACTGCAACATAATCCTCAAATCAACAAGCTCGTGGTTTCAAATGATTCCCTTCTTATCACTAACCTCAAAACACCAAAAGACCATACGAACACACCCTTTACGAAAAAATCACAACCGCCTATACCCTACCCATCCCTAGTAACCTTACTTTCCGATCTAGAACCGATAACTATTTTCCTGAAGGAACCCTCAAACCAGTAGTTCTTACTCCACCATTACCATTCTATTATGTTGAAGCCCAACTTAACCTTTCACAACTGAATAAGAAATCCACCCTCGTACATCTTGCAACCTTATCCTGACGAGCACGTCAGATACCAATTATTCCCTTCCTATGGCGGAGATTAATCTATTCAAATCCTCTTCCTTACGCCTCCGTCCCATAAGACAGAAAGTACTCTTACCAATATACCCTAAGAAATCTTACTTCCCAACACTTTACCAAAAGAGTCACCTTTTCTGTCCTGATCCGTAACTTTCTTTTATTATCTTAACACGGTCACTATCCTCTTATCTAGTCCGACGATCCTCCCCAAGTTACACTTGTTTCCTGATGTTGACATCAATACTCTTCCGTTGCTGAATTGTTCACTTGCGATTGATTGACTTATGCCAGAGACCATCACACTAAACTTTGACGATGCCGAAACTTCCCCATACCAATCACACCTTGAGCAAAACATTCTTGCGAAACCATAAATTTACCCCCTCGACTTCCGAGCAACCCACCGTTGAACACATGGAGATCACGCAGTCCTCTTTATTATCACTCCACCTTCCCATACCAAACTAGAGAGTCATAATCATGGATGAAAACTGAAATGCGCCCGTATCGGAATAACACATTTCGTACCTCGCGACATCATATCAAACCACTCGCGTAAGAATTTAAAAACGTACTCCCACCATCACTGAGAGAATAGGACGAGGAAGTTCAGATACTAATTTGAATCGACTAGATACCAATTTGAATGAAGTAGCACGAAAGGAATGAAAGAATAGAAGTTTCCTAAATGCCCTATAGCCTCTCGAGGATGGATTCGGACCTCTACGTACCATTTCTCAAGACTTTACTAGACATTGCTCTTGTACTCGTGAGACCGGTGAACCTAGGGCTCTGATACCAACTTGTCACAACCCACATTACCGGTTGTGGTGGCACCTACACTATCCCCCTCTGGTAGGCGAACCACTCCAAAACATTAACTTCTATCAAGATAATTGAATTATGAAACATCACATGTAAACCCAATTAAACAGTGTAATAAATAAGACAAAAGGAAGAAAACACTTTATTCATTAAAATCATTTCCCAAAATCGGGTCTAAACTCGTACAAGAACTGCAAAAAGATCTACAACTTGAATAAAATTACATACTCAAGACTGAATACAACTTCTTTTTTAGGATAAGAAGTAAACAGAAATTTAAGAAAGAGCAACACCAGGAATGTAGCTCCAGCTAGTGGCTCCTACAAAACATCTTCGGGAAATCCTCGGAATCTAACTGATATCTTAAACATCGTAGCAAGTGTAGCATGAGTACAAACACACGTACTCGTAGGTATCATAGGCCGACAACTATTAGTTAATGCATACAAATGTATAAAAATCAACAAGTAGCACAAATAAGCTATCAAGTATAGTCACTAAGCATGTTCGGATAATGTTACACAACAATAATAAGCACAGTAAGTCTCAATATTTTTTGGTCATAGCCTAGGTGCAAACTTCTAATTCACAGGCCTGCCAAGTCTCAAGTATTCACTTAACAATCAGGCAACAATTCAAATAAATCACCAACAAAGAAGTCCAAAAGGTAATGTGCGATACAATGATATGAAGAACAATACAAATGGAATGCAATGCAATGCTATGCTATGCAAGTGCTATGCAATGCACTGGCTAACTTTCCATACAATACACACATGCTAAGGATGGAAACCTCCACGTCTCAATAGCCATGACTCATGAGGGACCCGCGAATTCCGCGTACACCCTCATCCAGGTAAGAAACCACAGGCAGCGAGTACAACACATTCCGCTCCAGTAACCACCTCAGATCACGGATTCTCATCTCTCTTTTACACGATACGGCAAAGACCTCGGATGTTTCACTTTCTCACTTATCATCATCAGTACCAAGTCAAAATTCATATCAATGCATCATATGAAATGAGAATGTATGTCATGCATGATATTTTAAACAACAGCAAATCATAATCAAGATCTTATCATAAGTACACATCACAATTCAAGCCAAATCTCATTATAATTTCTTTTTCTGATGATTGGGAAATATCAAGAGAGAGATGAATGCAACACAAATGTAACAAATCACATAAGAAGTATGGGATGCATGTCTTGCACTACCTCAGCCTCAACTAATCACATCAAATCATAAAATCCTCAGATTCATATTATAATATGCAGTCAACATTCCATTTCTCCATAATACCCTTCCTCTTACATATGACAATGTATCAACATGAGAGAGGCAAGTATGTCAGATACATGAATATTACAACAATGGCGACAAGCCCACAACACAATACCACGAAGATGGCGTCAAGCCCACATAACAATAACATAACGATGGCAACATGCCTATATATCAGCTAACAATACCAATCTAATTGGAATTCACCTCCACATCATGCCCAAAGGCCTATCACGCTTTCCCCGTCAACCACTACCATCTACATACATGTCCCTAATCGAAGTCTAAACATAAGTAAGCCGTAACCTACCTCGAAGCCAAACATGCGCCACGAACTGATCCACTTAAGCCTTTCTTTTCCTAATAGCTTCCAAATGATCGAAGTCTAATCAACAATTTATTCTACATTAGAAACTGAAACTAGCGATACTCATAATGCCATAAACTTATTCGAATCGAAACACAACCTTTAAAAAGGAAATCGGGCCCACCACGGCAAAATAGGAATTTCAAGTTGGAAAATGGTTTACCAAAGGCTTATGAAGTTCAAACACTAATTATCAACACAAACTAACCCCAAATTCGTCTCAATTTAATCATTAATTGAAAACCCCCAATTTTAGAGAAAACCCTAAGTTTCCATAAACAAATCTTTAATTAGAGAAGAGATTCAAGCTTAGTATCTAGTTATGTCAATGATTCCATGACTAGATTTAAGAAGAATTCCCAACATACCCATTTAGATTGAACAAAACCCATAAATCATCACTGGGTTCATAAACCAATCTTCCTCAACTAAACCCATAAAATTAGCAAAGATTCCAAACCTAAACCATAATATAATCACAAAAGGAGTCAAAGAAGCTTACCCGAGAAGAATCACTCCAAAGCTCCTCAAATCAATACTCTCTAGGTTTTCAACTTTGTGAATGGAAGAAATGGGTTCGGACTAGGGAAATATAAGGTTTGTGATTTCAGCGATTTTCGCTTCCGCGGGAACCAAGCCCGCTTACGCGATCCCGCATCTACGGAAAAGTGTCCACAGATGCGGACTCATTAAATGACTCGGCATTCTGCCAAAGCGGATCACCCCTCGCTATAGCGTCATCGCGCCTGCGGAAGAAACTTCGCAAGTGCGGGTTTTCCCAACTCAACACAATCTCGTATTCACTGACCAGGCCCCGCAGATGCGACCAAACCTCTGCATACGCGACACACCAGAAAATTTGGTTTTCACCAAGTTCAACCCCAAAACCCGACATCTATCCGAGACCTCCCGGATACAATCTAGATATGCAGACATAAGTAAAAACATGATTCAAACTCAGCCGTGGCCTCGGAATTCCCAATGGAGGTCACCTTGACCCGGTCAACCCCCAAACGGCCAAAAACAAGTTTTCAACCAAGGGACCAAAACTCTCCCGAGTGCCTCGGGAACCGAACCAATCATCCTACCAAGTTATGATCGACCCTCCGGACCTAATGGAACCGCCGAAATCACAAAAATGTTCATTTACCCAAAAGTCAACTATTGGTCAAAGGTTTTTCACGTATTCAACTTAGAACTTCTAATTTCCTCAAAGATCAACCAAGGCTCGCCTGATCACCTCGGGAACCGTGTTACCCATCCCCACAAGTCAAACACGCTCTAACGAGGCTAGGGGAATGGTCAACAGGGGTAAAAGGATCAAAAATCCTAAACGACCAAACGGGTCATTACAATGTTAAATAAGAAAAATTAAGTTAGTGATACAGTGGAGAAATGATTTGATAAAGAAGGAAGTGAAAGTGGGTATATAAGAAATAAATGCTACTCTAATAATAAGGAATGACATAAATAAGGCGTATTTAATTTATTTATTTTTACAGATTTTCTAGACAAAAACTAAGGGAGAAAAGTAAAAAAAATGAGAAAAAAGATAAATAATCTGGCCTCTAAGAGGTGAAACCCCATGAATGCTACAAAGCTTTTTTTACATCTAACAGGAAAAAAACCATGAAATCTACATAGCTGATCTTTTGAGATTTATAGTAGAAAGCAAAATAGGATTAGACTATTGGGCTTCTATAATTATTGCAGTGATATAACGTGAGGGAGTGAAAGAGTTTTAACCTTTGTTAATTAACATGGAACATGCAACAGCAATGGGAAATAATTGAAATCTTTAATTCTTTTAGATTTTTTAAAATGAAGTACATGGAAAAATGAAAGGAAAATAGCCAAAAAAAGATACATAGGTTTCTTGGTCATAGAGATGTGTCATATCACCTTTGTCTATGCCTAGTTTTATAATATAAATTGATTGATTTAGCTACTTTTGAGTGATGAAAAATCTCTATTCTTTACTAAAAAAAACTTCTGAAAACAATGTATCTACTAGTTTCTTAAATTAAAATTCCTCATTTCAAGAATATATTAAGCTAGCTTTTTGTGCATTGTCACTCGTATAGATATAATAAAGATTACATAGTATATTAATTCACTAGGAACATGAAAAAGAAAGTGGTGGAAAGTGGACACCACTATATATGAACAAAAGCTGGGGAGTGCTGATATTTTTATTTGAAAGAAAAATGGTTCAACTTTTGGAGACATGCTTCGTGAATTAAGGGTAATCAATTTTATTCTCCACTTACTGCTTTCCTTTACAAATTTTTATCTTCTTATAATTAAATTTCATTGTAGCTAATATAGACAATGTGTAGCCTAACTTGGTTGTTGTTCTCGCCAAACTATATATTCACCGCGATTTATTTTTTATTTTTTTGATTACTCTTAAAATATGAATATGACAAATCTTGTCACGTCTTTTCCATATAAATGTGAAATGTTTTCATGACACAGCATTACTGCTAAATGCACCAACCACGCACAACTTATAATAGCTACACTAACGTAGGCGATGGAGTGAGTTCAATTGAATCCTGCATTTTATTATAATATATGTGTGTGTAAAAATAATAATATTAATTTTACATATGTATAATCTCAAAAGTGTAAAGGGTAGCGATACAAATTTTAATTATTGAATTCATCGAATTTGTCCTTTTTTTTTTTTTTTTTTTTTTTGGGCACGGATCGAATTTGTCAAAGACTCATAAACCCTATGTGTTTCGACAAAAGAATAGCACCATTTAAGCCCAACTAGGTATTTTTACGCTCTATGTCAATTAGGGCCAAATAATTATTCATTTTAGCCCATGTTTGTTTTTTACCCAAGCTACCCCCCCCCCCCTCTCCCATCACGCTTGGTTTTTTGGGCCTAGCTCTCATTTCGTGTTTCACGACGCCAGTGGGGTGTCGCGAGAGGTAAGGGCGGTGCTGGACCCGTGGATACGTGCTGGTAGGGTCACGCTTCAGGAACTAAAACTAAAATAAAAGTTTGTATAATATTGTATACTAGTGTAAAACTGTGTATAAACACCTCTTATACATTATTATACACTTTTATATTAGATTGATATATTATCTACAATATGTGTATAATGTTGTATACCGTGAAAAAGTGGCTATGTGGATGTAAATTAAAAATATGACTACGTGGATGTAATTTCTTATGCTGGATTGACATTATTGAAATTTCCCTATTAATTATTGGGTTAGAAATTATATCCACAATCAAGCTGAAAATCAATTAATTTGTTGAGGTGTTTGATACTGTATTTTAAGGATAACAATATATCCAGACTAATCTTATGCGCGCTAATAAGACGCAACAACTTTTCTGCAACTTTATTCATTGCTTCTTACTTTACTTTATAGGAGTATAAAGTGCAGGTTGGTGAAGTTTATAGATGAACTTAGTAATTTTGATCAATAACATGACTGCAAATAGACTGGATTTATGAACTTAAACTGTAAATTATCAAAGTTGTGGCTATTTTCTTTTTTGGTTCTCAAAAGTTGTGACTACTTCAACTATTAAAAAGGAAGACCTTAAAAAATAAGTTTAAAATCTATTGGCAAAGGTAGTTCAGATATTAGAGGCTACTATACACCAAACAATTGTATAGGGCAAAATCTGTAGACACCAAGTGGACGTATTAAAAGATGACACATGGCGATGGTGACAAGTCAAATTCGAATCAGCAAGCGAGGGGCTCCGTATACGAAGCTCCGGATAAGTAATTTGGTAACCCGCTTCCGGAGGTAGAAACTACAAGAGGCTCGGAGAAGCATGCCAACTCACCGGTCAAATCATTTAAGATGTGACCGTTACAGAAACGTTACAGAAGACCTCAAGTTTCCTCCAGGTTTTATTACCCAATATTGGTAATTAAGGGGGCACGATTCATGGAATTTGTGCCCCATAACTCTAGTATAAATTGAGGTACTCATTCTATTGTAAGGCATCTGAAAATATATACAAGAAATACCTTGCTCTTATTTTGCTCTTAGTTTCTAATTGCTCTTGTTCAATTAAGCAAAGTTCTGATTGTTCGCTTGCCCGGAGACTCTAGCTCAAAGGCTTCTCCAAGGCTCAGGCTACTCTAATTCCTTATTTTCAATTACATTTCGTTCATGTTACGTTCTAATGTTATTTTTCTCACTATTTCGATCATATTGATCCACGTGTCCTTGATCACGAACACAAATTCAACTGTACCGATTTTTCGTGTAAACAGTTTGGCGCCCATCGTGGGGCCAGGACTATTGTGGTATCATTGTGACCCACTTTCTTATACTAATTCTCTTAACTCTTTTCCGTTAGAACATATATTTTAGATATGACGAAACTCATATTACTTTCAGAAACAATGATGGAGCAACTGCCCCAGAAAATGGTCTAAATCAACGGGTTGCGGAGGAAATAATGCCTACTGACGAAACACCCCAAGAAGCAATGCAGATCGTGAGGAAGCAGCATCGGTCAATGATGGAGGAGATGAAATTCATGAGGAAAACTATCTCAGCATTTTCTGGCAATCTAAACGCCGGAGTCAGAAGACCCAGGGGGACTCCCCCGACACCACTGTTGGAAACAATACAACTAGTGGAGACCAAACGGAGGGAAGAACTGTTGGGAATGAAGATGCATCCGGGAGCGAATCCATCCTAGATGATCCTTTCCGCGCACAAGTCTTGCAATTTATGAAAGACATAACTGATAAGATGAACGTAAGCGCTAAGGAAGCGAAAAAAACGCAAAGGAGTTGCAAGCCTGTATGGATCAAATCCCGGGGGCTCCGCCGGTCCTTGAGGGCCCGGATGCAAAAAAGTACATTCAGTTAGCTTACAAACCAGCAGCTGCCCCGGATTTGATCCCGAAGAGATTTAAGATGCCAGACATCCCCAAGTATGATGGGACGACAGATCCGCAAGAGTACATAATGGCCTACACCATGGCTGTCAAGGGAAATGACCTGAAACCGGATGAGATCGAATCCGTCTTGATCAAGAAATTCGGTGAGACATTAGCTAAAAGGGCTTTAACTTGGTAATATCTTTTGCCCGAACACGCTATTGATTCTTTTGCTATGCTCGTATATATGTTTATTAAAGTACATGCTAGAGAAGGTGCGAACGCGAAAGACAGACATCTTCCGCATATCGCAAGGGGAGACCGAGTTGCTCCGTGACTTTGTCGTCCAGTTCCAAAAGGAAAGGATGTTGTTGCCCGCAGTTCCGGATGAATGGGCAGCTGAGGCTTTCACTATGGGTCTCAACCCTCTGAGTTCGGATGCTCCACGAAAACTTAAAGAAAATTTGCTAGAGTTCCAGGAAACAACATAGGAAGATGTTCACAATCGGTATACATCGAAGATTCGTGTAGAAGATGATCATGTTAATATAGAGACATCTTCTGCGGCTCGGAATCAAGGTCACCTAAACTTTGATCGGAGGCATTCCAGAAGCCTTTTTGAACCATACCCATCAGGATCACGGACCGACAGAAGGCAGGAGCGTTTCCGGAGCGAGTCACCGGAAAACAACTTAGGTGAAGAATGGTAATGTCTACGGACATTGGGGACTGTCGCATCAAAGCAGCGGAAACGCAACAATAAGTACCGAAAGCATCTGAAGATGGTTCCGGAATAGTGACAAAAAAAACATTGTAGGCATCATGTCCGTAGAAGATACCGAAGACAGCTCGAGCTGGCTCCGGAATAAAGAAAAGAACTGGGGACTGCTAGATCAGCCCCGGAAAAATAGAAGGAACCAGAATCAGGAACCGGCTAGGCCCAATAGATGTCAGTCCGGCCATAATTCTATGGCAATGTATTTTTGTTCATTTCCTATAAACTGTCGTATGCGCAAAATTAATAACACTTGTGTACGTTCAAGGAATGGAATGAAGCAAAACTTGCACCTTCTAAACATTCCCGTATACATCCGAATGAAATGAAATCATTCTTAAATTTACTAACGCTTAAAAGAAAATAAGGATTACGAATCTGAACAATTGTTTCCAAATGAACAGGAGACTTCCTCTTCATAAGCACCGAAACATAAGGGCCCTCTCTTATAAAGCCATCCAGTTAAACGGCTAAAAGCCGGATGCTTTATTTCCCGATCGTAAAGTCAACCAGACATGTTATACTTTCGGACTTTACTAGAACCAGAAGATTTAAATTCCTGGTCATTAACATCCCCGGCTTCCAAGGCTGTGAGGTTATAAAAGTTTCGGGTATAACTAAAAACTCTAAAGTCAAAAACTCTAAGACTAAACAGTTTCGGGTATAACTACAAACCTTAGAAACAAAATTCTAAAATTAAAAGCTCTGGGGAAAACTTAAAACCCAAGAATCAAGTTTCAAAGTTTTGGGTACAACTAAAAACCTAAGAGTCAAGACTCAAAGATTAAAAATTCCGGGTGAACACTAAAAACCCGAGATCAAACTTTCTATGATGGTGGTACTTTTTCAAAGACCAACTGGCCATTGATGGTAGAAGAACCAGTGGCGGAATTATCATATGAATCTCTAAGTACTGCACTCTTTTTCCCTTCGCTAGGTTTTTGTCCCAATTGGGTTTTTCCGGCAAGGTTTTTAATGAGGCATTCGCGAGGGTGACTACATGACTTTCCGGCAAGAAGAGAAAAATCTTTCACTTCCCGGTCACATCTCAGCGAGTAACTAGAAAGTGGGGGGGGGGGGGGGGACTATCTGTATAGGGAAAAATCCATAGACACTAAGTGGATGTATTAAAAGATGACACGTGGCGATGGTGACAAGTCAGATTTGAGTCAGCAAGCGAGGGGCTCTAGGAAATCATACGAAGCCCCGGATAAGTAATTTGGTAACCCGCTTCCGGAGGCAGAAACTACAAGAGGCCCGGAGAAGCATGCCAATTCACCAAGCAAACGTCATTTAAGATGTGACCGTTACAGAAACGTTACAGGAGACCTCAAGTTTCCTCCTGCTTTTATTAGGCTTTAACACCCTTTATTACCTTTTATTGCAACATTAATATTGGTAATTAAGGGGGCACGATTCATGGAAATTATGCCCATAGCTCTAGTATAAATAGAGGTACTCATTCTATTGTAAGGTATCTAAAAATATATACAAGAAATACCTTGCTTTTATTTTGCTCTTAGTTCCTATTTGCTCTTGTTCAATTAAGCAAAGTTCTGATTGTTCGCTTGGCCGGAGACTCTAGCTCAAAGGTTTCTCCAAGGCTCAGGCTACTCTAATTCCTTATTTTCAATACTCTAATTTCTTATTTTCAATTACATTTCGTTTATATTACGTTCTATTGTTATTTTTCTCACTACTTCGGTCATATTGTTCCACGTGCCCTTGACCACGAACACAAATTCAACTGTACCGATTTTCCGTGTAAACAACAATCTACAAGCATGTATGTATTAACCTTGTTACTAACATAATTAGATATATCTTTAGTATTCTCTATAATCTACTATATATATGTGTGTGTGTGTGTGTGTGTGAAATGCTTAAGTAAAATTAGTGTTTTAAAAGGCATTTTCTAGACGAGTCTCGGGCGAGCCCCGAGGCGAAGCGTACTAAAAATACATCGAGGCATGAGTTGTAAGTATCGTGGGGCATGAGTACTAATTTTTTTAGCATTCACTTTGGTGAGCATTCATTTGGACGTAAGCCTGAATAACTTTACTATACTGAAACCAAAATTGCTTAATAAATCCTTTTTAATACTTAATATTCAAAAATTAACTCATCTGAATTCTCAAACTAAAAAACTAAAGTCAAAGGCATATTCTAATGGCTTACCTTAATTTCATAATCCTTTTTCTTTAGCGTGTACTGAGTAACGAATATTCTTTGATCTTTTATCTGCAAAGTGCAAATTACGAATCAAGAGCTTTGTCCTCCAATGCTTGCTCTGCTTAATTCTACGCGTGCAGTTTCCTTCTTTATGCTTCATTTTCTTCACAAAATAATTTGTACTCTTTACTTTATTCTTTTCAGGATCGTTTTCTATTTTTGATCTTTTGTATGACTTTAGTTTAGATATTGTTCTGGAGACTCTATTCCATAAAATGTTAGGTCGATTTGTATTAGAATGAGTATTTGTGATTTGCTTTCTAATTTTATATTTTCAAATAATAACTTTATATATTGTCATTTTTATATTTTGAATTATTAGAAATAAAAAAAATATTTTTACAACTCTAAGTATGTTTCATCATAGTCATGTTATAGCTGTAACATATCTTTATATTTTTCACTTTTACAAGTAAGAAAAAAAATATTTTTTTTTCGTAATGTTCGTGCTGTTACCATGTCTATATACATAGATTTTCCAACCAATTTTATATTTTTCTTGATTTTCTACAACTATAATGTAATTTTAGCTTTTAATTTATTTATATATTTATTTTATTATTTTATAAATTATTAAACATTAAATTTTCATAGAGCTTACCACCATACTTCCGAGCTTATACCTTACCCTAATGTTAGATAAAACGTTTCACTTCACGCCCACGCTTTTTAAGTTTTTGAATAATTAAGCGTGTTGTGAAAAACTAACACGTTAGGTCGTTTCAGATGCAAAGCTAACTGGAGTTGCATGACAAATAATTATTGAGATATAAGATATGGTTGGTGGGATAAGAAACTGATAGATCACCAATAAATTATATTCATTAAAATAAATCAAGAATAATTGTATTCACACGAATGAATATAGATCTAAGAGGTTAGTAAGATCTTTCCTGTTGCTTCCTAAGATTTAGGCTGGCAACAGCAGGCCCAAATAATTGCAATTTTAACATGAATATTTTCTAATTATTTTGCAAACTGTTAAATTGGTGTCATGTGTCTACACTAGGTTCTTGTTACTACTTAATTCATAAAATACAAGATCTGCTAATAATTCATAATGCCTACTGCAAACAAGTGATAACATGCTTAATGACTTTCTCCTGACAAATGGGATATAACATTTAAGCGTAGTGCTTAAAAAGTTTACCAAGAGAACATATCAAGTACTCCCACTTGTTCATTTATGTGACATGATTCTTAATACGAGAGTTAAAGTACTTAATTTTTTGTGTGAATCTGAACATGATTTTTTTGAATTTTTTAAAATAAAATGTATATATCTAGAAATTATATAAAAATTATAAGTCAAAATAATTAAAAATATTAAAATGTATTATTATATTAAGGTCAAAGTACTAAAATTCGTTTGACTCTCCAATAGTAATTGTGTCACGTGATGTGATGGGGCAGATGAAGTATTAAACGTTGAAAATCATAAGATAAATCTCAGTTCTTTCAATTTGTCATACACACTACACTATATATAAGTTTTACGTAGCACACTATGTTGATATAATTTTATAAGGTTATTGCCCCAAACCACTTAATCATGTTACATTATAACAACCTTGAATTCATCTTATTCACCAGGGCCATTATATTTACCAAAAGAAAAATATGAATTAGATCAGATTTCCATTTGATTTTAGTACTAAACAAATGGAAATTCGAGAAGATGATTTCCTTTGCTTCTGTTTTTCTCCATAGGAAGAGGTTGACTTTGATTATTTTTAGTTCGTTTGACTGGAGAGTACGAAATTTTGATGGATTGAATAGTTAGTTTCCTTTTGACTTTCTAGTTTACTTATAAAATGTCCTTGAGCATGTGTAAATCTTGCTCTCAGGGAATTTCTCTCATTTTCCTCTTTTTTTTTTTTTTTCCTTCTCTCGCTTTCAATCAGGTCATCTAAGCAAATATTTTCTTATTTTACCCAATAAAATGTGAATGCTAAAAATCTAACAATCATCAAGAACAAGAAGGAGCTAACAACATAAAAAGATAGATTGTTCACAATGACTAGATAGATACCTTAATTTTATTAATGATTAGATAGACATTTTCACTTGACATAGGCGACTCGGAGATCCCTCAAGCTGACATGGCAAAACATCTTTCTTTCACTAGTTTTGAGCGCATAAAACCTTTTAAATTCTGGTTTAATTCTTTTTTTTTAAAATAAAAATAAATTATGGGCCCACGTTTTTACCATCTTCCTCATGCTCCTTCTTCTAAAATTTTCATTCAACAATAAAGGATCTTGAAAGTTTCCACCTCAAGACAATTTTAATAGGATCTAAACAAAAATTTAACAAAGTTTGATTCATCTACTTTGCCACACGCCTAAATTTGACCCATGAAAATAAGATAATCCAATTTTTGAAGGACATAAATCATCAAATTAAAACTTATCACTTGTATCTCCTATTTATGAAAGAATCAGAATTGAGAATCCGATAGTTATAGTTAGAGTTGATAAACTATAGGTTACTATATAAATAGCTATAACTTTTAGTGCTAAAAGAATAGCTACAACTTTTGGTTAACCATACGACAAGCAACTAACGCTAACTAAGTTTCTAATTTGTTGTTAAGGTCGAAAACATTTGAAAACTGATGCGTGTAAAATACACGTGTAAGGAATAAAAGCAAATTTGGGAAGAGAGTGGGGGTTGGAGGGGAGAGTTTTTCTATTAAAAGAAGTTACAATTTTTTTTTTAAAAAAAGTATAATTAAAAAAAATACTATTCTTTATTTTTTAAAAATTACTGGTCATTCGTTAATTTGTACATTTGACACGTCATCCGTTGATTGCTCCTCACGCGTTAGGTATGCTAGATCTAGGTGTCCGCGAGACACACCTATATCAAACAAAAATATCTATTTGAGCGTTGTGGTCAACTTAAATGGATCGTCTACGAATTTAGCTTATATTGTTTTACCCTTATGCTGTTAGTTCCCTCGTTGATGATTGTTCGATTTTTAGCATTCACATTTTATTGAGACTTGCTACAAGATAAAGATAAAGTGGAAAGTAGGTAGGGCGGATATAGTAGCTACTAGCTAAGCTGTTTTTTTCTGTTTTTGAATCCAACTATATGATTGCTTGCATTGGCAAATAACCTAAAAAGGAAACAAAATTCATGATTGGCTTTGATGGAATCAGGAAAATAAGACCAACTTGTTGTAGCTGTAGATGAGCTACAAAATTCAATTATTATTATTATTATTATTATTATGGTACAATATCCTAGCTAGAATAACACATATTTCATCCGTTTCAATTTATGTGAACATATTTTTTTATTAATTTGTGCAAAAAAGAATGACTTATTTCTATATTTCAAAATAATTTACTATCACAATGAATATGTGACTCATTTAATACCATAAATTTAAAAATCTTCTCTTTCTTCTTAAATTTCGTGTTCATCAAATAGATTCACATAAATTGAAACGGAGAGTGGCATTATCATGAATAGCACATAATAGTCCCAAACAGTTCCATTTACTGATGTAGCCGCTATTTGCTCCCACTTGTGCGTGGAAATCAGTGGCAACCAATAAGGGTGTGGGTTGTGGGCGGTGAGCCAAAAACTTTTGCATTAAAATCCACAAAATGATCAAACAAAGCTAACCAATCCATGAACCACACATTTCATCTGTCTTTGTTTTTTTCCCTTACTTGTTGGCCCCAACTGTTGCAAATTACCCATTTCTTGTCCCTAAGTGCCAAGAAAATATAGAGAGAGGGAAAAAAAAAAAAAAAGCGTAGAGAGCCATAATTTTTTTTTTTTTTTTTTTGTGATGAACAAGAATCTAGGTGGGTGATTAAAAAAGGGACAACCCCACTTGTCTAATATTACTTCCTTTCTTTTCTTCTTCATCCATCTCCATTTTTTCTCTTTTTCTCTTGTTCTTTAATTAAATATAAGCACCTACTTTTGGTTTTCAAAATACCATCTTTGATTTTTTCAAGAAAGAGCTATTGGTGACCTTTGTTTGTTTGTTCCCCATAAATTTGTACACAAAAAAGTTGGTATATTTTGGATAAAAGGGGTCTTTGTATCTGGACTCATCTCCTCTTTTTTCATCATTAGAGGGGATTTTTTCAGGTGTCAGAGACCCATATCAGATCTGTTTTAATTCCATTTTTTTTGGCATTCAAAAAAGAAAGAAAAAAAAAAATCCATTCTTTACTTGATTCTTGATGTGGGAATTTGAGAACAACCTTATGTTTGTACATAAATAGAGGATTCTTGATGTGGGAATTTATGTGATCACACTTATAAGGGTAAAGGGTGTGTGTATAGAGTAACAGAGTTTTAGTTTAAGTTTTGTTTTTAGTCAAAAACAAAAACAAGGCCCACAGTTTGTTTTTGTGGGCTTTGTCAAACCAATAGAAGTATAAAACCTGTATTTTGTTAAGGGGATTGGTGGGGATCAACTTTTATCTCCTTTTTAAGGAGGGTATAATTATATATAATAGTTACATGAGAAGAAATAGTAAAGCAAGTCCATAATTGGTCACCTAACTTTTTGATCTTTTCCCCACATGATTTATCCTTAAGTTGAATCAAACCTTTTATTTTCAAATGCTTTTCTTTTTGATAACTTGTTTTACCTTCATAACTTTCCTTTATAAGTCTCTTTCCTTAAAGCCACTTCCTTTATGGAGTTCTGAGGTTAGATTGTTATCATTCTGGTTTTGGAAAGATTTATTGATTTTGAACCCTTTCAAGAAAGGATTTTTACAACCTTTTATTACCTCAAAAATGATGTCACTTAGGAGGAAAAGTTTTACCTCCAGAGTAGAAAATGTTGAGGCAAATTCAGAAATGTCTGTTTTAGATTTACCTGAATTGGCTTTAGAATGCATTCTTGAAAAACTACCACCTGAGGGACTTTGTAGTATGGCTAGTGTTTGTAATTCCTTAAGGGAGAAATGTACAAGTGATTATCTTTGGGAAAGGCATATGAAAGAAAAATGGGGTAGAGTTATTGGTCCTGCTGCTTATAGAGAGTGGCAGTGGCATATTGCATCAAGAAATGATTCAAGTTTCTTTAATCAGGCTAAACAAAGAGGTTTAATGACTTACCTCTCTCAGTTTTGGCCTATTTCATTAGTTAGATCCAATTCTAGCAATAGTTTCAAGAAAAAGCATTCAACACCTGTTGATTCAGTCATGTCTTGGTATCTTGCTCTTGAATCTGGCAAGTTTTGGTTCCCTGCTCAAGTCTATAATCGCGAGGTATGATCAAATTTCTTGATTTCAAATCTTCAGCTTGAATAACTTTTTGTGAAATGTGATCACTAAGATTAATTTCTCTGTTTCTAATTGCAGAATGGGCATGTTGGCTTTATGCTATCTTGCTATGATGCTGAGCTTAGCTATGATCCAAGAACTGACACTTTTCAGGCCAGGTAATTGGAAATATGTATTCATAAACCTTGATTCTTAATGTTTCTTCAGTGTAAGTTTGGAGGCATGAAATCATTCTACATATGAAATTAAAAGGGTCAAGAAATGTTTTCTTCTTGTATTATGTATCGATGAATTCTGTGAAGTTAGTTTGTATCTGTAATTTGTTTGCAGATATCCTCCACATGGAAGGAGGGCAATTGCAATAGAGACAGGTGTTACATGGGATAGATTAAGAGCTCCCCCTCTTGATACTTCTCCACATGATCTTTATATCTCTGATTGCTTGACTGAATTATTCCCTGGTGATCACATTGAGATTCAATGGAGAAGAAACAAAGAATTTCCTTATGGTTTGTTCCTCCAACATTTTTCCATGTTCATTAGTTCTGAAGAAGTGTATTCAGTCAAATCACTCTATAACAACATCGTTTGTTCCAATACTTTTTGGTTGTTATAGAGAACATGTAATATAACATAACATAAAACATGGTTGTTATAGTGAAATGTTGTTATAGAGGATGGTTGTTATAGAGAGGTCTGAGTTCTGACTGTATATTTATCAAACTATCGTCTTTTCCGCCTTTCTCTTTGCCACCTATTCTCTTCCTTCCTATGCTACTTGGTGAAGTTAGGTAATACTCTAAGATTCTTTAGTTGTGGATGATGTGTTACAAACAGGAAAGAGGACTACTCCAACTTGTTGGAATCTTCTTTGTTTCTTCAAAAGGTCCTTGTTTTTCTTGATCTCCCAAAATTTGTTCAACTGTTAAGCCTGCCTTGATTGACCACAACTTTTTGATGGACCTAGTGGAAAATTTTCACTATTGATGAACTTTGGAATATATTTTCAACCTTACATGTTGGGTGTGCTATGAACAGTTAAATATATGGAAGGTGGGCAGTCTTACTTGTTTGATAGAAACTTGACTTGCTATTATTTGATTTGAGTCCACTGTCAATTTCCTTCTAGGAAACGTAACGAACTTCGATTGAGTTTGGGTAGTTGAGGATATGAACAAATCTATCTTTGGTTTTGCAATCTTTGAATTTTTGTGGCATACTTTGCAGGCTGGTGGTATGGTGTTGTAGGCCACTCGGAAACATGTGATGGAAATGAATATTACTGCCGCTGTCATGATAGTGGTGAGTTATTTCCCCTTTCACATCTATAGCTAGCATGTTTTTTAGCCATATATTTTTACACTAAGTCAAAATTGGAGAATCCAGCCATAGCTTTACTTACCAGTTATCTATCTGTTGATTGCCACCTTAAACGGGCCAAAATCCAAGAAACATAAACATCACTTCCGTTGCGTGCACATCAGAATCAAGATCACAGGTCTCATATGTGGTCCAGATTAATGAATACAACAACTACAATACACATATTCTTCTTAGATTGCTATTATTGTTATTAACCATCTAAAGAAAAGGTGGACCTACAGAAAGCTTGAGCTTGTCTAGTTGTGCAGAGTTACCTCGTTTATGGGTAGCGGTATGATCCCGTAATGAGCATTAGGAGTCTTGTGGGTGGCAGACTTCGACTTCATAGTCATTAAAAAAAAAAAAAAATCCTTGTCTAGTTGTGCATTCAAGATTTTCACACACACGTCTGTAGGAGGAGAAGACATCTTAGCTGTGAATTTTAACTCTAGTATGACCTATTACTTATGTGTAGTTTAAGTGCTTAGAACTTTAAAATCTTTTTGACAAAATTGTCAATTTATCATTATCACAAAGTAGACCTTTTCTTGAGTAAAGGCCCCTTTTGGACTCCCATCACTAAGCATTGTGGGCTCGTCTTTTATGCCACACAATCAGTCCTCAAGACAAGTCCTAGTCATTTTGTCATCTTTTCTTCCAACATGGTCATAAGTGCTGTTTCAATGGAGCATATTTAATGATAAAGCAAGCCGAAAGAGACTTGTAAATTTCTCAGCCTATAATCCTTACTTGTGGAGCTGCAATAGTTATACTGAGATTGTTGAAAAGATCTCCCTAAAAATGGTTAAGCCCTCAAGCCTTCATCTAATCAATCACAATCAATAAACTATTCTTCATTTTTAATTCGACTATATGAATCATCTATATCCAGTTCAATCTAATCATGATGTAAGGTTTCAAATGTCTAAATCTTCCTAAAATTGTAAAGGAAGAAGTGGTCAGGGGAATGGAGTACCAAGAAGCAATAACACATACTCTAGCCGATATAGAACTGTTCAAAGGAAAAATCAACTGACTACTTGAAATCTAATGCTATATGTCTTTGATATTATGAAACAATACATAGGCAATGTAATTCTTTTCACTTTGCAAGTCCAAAGCTGTTTCATTGTAGTGTTGTCATGGTTTCTAAACCTAAACGTGGTGCCTGTAGATACTGTAGTGCTAGAGTTCAATCAGTATACTCCTGGATCACGGTGGAGGACAACAAACATTGATAGGAAAGATCATCGCGAGGAAGGAAATGAGGCTGATGGATTTTATGGAGGAATCCGAAAACTTCAGAGAAATGAAGAGAAATCTATGTGGAGACGCCTGTGGCCATCCGATGTCTTGGAGTGAGTCGCAAGCACAGTGCTTCACCATTGTTGGCAAAATGATCACCATTACAAAAGCTCATTTATTCCTTCATGATGTGAGGAAGTTAAATAGAACTTGGAAGTTTAGTTTCACTAGTATTTTCAGTGTACCACTTCTATTGTTTTGTGATCAGTGGGGGAGTTAAAAGGAGTTATTTTGACAATGCAAAGATTGTTTATTTGCTTCCCCACAGGTCCCAATTGTTTGTAAAATAATTGCCACGTTTACAGATTGATTTGTTTAGTGAATCTATTAAAGCTCTAGTTTAGCTACTTGTACTAAGGAATTAGATTGTTGATTTGTCTCTAAAGGTTCTGTTGCTCAATGAAAGCACAGTAGCTTAGTTATTGGAGTACTTAACTATAACTGCAAAAACTTAACCTCATGCTATTTACTTTTCTTTTGATCAATGAAAGGATAAAAATTATTTTCTATTTGGAGTCTGAAGGCTTTACTTTTTAGCAAGTTTTTGGGTCTAAAATTTTGTTGTTCCTTTTTGTGCTATTTTATAAATGGCAAGTATGTTTTTTTTGTTGTGAGGTATATATGATATTTTTGATGATACAAAAAAGCTTTTCATTGAAGAGAAAATGCCACAAATATGTTCAACTCTATATGGAACATCAATCACTTATCATTTCAAATGGAAATCCTATGTTTTTTCCCTTACACTATTAAAAGAAGTTTCAAGTTTACATTTCAAACAAAATAAAGAACCACAAACAATTTGATAGATTATCTCTTTCTTTAAGCTTACTTCAATTTCCTAGGACTTTCAAGTCCATAACCCAAACAAAGTGCTGGTTTGTACTTAACAATCACCAACTTTGACTCCCCTCCATTTACCTTTTTATTCCCATTGCCATGACCATTTCCCTTGAACTTGAAACTCAACTTCTTGAAGTAACTTGGCTTCCATAGTGCTGAAATTGGATTTATCATCTTTCCTTCACTGTTCTCCTTTCTAAATGATGCATATTTCACTAGCATTCCTTTGAATTTTTGCATTTTGGTTTCCACAAAAACATCCCCTTCAGTAGAGTTTTGAGCAACGCCATTTGAAGTGGGCTTGAGCTTGGGCTCTTTTGCTCCAAAAAGCAAGTTCTTGGGCTTCTTGGATCCTTTTGCGTTTGGCCCAATAGTCACAGAATGGTCTAGAATCCATCTTCCATATGATGCTCCCTTGGCCTTAGACTCAATGGGCTTTCTTGTATTTGGACTTGAAGGTTGATTTGGTGTCATAGAAACAATTTCTTTTCTCATTTCCTCAATGGTCCATTCCAAATTTGTTGCTCTAAATGGTGATTGTGACCTTGTGCGCCTATGGTGATGACTTGAAGTGCTGTTCCTCCCCCTATTTTCCTCCTTCATCACCTTTTGCATGGCAACAACAAAAGGATCAACGTCCCGCCGAGCAAACGGAGACTTAACCATAGCACTTGGAGAGATAGTTGAGCATGTAATCGACCGTTGACTGCTATATAGCTTAATGTCACGTTCACATTGGAGCCTTGGTGGTAGTTTAAGGGGCGCCATGACATGGCCGTTAGAGAAAAGTTCATCAGCAAATGCCATCTCAGGGAGTGAACCACTCCTCTCTCTTCGTTTCTCGTGCCACGATTGATCATCCTCTGATTGGTCAAAGTTCTCATGACATGTCTCAAACTTTGTGCAATCAGAATCAAACTTTTTACTCGTTTCAAATTCAAAATCATCCAAGGTCAACCCACAGTCGTCACCGTCAGTTATAACGCTGCCAATCCTTTTACCTGGACTAGCCGGGGCGCTATAGTAACATTGCACCATGTAAGAAGTTGGGCTTGTTGGTGCCGTCACATAGGGAGAAGTTGAAGGTGGAGATGAAAACTCCATAGGGTTGAGAATTGAGGTTTAGACAAAGGCAAATGAGAAGCTTTTGAATTTGTTCTTAAGAACTAGGAGTGACTTTAAAAGGAGTTTGAGTGCTGAATATTTTGCTCCTGAATTTAAGGATTGCCTTAAGTCACAAGCACTACCATTTGGTTCTAAAATAATCTTCAAGGCTAAATAACATAGAAAATATACTCATTCATGTCCCTAACTGTAGACTAGCTTTTAAGAGCATTCAAAATATTGGTGTATAGTTGTTTGATTACAAAATGGTCATATGTGGACCAACCCCAAGAATATTATGTGTGTATTTGGATATTTTGCTGCTTCTTTCTTGGACTCTAGTGTTATTCAGACAAAAAGTTTGTTTTTTTTAACTTTCAAACAAATCATTTTCTCTTTTATATATATTAGAGTTAGTGAAAGATGACTTTTTGGTCTTGTATTGTCTATCACAATCCTCAACACTAATGCTCATGTTTGGAATATTATAATTTGTGGGACCGGACAAGAGTTTAAGGAATAACAAACACGTACGAGTGCTAACCATAAGATAATTGTATTATTATCCATATAATTTTCACTTATTATTGTGTCATGCCCGTGTAGTGATACCCTTTTATGATTTTGTTTCAATAAAGAAAGAAGGGATTAAGGGCTGTTTGGTTGGAAGGATTAAGTGGGCTATTTTGGTATATGTACATTTGAAGTTAAATCTTTTTTATGTTTAGTTGAGGTTATTAATTATTTAAAATAAGATAAATTTTATATCAAAATTATGGAATTATCTATCTCATATAAAAAGTCGGACAAATAGTCCTGGTTATAATCCCAGGACAACCAGGTTTTGAACTAAAAGACGCACTATAATTTTACTTTATCCTTCTTTCTGTGTCCTTATTTCTTTTCTTTTTCCTTCCATTATCTCTGTTCCAAACAAAGAATTAAATGATGGAACAAAGTACAAGAAGACACTAACAAAAGCGTGAATAGGTTCTACTACATAGCTAGTCAAGATATGATCCAACACCTATATATTAATTTCTTCACTAATTGGAACCTTTGACTCAATCAATCAACGGATGGTCTATTTGAATCAAAAAGGTATTTCTATCCCACTAAATTTGACTACAATGGCCCAAATGAGGTTAGTACGGTAAATTGCAGTCATTTATATTAATTTAATGACATTGTTACCCTTCCCTCCAAATTTAAGTGATCATTTAGCAGCATTCTTCTCTATAATGGGGGTTGTTGAGTTTGTCCAAACATTAATTATTTCATCTGAAAGTGATACTTGATTGACTATTCCTAGAACTAGGCTTGTATTGTTCATATTTGTCACTCAAATATTAATACTCCTCCATTTTTCTACATAGGGCCAACATGCATCGCCGAGGTTTATGGACCCTGCAACCCCAAGACATATTAATTACCCAAGTATTTTATTACTCACTATATTATGCTCTACTAGTACGTATGATATTGGCAAACCATTTGGTCCATAAGATTCCTTTTAACTGAATTGTACTCCCTCCGTTCACTTTTACTCACTTCAAATTATTTTTCAAATTCAATAAAAATATGCATCAATTAATATGGGTAGATTGGTAAATTATGCACTTCATTTATTATTTCTTAAGAGATGTGCAAAGTCAAAAGTAAACAGGTAAAAGTGAACGGAGAGAGTATTTTTTTCAGAAGTAACTTTTATGAATTGGATTATCTTTTAATCTACTGTCACGACCCAATTTGGCTAAGCCGTGCGGGTACTTCCCTTTCCCACCTTGGTAAGCGAACCCTCTACCCAACGATCATAAAGACGTAAATAAATAAATCAATTAAGCAGAAGAGAATAAATCACGTAAATTAGACGGTAATAATTTAGAAAAAGTACGGAAATAAGAAAATACACCCAGGGTCTGGTCTAATCCATACAAGAGCATCTAACTAGAATCTATAAGCCTGGAATTATCCATAATACATCAAAGTATGAATATGTCTCGAAATAACAATTAAGACATAAATGAAAGAAGAA
>NC_081348.1:60874000-60965883 GCF_029784015.1 Lycium ferocissimum | reverse complement strand
TGTGATTTGTATCTTAACGCGTCCCGTTTGGTTTCGAGGCCATAGTGGCCCATACGTTTGCATATGTGTATATATGTCTCTGCGATGTACATTTCGCCACTCTTCCGACTTCGATATGACATTTCAGACGCGCGATCGCTAAGCTTGGCATTTATTTTCACTTCGCTTAAAAATGAGGAATATGATATCCGAGCTAGGACAAATTATGATGATTTGATATGAAAGTCCGTTGGGGTGTCCAAATAGGATGGGCCGCGGCCACGGACCGGGGTCGTGACAATAATGGAGCCTACCACACCGAGAACACCGAGGCAAAGGTGGCCTCGACTGACTCGAACCCCTGTGCATCCGTGAACTCGAAGCCCCGGAGCTCGACCGCTCCCGAATACCCCGTACTATCAAATCTCCCACCCGTGAACCGCTGGGGTGCACTCGCCGGGCCGGCCGAGAAGGATATCTATTGTACCGCTGAGGCTGCCTGCCTCGAAACTCACCAGAATAACCAGCCGATCTAGCTCTCTTATGCTGGCCTCTGTCATAATCTCTATCGGGCTGACGTCCCCTGTGTCGATCCTCTACCCCCTGTGCATATGCCTGTACCCGAGCAATATCCATACCTGGCTGAGAAGCCATTACCATACAACTATCAATCAAGTAACGATCCAGCCCCATCACATAATGATGTACTCTATCAACCATATCAGCTACAATAGTGGGCGCATGTCTAGCCAACGAATCGAATTCAAGACTATAATCTCGAACACTCCCGCCGTTCGCCCTCAAATGTAAAAAACCATCAACTCGGCTCGCTCATCTCCGAGGTAGAAAGGGCTAAGGAAGGCCTCCACAAACTCATCCCATACCGCCGGAGGAGCACCCTCGCCCCTAGACAACTCCCAGACTCGTACCATTACCGGGGCCTACATCCCGCAACCGATACGAAGCCAACTCAACAGACTCAGTCTCAAAAGCCCTAATTATCCTCAACGTACGCTGCATCTGCCAAATAAACTCCTGCAGATCATCCACGGGCTTTGACCCGTAGAACTCTGGAGGGTTACAAGTCAAGAAGTCACGAGCCCTTAAAATATCATGTCTATCCGCATAGTCTCCTCCTAATCCATGCCTGCGAGCCTGCCCTGCCACTAATCTGGTCAACAACCGAACCGCATCTCTCATGGCCCTATCCTCCGCCCCGGTCGAGGAGCGAGGCTCGTGCACCGGAGCCTCGAGAGCCGGCGGTGGAGCCGCCGCTCGATCCGCACCGGCCGCCGCTCTAAGCTCCTCCGGAGGTGGCGTGCAAGCGAAAGCCTTCGCCGACCGGAGCACAATCTGGTGCATAGATCGGGCACAGCCCCAGTAACTCTTCGAGTCCGGCTAGTCTCTCTCGTTACCGATTTGCCCTTCGGGCAGCCGTCACTTTCTTTGGAGGCATCGCCGTAAACATAATAATCATAGGGGGAGGGATTATCCGATAATATAGCTCTCTATCGCACGATCTAGAGTAAGAAGAAAGATAACATCCTAAATGTCCTCGTAGCTTCCTCGTTCATAGATGTGGTGCACAACACACCGATAAACAATACTCTACTAGATACGGCTCGTAGACACTCCGAGGATGAATCGCTTTCCCACTTTTGTCACGACCCAACCCCGCGAGGGCCGTGATCAGGCCCGAGCCGGACACTCGTATGCAGCATCGTTAGCTATAATCAACCCGAAACTAATCATAATATGGAAACTTGTAAAAATAAAACGTCGTCTCAGAACTGTCACATATATATCAAGGTAACCTGTCTCCTGAGGAGTCATAACCAATCAAAAGATAACATAATACAAGCCGACAAGGCTGCCACTACGTACGGGAACGTCCCAAAATAAGTCATATAGACACAACTGAACAATAGCTATATATAACCCACACATATGTCTGGCGTACCTCTAAGAGTATCAAAAAGGACAGACGTGGCCCCGCCGTACCCCGGATAAACATATATATACATCAAAAGGATCTCGTACTAAAAGTCTAGGCTCCGGACAATGGAGCACTCCAAGACAAACGAATAGAAGTCCTAAGCCGGAGGATAATCAAAGCGAGTATCCGACTGCGGGCATGAAACGGAACACAACCCCCCGAAGAAAGGGGGTCAGTACGAGATATGTACTGAGTATATAAAACATGAAATACATTAAGAAAGATCATAACTGAAGTAGAGATTCCAGGAGACAAATATGATAATCAAGAAATCACTGTACCTGTGCCTTAGGAAATAAAATAATGCATAGCTATATCATATACCATATCCGGCCCATTATGGACTCGGTGAATCAGTCATATACATGTATATCATGCCCGGCCCATCATGGGACTCGGTGACATCATCATATCATCATATCATCATATATATACCGTACCCGACCCTATAGTAAGGGACTCGGTGAACAATGCAGTGAAACTGTGCACGAATACATACCCGGCCCGAGACTCGGTGAAAGATATCATGACAACATGCACGAGAAGAATAGTGAGCAACCATATGCAACTAAATCATCATCTGAGACTCAATGGAATACGTAAAATAAACTAACACTCGAGTATTAAGGCGATAGTCATGTTAAGTACCTTTCCAGTATCATTACGGATTATATCAACATAGCACTTCTGGAATCATAGACACTTATTAAAATAACATGAAATAGCTTATGGAAGTCAAGGACATTAGTCATCGTAGAGTCTCTAAGAATAGGAGCTTATACATACCGATTACTATCCAACATATAGAAGACTTAAGAGGCAATAGCTCAATTATCTTAAGAGTTCTAACATAGAGAGTGAATAAGGATTATGAATCACACTCGAAGCTTATGAATAGAATTACCCCAAAGTTCATATCATACGTCATTTATATCTAAGACATGACAAAAGAAGGAAGGGATAGCATTACATACCTTTAACGCTTATCCGTAACACAATGCGTATACGCTGCCCGAAGTGTCTCAACCTATATTAAGACGTCAAGAACTATAGTTAAGCTACGGGGAGATTCAAAACGTATTCCAACGTTAGTAGCTCCTTTCTAGAAATTTAGACGACGTTCCCTTTATATTCAAATCAACTACATAACAACCAAGTCAACATCAACAACTACACGTTCAAGTACTATATTGAGACTAATCAAGACAAGATTCGAGAACACTCCGAACAGCCCGCATGACATTCCAAACAGCCCACATTTTACAACATTCGATAATAATCTACATACGACTACAACATATTTAAGTTATTCTTAATGATCCATAGTCATAACATTTTCATCGGAACAACCTTATAACAGCCCAACCAACATAACAACACAATGTATAATCTTAACTATACTTAATCTTCCAATTCAACAAGAATAACGACATGCTCAAAACAACCCCTAATCACAACATAAAAGATGCCCGATAATCTCACGAACGTCTACGAATACACCAAGCAAACCACATACGCTTCTTATACGTTATTTCATACATTCCTTTCATCTAAATTAGTGAATTATACCAGCAAACACACGACAACAACATCACTCATTCGTATGCAAGAAAACTACATTAATATCACAATAAATCCTTACAACAGCCCACGAAACAAATTCAACTTCAACTTTAATCACTTAATTCCTTCATTCTCATCACATAATCCATGACAACAACAACCAAAATGCTAATCAAAATTAATTCACCATTTCCAAATGAAACAGCCCCCTACACGGCCTAACAACATCTCAACATCAACATACATAATTCCATATATCCAATTCACATCCACCAAATTACAACACGTCCCAACCACCTCTAAAACATGTAGAAAAGGATTAAATCTTACCTTAATAACTTGACTCCTTAATGTGGCTGAAATTTGGTGAATTTAAATTCAACGTCCTTGCTGCCCCTAACAACCAAACTCACATTGCTATTGATCCTTCAAGCAGTTGGAATACCTTGGAAAATTAATTTTTTGATCACAAATTTTGACCTTCACCATGGACAGCCATGGCCGCCATGGCTCGACCTCTCTCTCTCTCTAGCCTCACTTTGTCTAAGTTGAATTTGGGTGTGTATGACTAATCTTAGTTATCATATTCATAATTATATGCAGCCTAGGAAGAGGACACGTTCCCCACTCAAGGCATGGGCCAATCAGATTTGGCCATGCCATGGTGGGGTCCACACGGCCCACTAACAACTTAATTAGTGATAATTAGTCTTAATCCCCACTTAATAATCTAATCATGGTTAATTAATCCTAATCTCCACTAATATTTCTATACCAATTAAAATTTATAAGCAATTGTGCATTAATAAAAATCGGGGATTAAAAGTCTCTATCTCATATCCCAAAATAGTCTTGTCCTTAAACTTATCGCAATTAGCTTAAAATATTCCAATGTACAAAAATACGGGATATAACAATCGGCTACCACATTAGCCTTCCCGGGATGATATAGAATGTCCACATCATAGTCTTTTAACCTCTCCAACCATCGCCTCTGATGTAAGTTCAAATCCTTCTGCGTAAAGATGTACTGGAGACTCTTATGATCAGTATAGATATCAACATGGACACCGTATAAGTAGTGTCTCCATATCTTCAAGGCATGAATCACTGTTGCTAACTCAAATGTTATATCCCGTATTTTTGTACATTGGGATATTTTAAGCTAATCGCGACAAGTTAAAGATAAGACTATTTTGGGATCCGAGGTAGAGACTTTTAACCTCCGATTTTGTATTAAGGCACAAGTTGCTTATAAATTTTACTTGGTATAGAAATATTAATGGATATTAGGGATTAATTAACCATGATTAGATTATTAAGTGGGATTAAAGTTTAATTAATCACTAATTAATCCATAAGCCTACAGTTCCCCACCATGGGCTTGGCCACATTTGATTGGCTCAAGCCATGAGTGGGACATGTGTACAACATATAGACATGATATAAATAGCAAATTGATGACAAGGAAAGTCATATTTCATCTTCACCAACTTAAGAAAACCTAGAGAGGGAGAGAGAAGCTCTCGGCCATGGCTGGCCGAGAATGAACTTGGAAGCTTTGATCAAAAAAATATTTTTTTTTCTAGTAATCAACTCTTTGGAAGGTGTAAAACAATGTGGGATTGATCCTAGATAGCAAGAACAAGTATTAAATTCAAGGCACAAGTTCTAGTCAAGTTGAGAAGTCAAGTGTTTAAGGTAAGATTTAACTTTCTTTTACATGTATTAAGGGTGGTTTTGAACGTGTTGTAGTGTGTAGAAATGAATGAAATTTATGAAACTATGTGTGTTGGTGTTGAAGCCGTGTAGGGGCTGTTTTTGTAGGATATGGTGAATTGATTTTACTTGTTATTTTGGTTGTTGTTGTTATGGATATTATGATGAGAATGAAGGGTTTAATGGTTCAAGTTGAATTTGTAATTGTTTGTGGGCTGTTGTAGAAGCTAATATGATGTTAATATAGTTTCTTACATTTATGTGAATGATGTGGTTAACGTGTGGTTGTTGGTATAGTTCATGAATTTGGAAGAGGAGAATGTGTTGTTGTTGTTCTTGTTGAACTTGGAAGATTATATGCTGTATTGTGTGTTGGTTGGGCTATTTTGGAGTGTTGTACGGGCTGTCCGGGGTGCTCTCGAGTCTTGTTTGAATAAGTCTCGGGTTGATATTTGAATGTATAATTAGTGATGTTGGCTTGGTTGTATGTCGTTAGTTTGAATATGTTTCGAAGCGTCGTCTAATTATCTCGAAAGAAATTATTAACGTTAGGATACGTTTTGAATCTCTTAGTAGTTTAATCGTAATTCTTGACGTCTTAATATAGGTTGAGATACTATTGGGTAGCGAAGATACGTGTTGTGTCGCAAGTAAACGCTAAAGGAATGTAAAGCCTATCCCTTCTTTCGTTTGGCATGTCCTAGATGTAAGTATGATACGATATGAGTTTCGAGGTAACTCTTTTCATAAGATCCGAGCATGTTTATGATTCTTATTCACTTCTTGATGTTAGACTTCGTAATATAGTCGAGCTACTTCCCTCGAGTTTCTATATGATTGGATAGTAAACGATGCATAAAAGGTCCTATTCTTAAAAGACTTCATAATAACTAATGACCATAACTTTCATAAACCGGAGCGTTTCGTATTAATTTGATACATGTCTATGATCCACGAGGCTTTATTTTGATATAGTTCATAATGATATTCAAAGAGTCCCGAGTATGACTATCGATCCCGATACTCGAGCGTTGGTTTGTACTTATCTATTGAGTCTCAAAAGATTTATATGCATATGGTTATTCACTACGCTCGGTGCATAACGTTATTATATCTTTCACCGAGTCCTCACTATAGAAAGAAGGCCAATATATATATATTATGGTGTTATCTTGTGTTATGGTGTTATCTTGTGTTATGGTGCTATCCGTGATACGGAGTTATGCCGTGACACGGAGTTATACCGTGATACGAACTATACCGTGATACGGAGTTATCCGTGTTCGAGTATGCCGTGTTATGGCGCCAAAGACGGGGTGGCGACCATGTTCACCGAGTCCTATAATGACCATTTCGGATATGATATATGATATTGACATGTATGATTTGTGTTTCAAAAGCAAGCATTTTGGTATTAAGTTATTGTACTCGTTTGTTTTCTCGTACTTCTTATTTCGGAGGCTATAATCACGATTTCATCGTATTCTTGCTTTATATACTCGGACATATTTCCATCGACCCACTCTTCTTCGGGGGCTGCGTTTAGAATACGCGAATCCAAAGACGCTCGTTTTGGTGATCCAAGTATATATGTGGATACCTGATACGCTATCTTAGAGTGCTCCTTGTTCGGGAGCCTATATTTTTGGTACGAGATCCTTTTGTTATATGTATATGCTTAGCCGGGGGGTACGGCGGGGCCATGTCCGTCATATCTTGTTTGTCACTCTTAGAGGTATGTAGACATATGTGTGGGTTGTATATATTTCTGTAACATAACATGAGATCTCAGTATGACTTATGTTTTGGGGCGTTCCCATTCATGCTTAGCCTTGTCGGCTTGCGTAGATATATATATATATATATATATATATATATATATATATACATGTTTTGGAAGCTATGTGTTAAGACAAACGCTTGTCGGTTTGTGTATGGTCAGGACATTTTTATATTATGATAGCCTTGCGCCCTTTATATACGATGTTATCCGCGTTCGGAAAGTTGTAACTATGGAGACGGGTTGTTGTGATATGTATAAATATATGCGACAGCTTTGAGACGACATCATGCCTTTCTATATATAAGTTCTTTATTATGCTATATGGTATATATATATATATTATCGGTGTATATATGTCACACACAGCACTAGTCACACACACACACACACACAGATCATATGGATAATTCTTCTCGTGCTTCTTCAATCGCCTAAAAGCATAGGCGACAACCTTACCACTTTTATTTGCATCAATAAATTACCAAAACTAACACCCGAAGCATCGCAATATACCACATAGCCATGATTCCTCGCCCGGAAGAGTCAAACTAAATCAAGTTAGCTTATCCTTCAACGTCTAAAAGCTCTGCTCAAAAGCGTCTGTCCATTGGAACTTAACTGATTTCTGAGTCAATTTGGTCAATGGGGATGAAAGAGAGAAAAATCCTTCTACAAACCTTCTATAGTAACCTGCCAAGCCCAAGAAACTATGTATCTCAGTTGGTGCCGTGGGCCTTAGCCAATTCTTCACAGCCTCAATTTTCTGGGCCTCCACTCTAATGTCTTCCTGGAAATAATGTGACATAGGAAAAAGCCACGAGTTCAACATGGGAACTCACACTTAGAAAACTTGGCATACCACTCTTTACCTCGAAGAATCGAGAATTGTCCGTAGATGTTCTGCATGATCGGCCTTTGACGGCGAATAAACCAGAATATCATCTATGAACACAATCACGAACAAATCTAGAAAGGGCCTGAATACACTATTCATCAAATCCATGAATACAGGTTAGGCATTAGTTAGCCCGAACGACATAACAGGAACTCATAGTGGCCATATCTAGTCGGAATACCGTCTTGAATGTCTTCTTCTTCACCTTAACCTGGTGGTATCCTGACCTTAAGTCTATCTTCGAGAAATACTTGTCACCTTGCAACTGATCAAATAAATCATCAATCCTCGGAAGTGGATACTTATTCTTTATACCACTTTATTCGGTTGCTGTAATCAATACACATTCGCAAGAGCCATCCTTCTTTCTCACAAATAACAGGGTGCTCCCCCCGGTGATGTACTAGGCACGATAAAGCCCTTCTCAAGCAAATCTTTCAACATCTCCTTCAATTCCTTCAACTCCGAGGTGCCATCCTGTAAGGAGGAATAGATATTCCAAATTTGAGTGCCTGGCAATAGGTCAATAGCAAAGTCAATCTCCCTCTCTGGGTGAATGCCTGGAAGCTTATCTGAAAATACTTCGGCGAACTCATTAACTACAGGAACAGACTGAAGAGTCGGCGACTCTGCTTGCACATCTTGAACTCGAACTAGGTGAAAAATATACCCTTTTCTGATCATCTTCTCTGCCTTAAGGTAGGAAATAAACCTGCCCCTCGGCGAAGCAGCATTACCCTTCCACTCTAGGACCTCGCTGGGAAACTGAAATCGAACTATCTTTGTTACGCAATCAACATTAGCATAACAGAAGCCAACCAATCCATTCCCATAATATATATAATTAATCATATCTATATATCATAATATATATATATGGAAATCGCCAAACTATAACAACACAGTCCCGATATACTCGCCAAGCTATAACCGGATCGCCAAGGCGGCGTTACACCTCAAATGGTTTAATCGACTCGGGTTCTATCCCAAACTTACCAGCGACAAATGGAGTAACATATGATAAAGTGGAACCTGGATCAATCAGTGCATAAACATCATGGGAGGAAACCGATAATATACCTGTAACAACATCAGGAGACGTCTCGCGGTCCTGTCTACCAGCCAATGCATATACACAGTGCTGAGGACCGCTCGAGCTGGACGCTCCACTCCTCCCTCTACCTCGTCCTGTCGGTGACTGAAAAGCTTGCCCTGAAGGGCGCACTGCAGAAGAAGAAGAACCAGCTATAGACCCCCAACCGAACTAAGTGCCCATGCCAACTCCTAACGGACAATTCCTCATCACATGACCTGGTCAGCCACAAGAATAACAGGCATTCGATCCCAATCAGCACTGACTGATATGTAATCTACCACACTGGGCACACCGTGGTATAGGTGGTCTCATCTGTCCTGACTCTGGTCTGTACTGGGAGCCTGATGCTCTAGAACTCTGGGCCGCTCCGGAATAAGAAGACCGATCAACCCTCGGGCCTGAAAACCGTGGAGGTGCACTCCCTACCGAATGATATGAATACTGGGAATGCTGCTGCCTCTGTCCTCCCCTGGTGCTCACTTCTAATGTCGAAAGATCTAGCCCTCTTACCATAGCCTCGGTCACGATCGCGCTCTGCCCCCTTCTGACGCTTGCGATCTTCTAGATTCTGTGCATATGCCTGTATACGGGAGATATCCATGCCTAGCTGTAATGCAGCAGTCGTACAAACATCTATCAAATGTGGCCCTAAACTAGCCACAAAGTGGTGAACTCTGTCCTCCATCTCAGCCACCATGGCTGGGGCATATCTAGCCATAATCGAAATACACACAATACCATAGTGGACACTCATGAATTCAAACTTATCGTTTAATACGTAGAAATTTGTCTAGCCGTGCTCGCCTAACCTCGCAGGGCAAATAACGCGGATAAAAACATCCTCGCGAACTCTCGCCAAATAGCCGGAGGAGCATTCTCTCCTCTAGATAACTCCCAAGTCCGATACCACCGAAAAGCAATTTCATGCGAATATCGAAGCTAGTCCACCGACTCAACCTCACTCTGTACGTGTAACCCTCAAAGTCCTCTATATACCATCAATGAAATCCCGGGATCCATAGCCTTTATCACCGAAAATTACGGAGTATCTAACTCAAGGAAAGTCTTAACCCTTGAACTACCAGCTCCATGCCGCTGAGCCTGAGCGGCTACTAATCTGGTCAATAACTGAACAACATCCCACACATCCTATATACGGGTGCATTTGGTCGAGGAACTTGGACGGAGTCTTGGAGACAAATAAAGTGTATGCGATGTCTCGGATGGGCTCTCTGTCCAATCTCATCCGAGCCCTAGAACGGCTTGCCGAGTACGGCTAGTGGCTCTCTCTTGTGGCTTTAATGCTACCAGGCGTATGTAAGGCTTTCTTGGGAGGCATTCTTTCGAAATCATAACAATTCATCAGAAAGCGAACGCCAAACACATGGCTCTATCGCACAATCTAGGAGAGAAAGAGTGACATCATCCTAAATGTCCTGTAGCCTCCTGTTTATAAGTGTGGTGCACAACACGCCCATAAACAAGACTCTACTAGACACGGCCTGTAGACAACCCTAGGATGGAACTGCTTTGATACCACTTCTGTCACGACCCAAACCGATGAGCCGTGACGAGAGTCTGACCTCTAGCGACCAAACACCCCTAAACACTTACCTGAAACATACTGAACATCAATAGCCCATAAATGGCACAAACTAATCTCATAAAGAGGAAACATCCGAACTCTGTAAAATCTGCATATATATATATATATATATATACACATAACATGTGGAAGAACAGTGCAAGCCAACTAGGCTGCTATATATACTGTACACAAAAAAATATAAGCCGACAAGGCTATAGTGTGACTACTACATATAACTGTCTACAAACCTCTACTGGAATAAAGCTGTAGAAAGGACGGGACAGGGCCCCATCGTACCCATCTATATACATCTCAAAAGAATGGCCTACCAAAATAGACTGCAACTCTGGATTGAATGGAGTGCACTGATCGGCCTGGATAAGGGTCCTACTAAGCTGGACCACCTCCCTGTCTACCCGTACTGCGGCATGAACGCGACCCCTCGAGCAACGGGAGTCGGTACGGATAATGTGCGAATATGTAAGGCATAAAGACAACATGTATATATGTCTAGAAATCATGAATAAAATCTGAACTCATAAGCTGGAATGACTATCTGCATGAATCTGTATGAACTAGTATCTGTCTGCCTCTGACTAAATCTGTATGTCGAAAAACATGGACATGCATATATATATATATATATATCTAAGAGGTACACACCTCATTGTCACATCACAGGCCACACCTTCACCCCTGTCAAGTGTGCCTTTCTCATGTATATACTCCAATATCATAGGTCATTCCTGGACCACTCATAGGCCACACCTTCACCCCCTGTCAAGCGTGCCTTTCACATATACAACGTAATATCATAGGTCACACCTCCACCCCCGTCAAGTGCGCCTTTAACTCATACCCCTGAGTGGAAGTGAATGTGTAATACAAGTAAAACTGAACGATAGGATTCTCAAACAGTTAAATGATAGTTTGCCTCTCATGGGCCTTACTGAACTCATACTACTAGGACAGGAAATCATAAGATCTGTATATGGGGAAAATACCATAGCCGGGGTACGGGAACATAAAAATTGTATTTCTCCTAGTACTTATAATAATAGAGTAATATGGAAACTCTCTTACTCGTTTATCGATTCATATCATGGGATCATGCTAAAAAAAAGAAGGAATAACCTTAACATACCTTGACGTATATCAAATCGCCCAACTTCTGCTTCTTGAACTTGTAAATCTACAATTAAGATAACATAAGCCTTAATTAGGCTGCTTGCTTTGCTTACTAATCATCCCCAAGCACGTATAAAGCTTAACGAATCATAGATGACCATCTCCTTTATAAGCTTACAACGATAACGCCTATATACATCCAAATACACGTAAATCCATCCCTAATCATTTCTTTAAAATAGTCTCATGTCACTACCTTGCTCTTCATCAATCTATCACTTCTACAAGTACCCTTTCTTTACCTAAAATCACTAAAGCTCTTGATAGCAAACTCAAATACAAGAGTAGGAATCATTTACATACCTTGAGGGGTCAAGAATCCCTAGAATCACTTTAACTTCAACTCCCTAAGCTTCCCATTCTTGGAGAAACCCTAGAAATAACCTTCTTCTTCACAAGCTTGGGTTTACGGGGTCTGGGTCTTGTCAAATCTTCACTACTATGCCATAAATGTTGGGAGAGCAAAATATTAGGGTTTTCTGGCTTGGGAATGAGAGAAAAAAGACATAAAGTCGTGGACCACGTATTTATACTCGGAGAATTAAATGCTTCAGTGGTCCGTTTCGACGAGCGGGTCGATGAACCGTTGACGTGTCGACGGTCCGTCGATGTGCTCGTCGACCTGCGCCTGCAGAATGCAGGGCTGCGGAACCTTGACGACGCCGCACAACGATGGTCCGTCGACAGGTTCGACGACCCATCGAACTTGACTGGTGTCTGCAGACTTTTCCGCTTCATTTCGGATTTACGTCGATTCGATTCGTTCAACTTCTAATCCTGTAAATCACCAGGAATACCTGCTGGTACCATTGCAAACGGGGTAAGACACTTTCTATCTCCAAAACTCAGGCTCGAGTCTCAATTCCCAAGGCGTACTCAACTAAGAAATCATAAGTTCTACCACTACGAAAACGATGGGCGTAACAAAATACCCCAGTCACTGCCAGTCGGCCGCTTTCGCAGTCAACAAGCCGCTATAGCGGTCACCCAACCGCTATACCGCTATAGCGCCCACCAGACACCCGAAAATTCTAGTGTCTTCCAAACTTGAAATCGACACCCGGAACTACCCCGGAACCTTCCGAACACAAACCAAATATGCAGATATACATAAAAATGCGCTACGAATGCACTCGTGGCCTTAAAATTCCCAACGAAGGTCTCGTTTTCCAAGTCAACTCCCCAACGGCCTAAAATAAACTTTCCAAACCAAGCCCCAAAATGCACCCGAGTGCATTGGGAACCGAATCAAATATACATACAAGTTCTAAACGACTATCCGGACCTCTCGGAATCGACGGATATTCAAAAAAGGTCCGTTTACCCAAAAGTCAACTATGAGTCAAACAGTTTTCACTTAAAAGCCAAATTTTCCAAAAGTCACATCAAAACTCACTCCAATGCCTAAAGAACCGTACCACCTGTCCCCGCAAGTCAAAATGGTACTAATAAGGCTCGAGGATGAGTTAACGGGGAAAATGGTCAAAAACGCAATAACGGCCGAACAGGTCGTTACATATACTCCCTCCGACCATTTTTACTTGTACTGTAAGCTAAAAATAGATTTTCACTTTTACTTATTCAGTTTGAAAAATCAAGAGATAATTTATCATTTCATACTTATTTTACCCTTATCCTTAATGGAAAAATCAAATCTACCACATTGATTTTGGCCACAATAGCCCAAATAGGGCTAGGATAGTAAATTCACATGGGTATCTAGATCATATATGTGAAGTCAATGACATTTCTACCCTTTCCTCCCAAAGTTCATCTTACACCATTAATGCATTTTGACCTATTAATTACTTTTTCTTTTTTAAGATTACCTATTAATATTTGTATGCATAATTACGTGAAATTAGTTGAGCATTTTCTTCAAGAGAACAACTTATTCTAGAGATATGTAGTGATCCTTTTCACCTTTTATTTTCACTTTTTCTTCTTCTTAATTTTGTGCATAATGATTAGTAGAAAATAATGAAATTAATCTAATATCTTAAAAATGCCTTCCTACTAACGATTATTCCAAAACAAGAGAAAATGAACCAATTTTGCTCTTGAACTATTTGATATAATAATACAATATATAAATTGTATATGTAATTGAATATTTTCGTACAATATTTGATATTTTGGTATTTTTCTATAAGAACCGAATACCATTTTAAAAAAAATGCATATCAAGTACCGTAATATAGAAATGGAAGCTACAAAAATTCCGATTTCGGTATTTATGAGAGTATGCGCACCCTTAGCTTTTTGTCTTAACATTTGTGGTTCTTTATTTTTAAATGACCTTGAATTTTCTAAAGAAATAATGATATATTTTTAGGAGGAAATATGGACAATAAAATGTGAATAGGGTGCAACCCTTGCTTGCTAATGAAACAGACATTAGTACGTCGATATTTTTTAGTTTTTACAATATTATTGGATATTTTACAACCACAATAGTTTTTTGAGCAGTTATCATTTCTAAGGTGTAATTTTAGTTGAAGAGGAATGGTGACAATTTTTGCCTCACAACAGGTGGACATGGGTGAATTGTGAATTATACCCCATCCGGTTCAAAAAGGGTGTCTACTTAGCCATTTACACACCTCTTAAGAAAATACTATTTTCTAGGTAATTTGACTAAATTACCCATAATTAAATTGGCATTGGGATTTGGTCACTGAACACTTAATAAGGGCAAATCTGAAAAAATAAGGTTAATTCTTTCTTGATTTGATAAGTGGACACTCTTTTTAACCAAAAAATAAAGGCCAAGTGGACACTCTTTTTGGACCGAAGGAGTATTGTTTATACTACGTATTTGTTAAACCTAGAAGTGTTTATACTACTTATTCATATGTTATTATTATATTTTTCACAAATTCAACCCCACTCTCCTCCTCTCCGGGGGAAGGAAAAAAAAAACAAGGGCAAAATTGGTTCCCTTTCTCTTGTTTTGGAACAACCATTAGTAGGAAGGGTATTTTTGAGCTATTTGGATAATTGGCGAACATTTTGAGCTAAAAACGTAACGGCAAGAGCATTTTTTAGCCAAAAAATATAACGGAGGGTAAATCTGACCTATTTCGAATAGCATAGGGGTATTTTTGGGTGTTTTCCTAAGAATCAATTAACATTCAAATAAAAGAAATAAATGAAAAAGTTAATCTTTAACAATACATCATTTATATATGTGCCTGTAAGTTGTAACCTCAAGACTTATGAAGCTCATGTTTATTTTATTGCAACTTATTACTTTTGTATGTAAAAAAAAAAATATAACATTTTTGTATGTAAAATCAATTATTTATTGATGATTTTAAAGATATTTATGTATTTTTTGTATTTTATTATTTTCAGATAATTTCTATTAAGCACTCATTTTCAAAGAAAATATTCATGTTGAAAGACTTTAAAGTTTGTGGACATGTGTATCATTAACTATTTTTAATAAGTAGTCAAAAGTAATTTCATATATCTAAGAATTCAATTTTAAATAAGTTCTCATATATTGATAAACATTGCGGTGGTGTTGGTGCATTTAGTTTTGATAAATTAATAATAATAAATTTAATGACATTTCGTAGCAACAACAACAACAATAACATACCCAGTGAAATCCCACAGTGTGAGGTCTGGGGAGGGTAAAATGTACGCAGGCCTTACCTCCATCTCGGAAGATAGAGAGGCTGTTTCCGGAAGACCCTCGGCTCAAGAGAATGATGAAATAATGATGGATTTTTGTTTACATCAGAAAATAAATAGAAAAAATATGTTAAAATAATGAAGAATTTGCGATTAAAAATGAAATGTGTCCCTAATTTTTGTTGCAGAAAGTTTTTGACAAAAAATTCCTATCGCTTACATTATTATTCATATTAGTTTTACATAATTTTATTTTATTAAATTAAAATAAAAATCTAAAATCTAATATGGTATCTTTTATTTTCCGCTGAGGAAGATGTTAATATGGTTGGTATCTAAGTCCAATTCTTATTAAATAAGTACTAGTTGTAAATTCCAACTTTAAAAAATAATGAAATTATATCTAATTAATGTGTGAAAAGTATCATATAAATTTCAAAATAACTACATTTTTTTCAAGAAGTAGCAAAGGAATATCGCTATCGTGGGGAAAAAAATGTTGGATTGATCGAAAGGGAGGAGAGCAATATCTTGTGGAAAAAGGCAATTGCCTGGCAAGATCCGAGTCTTACATTGTAATATTCCTTTACTATCTTAATAACTTATTCACTATCGTAAATCAAATTGTACACTGTATTTACGAATAAAATTAATATCATTTATATACAAAAAGGGTCTTGTCTCTCTTGTGACTTTTATTTGATATTTTATAACACTTTTTATGTTATTAAAATTATAATGTTAAAGATTTAATATGGTTTATAAGTGTGTAGCAAAACTAGCTAGTATAAGTAATTCATATTAAACAAAGTATTACTTATAATTTCACATGTAATTTAAATAAATATTAATTAAATAGATTATTTGATTATATCAAATTGAAAAAACCCACATGTTGTATTTCTACATTGACACTAATTATACCCAATATAGATTAGTAAACAATTTGTAAAGCAGTATTTTTTCTGAGTAGACCATAATTTTTTTAATAAGTAAAGTGTACAATTTTTTAAATTAAATAAACCGTATAGTTTGCTATATACATCAAATCAGGGGCGGGTCCACAGTACTATGTGGGGTTTCCCGGGAACCCATAACCTTGGCTCGGATCTTATATTCCTTTGTAAAGCCGGTGAAAATATAAAAATTTTGAGCTGGGAACCAGTACAAAAACTTGATGTTGATTCCCCGGTGAGAAAGTAAGCAGCGAAATCTTGGTTACCCCATTGACTAGGGATCGATTCCCTTTGTTTACATTTTATATAATATACTTGTTTATACTTTTTCCTTCTAAAAACCCCATAGTAAGTCAAATTAAAAAGAGTTCTCTGCAATACAATCTCTCCTTCATTCTTTTGCCTCATTTTTCTTCTTTTTGTTTTCTTCTTATATTGTAATATAATTTCTCAAAAAAATTGGTTATTATTATTATTATTAGTTTGAGATTGTTGGGAATGCATAAGTTTCAAATTCTGGATCCGCCTCTGCATCAAATACAAAAAGTATGTAGAGACTATTCATCTTCATTTGTATGGAAATATGGATCAATTTTAGTTGGTCAAATGTTTTGGGAATAAGAATAAATCATTGTATTTATTAGTGTGTTTTGGAGGAAAACATTGCAAAGTCAAAAGAAGGTTATGATAGTCTTTTTACAGGTGTGGCCACATTTGGGCCAAATAAGTGTGGTCATTTATTGTATTCTTATCCATATAATTTTCACTTATTATTGTGTCATGCCCGTGTAGTGATGCCCTTCTATGATTTTGTTTCAATAAAGAAAGAAGGGATTAAGGGCTCTTTGGTTGGAAGGATTAAGTGGGCTGTTTGGTCGGAGGGATTAAGTGGGCTATTCTTTATGTTTTTTTTTTTTTTTTATGTTTTTGGTATATGTACATTTGAAGTTAAATCTTTTTTTATGTTTGGTTGAGGTTATTAATAATTTAAGATAAGATAAATTTTATATCAAAATTATGGAATTATCTATCTCGTATAAAAAGTCAGACGAATAATCCTGGTTATAATCCCAAGTCAACCAGGTTTTGAACTAAAAGATATACTATAATTTTACTTTATCCTTCTTTCTGTGTCCTTATTTCCTTTCTTTTTCCTTCCATTATCTCTGTTCCAAACAAAGAATTAAATGATGGAACCAAGTACAAGAAGACACAAACAAAAGCGCGAATAGGTTCTACTACACAGCTAGTCAAGATATGATCCAACACCTATATATTAATTTCTTCACTAATTGGAACCATTGACTCAATCAATCAACGGATGGTCTATTTGAATAGTCTCATTCCAAAAGACTAAGTCCGAACCACTCCATGATGAAGCCACCCGTGAATTGATGTTTGTTTGCATAAGAGGGAAGGGAAAGACGTAGTGACAGAGACACCCTTTAATTTATAAAAGGAACTGTTCGACACCGTTTCATAAAAAAAAAAAAAAGTTCAGACACACACACACATATACATATATATACATTTTCTTGGTACGTGCATTGCACGTGTCTTTCAAATTATTAATATCTTATTTTTCTCAACATAAATAAATTAATAAAAGATGATCTTATTTTAGTGACTTAGTGTTGAACTCGAATCGATTGATATCTTCTGAATCGATGCGATTTTCAAGCATCATGTAACAAAAAGGTCCTATTATTTTTCGAATAATAAATATCAAGAATTATGTTTTAGAGATATAAGATATAAAACAGATATTCCAATGGACTTTTTCGAATAATGAATATCTTTGAGAGCTTCAATTTTCTTAGGCTCCAGTTTGAAGATGGGTGATGAATATAAATTATTCATGTATTTACATATATAAATATAGAACTTTCAAATAAAAATATGAATAAATATTCATCTCCTATATTTCCTAACAAGTTTTGCAGGGGAAAGATTAATTGAGGAATAAACGACAACAAGCAAAACATGAAGAAAAAGAAACAAAAACTAGTACACGTTGGAAGCAAGAACAAGTGCTATAAAGTCATGACTTCAATTCTTGAACTTAAAGTCACAACTTCAACTCCTAAAGTCACTGCAATATTCTCTATAAGTAGCAATGAATGTTGTATTGAAAAGGAGAACCATTGGCTAGACATAAGAATTAATCTTGGTTTCTGTCTTTCTTTTCTTTTCCTTTTGTCTTTCTAGGAATAATATTTTTCTTTTTAAATTTTTTTATCGGTTTTTATCTGTTATCCATAATGGAGTAATTTCTTTTTATTGAGATAGCTGATGAAGCTTAATATATTTATAGTATTATCTCAGTTGTAATGCATGCTTCGCCTGAGACTTTTTATTTACATCTCCATATTATGCTGGAATAATAGCTTTTATTTAATTATACTTGTCACACCTATCTATTTAATCTCTACATTATTCTTGTATCAATTTTGTAATTCTCGCGGAGCAAAATTAATATGTAATAACTAATGAATAAAATAGTAGACTGAGAGTAATTTTTAGTAAACTATTTCTCCAAGTCTGTAATCTTACTTGCTTCAGTTTTAATTTTCACCGAGGAATTGTTGTAGGCTAGATTATTGGTTTAATGATCTTTATCTTGTTTCTTTTAGTCCTAATTCTCAGGGAGGTATTGACTCAAATAAGTTTAAGCTTTGAGGAATGCTTATCTTATTTTTTTCAATTCTAATTCTCACAGAGGGATTGACTCAAATATGTTTATTAATTTAAAGACTAATCGCAAGATGTCTTTATACCTTTTAGCACAATTTAGGCAAGAAAAATAGTTTGGTTTAATCATCACTAGTAACAGACCAATTAATTTACATAACTTCACGGAGTGTTATTAATTGATTATTTCTTAGTGAATAAAATATAATTGTATTAGCAATAAACAATTTTTCTTTAAAGAAATATATGTAGAAATTGAGATTTTATTACAATGATATTATCAAGTGAATTCAATGATTCCCAACAATTTTTAAAATAGAAATCTTCCGATAGTTCTTTGTTGTTTAAGTACTTTATTATTTCAAAAACCTCTTTTCATCAATTTAATTTGATTCTCTCAAATAGTAACCAAGACATACAAATCTGTTGTCACGACCCAAATCAGGGATCGTGCGGGCACCTCCCAAATCCCACCTAGGAGGCGAACCCTTTTTCCCAAAACACTCATATTATATAAAGAACGAATAACACAACATTAAACAATTCCCATTATCCATTAAAATCAAAATTTATACAAGAAATACTTTTACAAATATCAATTTCTAAAATCGGGTCTAAACTAGTACAAGAGCTTGTAAGATTTAGAACTGAATAATGTTAACACAATAGAGCACAACCTCTGTTTTGGAATAGAATTAATAGAAGTCTTCAAGATAAACGTCGGAGAATCCTCGGAAGCTACTAGTCCACAAACTCAACCTGTAGCAACTCTACACCCTGAATAGGGTGTAGCAAGAGTAGTATCAGTACAATACTCGTAGTGGTAAGTATTATAGGCTCACAACGATTAGAAGATCATATTAACAATAGCAAACAACATATAAGTATGGTAGGCAAATACTTAGTAAATCCACATAATCAGTACATGGAAGGGGTTCTACCACAATATATAGTACAACACTCAATCCTAAATATGAACTTCTACTCCACAATGAACTAACCACCTGATACGAGTCAAGATTCACACAAGTACTACCTAAGTCGTCAAATAGAAATAGCCATGCTAAGGACAATTGTAAAAAAAGTTCACACCCACTACTCAAGATATGACTACCCTCAACAGTATTCTCTTCCACCTCACTTAACAAGAGAGACAGGCCAATTCGCACATCAAGGATATACAATATTCTACTCGGGCTCGATTTATAAGTGCGGGGTCAAACAATACCACCAAACACAGACCAAGAATAGCATCACAGTACAGAAAGACCAACAATCGAGTCATAGCCTATGGTGAAGCACCTAAACACAAGTCTGCCAAGTTTACCACAATTCCTCAGGATGATCACAATCGTATGTACAATCCAAGAATCTGATCAATAGATGCAAAATGAGATGATAATGATGAATGAATATGCAATGCAATGGTACACACACGCTCCGAACAGAATACCTCCACGCCTCGATAGTCATGACCTATGGAGGAGTAGCATAAGTCCATATATATATATATATATATATATATATATATATATATATATATATATATATATATATATTGCGGAACGTGCAACCCGATCCAAAATATGTATAATATATGTTGCGCGCGCAACCCGATCCAATATATGTATAAAATATGTTAAGGCGTGCAACCCGATCCAATATAAGTATAATATATATGTTGCGGCGCGCAACCCGATCCAAATATATGAGTATGAATGCATGAGTGATATCAGTGCCAATGAGAATCTATCAATATCAGGTGTGCCACACATGGACACATATCACAATAATCTATCAATATCCACTGTGCCACACATGGACACCTATCACTATGTCACGAATAAATCACAACCTTCCTCTTTACAAGACAATGCCCAATAAATGAGAGATACGGGTTCACAACATGATAAGGCAACTCACAACATGTCTAGAATCACACACGTGGCAACAAGCCAATAGATCACAACAAGACAACGAGCCACAATCAAACAACAATACCAACCTAAGTAACCCATCCCTACTTCTTACCCGAAGGTGTACATGATTTCTCCAATAATCACTAACTCTACAAATGTATCGCTAACCGAATTTAACCATAAGGTAAACTAGAATCATCAATAGGACTCAACAATATGCGACAGACTCAGTTATGTTATACCGACACTAACACTCACAATCATGAGGCATCCAACATGAACAACGAGGCAACAACCACACATAACAGTACCAACCCAGAACTATCAAACCCAACTCCATGTCCGGGGACCAAGGCATGCTTTCTTTATCAACCTCTACTGCACATCTATGAAATCCTAATCAGAGTCTAACTCAAGTAAGTCGTAACCTACCTCGAGGCCGAGCAGGTGCCACGAACATCCATTTGATCTTCATCTTCCTTTCCCGAACTGGAAGCCGGACGGGAGGGTCTAGGAATAGCAAGAAATCTGAGTGAGCAAGTGTCAAGCATTAAGGTATTCATACCCATTAGGACTCTAGAGAATCTAAATACACTCCGGGTCCATAAGGGTAAAATTGGAACTTTTCCTCAACTTAGGCTTTCTAGGTTCCCATTGACTAATAAGGTTATCTATATCAATACAAGTAATAAAAAGCATTCTTCCTTTTTAAATCCCCAAATTCAAGAAAACCAAGTCTTAGCCTATTTACAAAAATAGTGGAAGAATTAGGATATGGGGTTGGTTAACTAGCATAGAGTATGAATCTAAGGGTTCCTTCAAAAATGCCATGTTTTTAAGTAATGAAAACCCATTTTACCCTTCTAGGGTTTTTGCAAGTTAAGAAATCACCATTTTTATTGAACCCTATAATCAAACTTAATAAATAGAGGAAGAGATTCAAGGGAGAAGAAATAAATGAGGTCTAGATGTTACCTTTCCCAAGCACCCATGAGATTAGCTCTGAAAATGCCCCAAATGGTGGCTTAGATTGAGAGTTGGGAGAAAAATGAGGTCAAATCCCGATTGAACTTTAACTACTAGGTCTGGCCAGCGTCGTCCGCTGTGGAGAAGACGCGGCCACTAATGGCGATACATCGCTATGGAGAAAAGACTATCGCGGGGGCGGGCTCAAGGGAATCGACTCTTCCGTTGCGGCGGAAACGGGATCCGTTGTAACGGAAACCTTAAATTTCAACCAGCCTGCTATAGCGAGCAACAGATCGCTAGGGCAGACCCGCTGCAGCGGTCCACCCCTCGCTGTGGCAAAGTATTGGGCCCAGTGGCCCTACTCGATTAATAATTTCCTTCTAACTCGGCTACGGGTCAACTTAAATAGAAAAATCCCCTGCGTAAAACTAATGGTCCAACTGATCAAGGAGGTTTTAGGATGCAAATTAAGGAAAGTTCGGTAATGTCCAAACGGGTCATTACATCTGTAGCCTAGGTGGTTCCAATATCTGTGGAACGATATCTTAAACTATATAAGGTGAAACTACCTATGCACTTTGGCCTCGTTAATGGGAGAAATATTCACTCTATGTCTTTGTGTCTATGGTCTTCATACCTTCATGAGCATCACCAATAATAGACTTGTAAGGATATCCAGGTTCGCTTCCCCATTCATTTGGAATCGAGTCTGATTTTTTCATAATCAAATTGTTCTTAATTTCTATGTCCAAATTAATTTGTTGCATATTGAGCTATAGGTGCTCAGTCAACTGAGTTTGAGATTCTAAATTTCTGGCATAATTTAGTTTGTATGAGTGATTTTCCTCACTAGGTTTTTCTGATTCCTACTTATTTTCCTCCTTATCTACGATAACATATTTCTTGGCCATAGAGTTAGTAGCTATGAAAAAACATGCACAAATTCTTCAACAGATAAAAGTATAATTATTGAAAACCTTATATGATCTACTAGAATTAGAGTATCCAAGAAATATAACTTTACGATTTCTAGGATCAAGTTTTTCAAAATTTCCCTTAATGTTGTTGTGGACGAAGCATTTACATTTTTAAGGATGAAAATAAATTACATTGGGTTTCTTACCTTTCCACAGTTCTTATGGAGTATTATTCAGTCGAGATGAGTTTGCACCCGGGATCAACTCTTAGCCTGTTTTATTAGCCTTGGTGATGGATAAACTGGCACGACATATTTAAGGGGAGGCACCATGGTGTATGTTATTTGCTAATTACATAGTGTTGATGAGACACACAGCGAAGTTAACGATAGATTGGAGGCTTGGAGACAGACCCTAGAATCTAAAAGTTTCACGTTGAGTAGGACTAAAATGGAGTACATAAAGTACAAGTTTAGTGACGCAGCACACGAGATGAATATGGAAGTGAGAATTGATACATAAGTCATCTCCAAGAAAGGAAGCGTCAACTATATTAGGTCAATAATTCAAGAAAATGGGGAGATTGATGATCATGTCACACATCATATTGGAATGGGATAGATGAAATTGAGGCTCGCATCTGGTGTCTTATATGATAAGAATGTGTCAGCAAGACTTAAAGGTAAGTTTTGTAGAGTGGTTGTTAGAACAAATATGTTGTATGAGCCAGAGTGTTGGCCAGTCAAGAATTCACACATTCAAAAGATAAAATTAGTAATGAGGATGCTTAGATTGATGTGTGGGCATACTAAGAGAGATAAGATTAAAAACAAAAATATATAAGGAAAGTTTAGTGTGGCATTCGTAGTGGACAATATTTGGGAAGAGAAGTTGATATTGTATGGACATATGTAGAGTAGTAGAACAGATACCATAGTAGGAGGTGGGAGAGATTGGCAGTGATAGGTTTAAGGAGAGGTAGAGGTAGACCGAAGAAGAATTCGGGAGAGGTGTTTAGACAGGACATGAAACATGTTTAGCTTCGAGGACACGACCTTAGATAGAAGAGCATGAAGGACGAGGATTATGATGGAATGTTAGTAGGTAGTCGAGTGATTGCTTTCTTACCTGTTAGAGAGTATGATTCTAGTATAGAGTGAATCTACTACTCCTTTTCTCGTCATCATCCTCATCTTCATCATCCTCCTCCTCCTCCTCCTCCTCCTCCTCATCATCATCATCATCATTGTTTCTTTTACTTTAGGAGATTTATTACTTTTTTTTGTCATTATTTTTTTCTTTTTTAAATATTTTCATTATAGCCTTTTCACTCTTATATTTTTCAAACTTGAATTTTTTTTTTTTTTGAGCTGAGGGTCCATTGGAAAGAACCTCTCCACCCTACAAAGATAAAGGTAAAGTCTGCGTACTCTCCACTCTCCCTAGACCTTACTTGTGGGACCGCACTGGATATGTTGTTATTGTTATTGTTGTGTGGAGTATTATCCAGTATGGAACGTATTAAATATTGGTTTAAGATATGGTATGTGAGATGTAGTAACCTTTTTCTCTTTTTACTTTCTTGCAAAAAAAACAAATTTCTTTAGAGCATCATCATTGGGTGCTAGAAAAATTACTCAAGTAAAACGTTAGTAGTCATCAATAATAATAAATGTATATCTTTTACTGTCGATGATTACAGTTCTAGTGAGACCGAAAGGTCCATATGCAGAAGTTGTAACGATTTAAAAGTGGATATAATATCTTTATTTTTGAAGAATGAAATTGCTTTGCTTACCAAATTGGCATGCATCACAAATGTGGTCTTTGGAATAATTAAGCTTAGGAAGGCTAATAACTAAATCATGCTTCAAAAGTTTCTCAATAATATGCATGCTAGCATGTCCTATTTCTTATGCCATAACCATGGATCATCAGAAATGGATACTAAACATATATCTTTTGCTAGCTAATGCATTAATGCTATTAAACACATGAATATTATGATCACTGATTTCACATAAGATGATTGTACCTATGATGTCCTCAATGATGCATTCAACTGACTCAATACATACATGATCATATCCATTGTCACATAGTTGACTGGTACTTAATAGATTGTAATTAAGGCCATCCCACTAGGTATACTTCATTTATTTCACATGAGATGTTGATAGGAATTTTTCAATAGCCACGACGTTTCCTTTTGCATTATCGCTAAATTTCACTATTCCTCCACCTAATTTTGTGATTGATTTGAATAGTCTCTTGTCACGTGTCTGAACATGCATTGTGAAACTAGTATTTTTCTTTGTAAATCTTCTTGTTATGTTCCTAATAAACAAGGGTTACTTCCTCTTAGGTACCCAATCTTGCTTGAGTCCTTTTTGGTCAGAGAAGAAAGTACTAGCTTCATTATATTTTTTAGGTCTCCAGAATCATACATTCTTATCCACATACCTATATCGAAAATGAGTATTAATATGACTAGACTTACCATAATAGAAACATGAGAAAACAGAAGATTTATCCGTGACTGACTCATTACTCAACTTATCTTTAGTCAGTTTGTCACTTGTAGGTTTCTTTTCATTTGACTTGAATGATCGAGTTGATTGGTTAGTGTCACGACCCGACTAGGGGGCCATGACGGGTACCCGGAGCTGACTACCGAGCGCCACTCATTATGCTAATCATAATACCCCACCTGAACACATATACTCTTCAAAGCAATATATAAATATACATAGGCCCTCAAGGCTGCAAAAACAATATACAAGAATATACAATGTAGTCATCATGGGACATCTACTACCCACACATACGTATCTACGAGCCTCTACTAGAGTGCTAGACATAAGGACGGGACAGGACCCCGTCGTGCCCAAATATATGTACACAAGATAATATCTCACAAATGGCACCTCCGGAATAATGGAGTGCTCCTGTAAATCTGCTTAGTAGCTCCTAGGAATCTGGGCCACCTCCCTATCTACCTGTGGGCATGAACACATCGTCCAAAAGAAAGGACATCAATACGAAAAATGTACTGAGTATGTAATGCATGTACAACAACAAGATATCAAAGAGATAAGGGAACATCAAGTAAGGAAACAACCTGTAACTGAATGTCACTTAAGATGGAATAATGCATGCTAGCTTACATCATAAACATCATCATATAAAGTATACATATATAAGCTGCCCGACTATATAGGTACAGTGTGATCATCATTAGCCCGCGTCCGGGCCTTTCGCGTCCGGGTTAACATCTCATGCCGCCCACTAGTGGTGTACGCCCGTATGCCTACTAGACGGTGTGTATATCGCCCCGCCTTAGCGGTGTACGCACGGCCATATAGGCACGGTATAATCTCATCATCATATACTTATCATAAAGCATGCATAAAAATGCAAGGATAAGCTATAACTCTATCGAGGTGACGTAAGGTCGAGAACCCCCGATTCCATTATGGAGTAGTCATACTCATCATGCCTCACCTTGGAGGAACTAGCATTATAAGGTGAGTGTAACAACAACGAATAACGTCAAGGGACCATTAGCTTTAGAATCTTGGGACGTAGGCTCATCACCATCATTATCATATTCATAACATATCTCTTATCTTTATCTCATGAGAAGCTCTTTATAAACATAGACTCATAGTTTCCGAAATGTAAGAAGGTCATGGAAAAATAAAGGGAATCATGTCATAGGAATCATGCCTTAGAAAAGAAGGGACTAGCCTCACATACCTTGATGTGGCTCTAACTTTATCAATTAAGCACTTTCCTCCAATGTTCACGATTCTACATTCAAGAGAATTCGTACTAAGATTAGATAATCGGAACTATACTTAAGCTTAAGCTAAAGCTAATGGAAATTGGGCAGCATCTCCTTTGTTTCTACAACTTTTTCCATATGATATAACAACTCCCAAACATCCATAACAAAACATTTATAATATCGTAATCAACAACTTCTTCAAGTTCAACGTTATTCAATTCCCACAATTCCTTACCAAAATGATTCATGGCCATAACTATGGCATAACACCGTATGCGTTCTCATATTATACTTCCTTAACGTCATTTGTATCATCTACAACAAGATTTTACTCATAATATATCAAGGGTCATGATTCATGTTAAACTACAATTCAAGAGTACCATTAATTTCACATTTGAGCTCCATATTCTACTTTCTTCCATAATCCAAGTCTTTCAACCCTTCAATATTCTTAACATCATGAAATGACCATAAAACTCACCTTTGATTGTGTAGGGATGGGCTTTTGACGAAGATACTTCACTTGGAGAAAACCCTAGCTCCACTTCCAAAGAATTTCTTGACGTCTAACAACCCTAGAGAACTCCCCTGCACTTGATTTCCTTGAATTGATGATATTGATCTTTGATTTCCCTTGAGTTTTTGTAAATGAAGTGTGTGGAATGTTCTAGGGGTGTAGAGAGAAGTGGAGAAGTTGGAAATGAGAAATTAGAAGTGGGATCACATTTTTATACTTGGGAAAAGTTCAGCCCGTCGGGACTTATATGGACCCTTATACGTTTCGTATAACATTATTCGGTCCGTATAAGTGTCTGTATTTCATCATTAGGGAAAACATCATTTCTGTTGAGTTATACAGACCCTTATACCGACCGTATAAAGTTATATGGACCGTATAAGTGGTCGTATAACTCCACTTTCCTGAAATCATTTCCGTCGTTCCGTTTGATCTCCAATCCGTATGGAACCTTCTTAGCACTTGTTTAACACTTCATTAACAATCTAGGGAGAGTTATAACTCTTCTTCAGGACATCATTAAGTCAACCTTAGTTCGGTACTTTGCAAAACCCTTCCAGAACACGACTTATACTTAACATTCTTCAACGAACTCTCTTCTCTTGCTTCAAACGTCTTTGGAATCTTAATTAGAACCATTAAGTATTACTTCTTACTTGTAGAAACATCATATACTTCTCACCCTGCGTTAGTCTATCTACCATACAACGACATGAAATTTTTCGAGGTGTAACAGTTAGACCTTATGGAACTCCGACTGGAGGATTTGTGCACACTATTAATTTGTAATTGCGATTTCACAACTTATTCTTGAAGAAGGTCTCTCTCAATTTCACAAATTTCTAGTTTGATTTCCCAATCTTTCTTTTCTCGTCTAATTCTCTTATGTCCATCAAGAACTTTTTATAAGTTTTCCAAAGCTAAATCTATGAAATCTTGGAGTCCATTGCATTTATCATAGTCACAAAGGTCTCACCTAGAGCCACACAACAAATATTAGCAACTTTTGTGATTTACATTCTCATCACTCCAGGCTCCAAAAAATTTCTTCTCTTGATAGCTTCTGGATGATTTTCTTTTCAGTTCTGACGATCGACTGCCACACTCATAGTATTTTCGTCATTCTTTTACTTTGAACATGAAATTTTAAACTTGTAACTCTGTTCACTCTATCATATCTTTGCGATTCTCACATGGTGGTATTATTGAAAGATGTTGTAGTTTAGTAACTGTACATATTATTGCAAGCTTTCTTGCATGCAAACTTCACGACTTTGCATCAACAAATACAATACATTCTATGTTCTTCTTTGACCTATATAATTGTCCTATATGATTGAGTTAAAAGAGCTTTTCAATAAGTTATATCAGTCTTGATCTACAAGAGAAAAATTTATTTAACCCTTTTAACTTTTGGGATCTGAGAAACGTACAATACCTTCTTCCTATTTTGAATGCGACACAAAATTCCCTTGATAAGAAAATGAGCCAGTCATTGTTGGTCTATTAAGAAAAAACTCATGTTCAAATTTCACAGATAACATTCAATAGACGTTTGACCAAAGGATTTGGGGCTATGATTTGAAGTTTTGATTTAAAATCCGCGTTTGCTTATGAAATGTGAATAAAACCTACTTTCATGATTTGAAATCTCAAATTTTCCAAAAAGTCCAATTTCGAATTCCAAGTTGTGATATTAATTTTTTAAAAATATAAAACTTGATGCATAAGTTTATAGTTTGCAAAAACAAACCCATCATTTTTTTTAAAAAAAGGTCTCATGCTCGATCTACGTGAAGAGATTGTTCGTACAATGGAGTATTAAAGAATAGCTAGTTACTACTATTGTTGATTTATTGGACCAACGAATCTTTATAAAATTATGTGTATTTAAAGGTTTGTAATAACATATAATCACAAGCATTTATTTATAAAAGGAATATGGAGATATGAGATTATTAATGCAGCGCCTTAAGATATTTCGATACCTTATTTACGAACTATGTTTTACTCATTTGGTAAGATTGTATAAGAGATAAGAAAGTTTTGATAGTTTTCACAAATTATGTGGTTTTCATGTTCATGAGAAAAAAATAAAACTTGAGAAATCCAAATTCCATGTTCAAACAAAATTTCAACTACAAATCAACCTAATTTAAGTAGGCGTTTGGACATGCGATTTCATCTTATGAAATGAAATCCCAAATCATCCAAAAAGGCATGATTTGGGATTCCAAATCATTATTTCAAAATTTTTAAATGTAAAAGTTGACCGATAAGTTTATATTTTGTAAATATAGATCCAAAAGTTGGTAGATATATTTACCAATCATGTTTACCAACCATTTATATCAAATATTAAAAGATCTACAAGTTGGAAGGATATTTATAACAAATTCACTCTTACCAACCATGTGGGAAGATCATATTAAAGAGTAGTTAAACTACAATTCATGTTCAATTTTCCATTTTATCGAACTAAAGTTTGATTAATGATATTGTATTTTTTAGAAAGGTTTTCTAATAGCGTATTAATTTTGTTATGAACTATGACTTGCTTATTGGTAAGATAGTATAAGAATTGAGAAAATTTTGATGATTTTCACAACTTGTGAGGTTTTTATGTCTATAAGAAAAAAATACAATTTAAGAAATTCAAATTTCATGTCCAAACTTCAAATTATCATGATTTTATCTCATGATTTTAAATCATGTCCAATCGCTTCCTAAATGATTTGAAATCATGTACAAACGAGCCTCAATATAAGTGCAAAAAAGAAATTTTACTAAAACAAGAAAGGGTTGCTAGCTAATGAAGTTGGGGATTTGAAATGTTTGACTTTCAAACGTGAGTCTTTGACTGTGTTTTATCAAACATGCCTTTTGCCAAACCCACTTTCCACTCTTTCATTGGCATTATACCTAAAAATAGTCTGGCCAAACAAACGACATCGTTTACAAACTGAATTTAAAGTGACACTTCTCTGAGTCAAACAGAGATATTCCACTCCTAGCCAATTTTTTGGTGCCCTTTTTGAGATTTAAAACAAAGACAAATATATTGGCACTCTCTTTACTTACATCTCTTCTTTCCACATACTATATACATATAAACAATTACATATCTTTAAATTTTTATTATTATTTTAAAGCTTATATGGTTGCTTGTTCTTTTTTCATACAAATTGAGGAGTTGACAAGCCTTTATTTTGGATGAATCCAAGGTAATTGAGTGACTCTTCTGATCAGATATATCATGTATGTATATTATTTCATAATGGGTCAATTTTATTTTCTTTTATTTCCTTAAAGATTCTTACTTTCTTGAATTCTGGATTGATAAATGAGATGACCCTTTGGTCTTGTTACTTCTAAATGAGAAAGCTTGTATCTTTTTTTCCCTTAACTAATAATTCAAGTTTACCCTTTGCTTCTTTCTTGGTTTTAGATGTATCTTTGAGATGATTGGTGTGTCATATCAGTTGCAAGGCTTTTTGAAAAAGAAAAAAAAAAAGAAAAAGAAACAAACTTTGAGAAGGAAAAGGAACTGTTACTGTTTGATTGTTTGTCTGTTGTATTACTGTTTGTGTTGCATCCTATTCAGCTACGGTAAAAAAGGATAGTGCCAATTTGCTTGTTTGAATGTCAAAGCTAACAGCTTTGTTACTTGAGAAACTTTTTAAGTAAGTTTTTAGTTTGAGTCTAATTTGTGAAGCAGTAAATAAGCCAAACATAAGTTTCTTGGCTTCCTTTTCCTTTAACTTGGTTGAGTAGGTTGGCTGTTTTACTCTTGTATTTTTTAAACCTGTTTTGAAAAACGCTTTTCTTGAGCCGAGGGCCTATCCGAAATAGTCTTTCTATCCCATATTTGTGTAGGGGTAAGGTCTGCGCACCTCGCCCTCCCAGACCCCACTTGTGAGATCACACTGGGTATGTTGTTGTTGTTGTTGTTGAGTAGGTTGGCTGTTAAGAGTTCGGGTTGTGATTGAGCTCGGGTTTTGGGCATATCTTTGCCTGCAATCACGTGTGTGCTAATGTATAGTCTCTTTCAGATGGACAAATTTTAGATAGTGCTATTCTTTTTGGCTAATCTTTATGAGGCCAGTAGACTGAAATTGTACATGTATTGGGGCTAAGCAGCCATTTCCTGATTCAAAGTTTAGCATGGACCTTCTCTAGTTGTTTTGGCTGATGTTGATGAACGTTATTGGCTGGAATAGTGCACAATAAATTTCAGTAACAAGGGAAGTTCCAGTCTTAGTTTCCTTCATGTTAAATCTTTCTGAGTTCGATTTTAAGCTGCATTCTGATATTCATGCTTTATATCCGTGGAATCCAATTTTTTATGCTTCGTATATGATGAATTCCTATGGTTGGTGTCTAAGTTGCAGCCCTCTCTGCCACTTTATTGAAGCTTATAGCCTTATTCATTTTCTTTTCAATTGAAGAAGTTCACCCGTGGCTGCCTCTCTGGATTCTCCTGATCCAGCTTTGGAAAGGGTTCTTACAGAGGATAGTAATAACAGTAGCCAAGGCGGGGAAAGAAACTTGTCAGCTCATCAACCAATTTTGCTGGATCAGGTCTCCGGTTCTTTCAGAAGAGAAGTAGTTAACAGGTGCACTCTACTGATGCCATTATCATCTTCCTTTTTCTACATTTTAACTGTCTTTGATCATCCTCCTTCAAACTTACAAGGGTTTGTTTCTTGTCGGTGGAGCTTATTAACGATCCTTGGTGATGTGTTATTTTCTTGTTGGTGGAGTTGTTTACTGCTAAGTACTAATACATTTCATTCAACTTCGTAGTAATTTAATAGATAAGATAGCTGCTACTTTATCTAGGTCTCTTGGAGATTCAACTGAGTTTACAACTGAGAACATACCTGCTATATGAAGATTTATATTTTTCATATGTCGATAAACATAGGCTTCAAATTATGGGAAATGTAGTGCTTCTAACACTGTTTTCTAGTTTGGGTACAAGTCTTCATTTTGCATTATGTTCTCGAACTAGTGGATGTAGAATTGGAGCTTCCACTATCACTAATATATTTCCTAGTATCTACATGTGTATAAATTGCCCAAGGAACTGCATGTCTTAATGTTTGCATTCAGAAATCTTAGTCTGTTTGTCTTCAATCAATGTTTGGAATTATAAATTTGTGGAAGCACAATTAAGTAATTACATGTATGTTCTGTCTAACAACTTAAGCTTTAAGATGAGATGGTCACATATTACAACATGGTGTCAGAGTAGACAAGAGGTCTGGGTTCGAGTCTCCCCATCACCATTATTATCAAAAAGAATTTGCACGAGCTTGGCCCATGAAAAAGGCCCGCATATGAGAGGGGGTTTTGAAGCATAATTAAGTAATTAAATGTGTGTTCTGTCTAACAAATTAAGCTTTAAGATGAGATGGTCACACATTACAACAAAATGTAATTTTTTATTCTGTGTTTCTGCAGAACGCTGCATTGCAGTGGGTTCTATTGTGGTTCAAACTTAACTTTTGAATATATGTATACCTGTATTGTTGCTTGCTTCCTTGTCGTGACTTGCTCGTTCCCAACTATATAGGGCCTTCTCAACCTGCCTGGTTCATATACCAGTTAATCCTACCTCGCTTTATGAAACCGTTTTGTGTCAGTTACTGATGCCAAGAGAATAGAATAAGTTTTTGCAGGGATTGAAGTGGCAATAAGAGTTCAAGCATCTTTCTTTTAGTGGAAAGAGGATAGTAGGTTGTGTGGGGGGGGGGGGGGTGGGGGGTGGGGGAGTTCATGCTGTGTTTAGCACTCATCAATTTTGCACATTCTCAAGTGGTCCGTTCATATATGCTAAAGCATATGTTGTGTCTCCGAATTACAGTTGGATGAAGGCTAGGTTTTCTCCTTAAGTTTCCTTTTTGCAGTACTAGGGACTCTAATAGGCAGTTGCGCATTGGTTTTATTTGTCTCAACAACAAGAACAACATACCTAGTGTAATCCCACGAGTGGGGTCGAAGGGTAGAGTGTATGCAGACCTTAACTCTACCTTGGGAGTCAAAGAGGCTGTTTCCAATAGACCCGTGGCTCAAGGAATTGGTTTTATTGGTCTGTTGTTTGTTTTTCTTGGTCAAGTCACAAGTTTTGACTAAGTATGTTTCAAGTGGATCATCTAAAAATGATGGTCATACCAATGAGAAGAAATTTTATAACTTACTATATTGATGTTATTCGTTTTTGATTGCCTTCAGATCTCATTCTATGAAGGCTGTAAATAGGGATGATGAAGATTTGGAAAATGGGATGTTGGAGAAAGATACAGAGAAGTCAGTACGCAGCAATAAAGTTGTTACAGTACACAATAAGGCCTTGCTATCTGGAGTCGCTTATTGTATTTCTTCCTGTAGCATGATATTAGTGAACAAGTATGTACTTTCTAGCTATGACTTTAATGCGGGGATATCATTGATGGTCTATCAGGTACTTCCCGATCTTTTTTATATTTTTGAGCTTATTGAGGTGTAGAGGTAGGGTAATGACAAATAATCTTTGACCCTTTATTCAGAATTTTGTATCAGTGGTGGTGGTTTCTACCTTGAGATTTTTTGGGATAATTTGTATGGAACCACTCACTTGGCGGCTAATCAGAGTCTGGTTGCCTGTTAATGTTATATTTGTTGGGATGCTTATAACAAGTATGTTCAGGTATAAGATACTCCCTCTTCGTGTTTGTTGTGCCATGAATTTCATTATTTGAATGTGCCTATTGTTTTATATAAGATTATATATATTGGGAGTAACAGATTTCTGGTTCGAAAGTTCACAAATGCGTTAGTTTAACTACTTCAAATATTAGGGCCTGGCAAGGTGTTCAAATGGTTTCTTTTCGCGGGTCAGTTCTATGATCCAAAAATAGAAGCAATTTCTTGTCCAATTTGAGGAAATAGGAACAAAATGGAAATAAAAACTCGCAGGAGCAAGTTCTAAAGGTCGAGCTTCAAAAAGCATGTGACGATGACTTGGCAGAATAGCTTACTTATAATTGTCTTATTTCCTGCAGTCTAAAGTACATCAACGTTGCTATGGTCACTGTCCTGAAGAATGTCACTAATGTGATAACTGCAGTTGGTGAGATGTATTTATTCAACAAAACTCACGATAACAGAGTTTGGACTGCTCTTTTTCTGATGGTATTATAGTAGCTTAAATAGAATTTTTGCTTCAATGTTTTCTTGTAGTAAAAGTATTGTAGTTCTGCTCTTTCCACTTGCACTTGACAGCACCACAGCTTAGAGTGAACAAGATAGCATGCATCAAATCGTCTATGGTTGATCAAAAGCAGTTATTACTCTGGGCTTTACATTTTCTTCTTGTCACTTGGACATAATACTCTGCTATTATTTCGTTTTTGTTTTTCTTCTGCGAGTCTAATACGCAACAATCTAAAGATAACTAGTATAACAAGGTCGGAACTGTCTACTAATTTTTTTTTCAAATCTGCATCATGTCCATTACTGATTCGTGGCCAATCAAATGCTACTCTGTATTGCTTCTGATATTATTAGAGTGATTCTAGCCTCTTTCATCCCTGTACTTGTATAAAGTAATTTGTTAAGGATATGTCTCGTCGCTTCGTATTCCAGAATTTGCATTAGCATTCCTTTTTTAGATAATTAAAGTCCAATGCGTTTCGGTGATCTAATTTACAAAATAGCTAGCAAATGTATAGGTTTTGTATATTTAAGTATAAATTTGCAGATAATATACATAATCAATGTACTTGATTAAAAAAAAAAAATACATAATCAATGTATATGTGTTGTATATTTTGGCTAGCGCCATAATTAATTTTGTCTGATGGGACCAAAATGAATAAATCCTGAGCAAATGCAACTTACGATTATGAATAGTGTGACGTCTTTTTTCGAGCATTACTTCTGATACCAATGGTACTTCTGGTATGATTAGTTTTATCATATCAAGCCCAAAAGTATTTGGAAGTCCGTCTTCAACCTTATAATCATCATGACTCTTACGTCATTTGACTAGAGATGCATATACTGGAACTAAATTTGAAATATGATGCATTTGTGAGATTATAATCATCATGACTCTTACGTCATTTGACTAGAGATGCATATACTGGAACTAAATTTGAAATATGATGCATTTGTGAGATTACAGTTGTAGAGATGTAACTCTTCAGTTGTGCTTTGCAGATTATTTCAGCAATTACTGGAGGAATTACTGATCTTTCTTTTCATGCCGTTGGTTATACATGGCAGATTATAAATTGTTTCTTGACAGCATCATATTCTGTAAGTACATCTTTTTCTTGTCGTGTTTCCTTTTCAGGGTGCTATATTATCTGGCATTTGTTTCTTCTGGGATTATAAACTTCGTGAAATTCGTGATTTTCCTTATAGTTGTCAGACATTTGAACTTTAGATAGAGGATATAGCATAGAGGGTGTTTGGCTAAACTTATAAGTTGGTCAAATTGACTTTAAGCACTTTTTAGCTCATCTCTGTGTTTGGTAAACACCAAAGTACTTATAAGCCAAAATCTGCCAAAAGCCATAAGCTGGTCATCCCCAAGGTATGGTTTTTCAGCTTGTAAGCACTTTTGGTTTGACCAAGTATTTTACTACTTTATCCTTAATATTTTTCTAATTCTCAAAATATCCTTGCCGAAATAAAACTCCTAACTCTCTCTTTACTCTGTATCTGTCTTTCCTCCTTTTGTTTTAGGGATAAAGGCACCACTCTCTGCCCACTCTCATATGGGAGAGTGACATACACTCTCCTTGCCACATGTGTATTTATTTGTTTTTTTTTTTTTTAATTTTTTCAGCTTACGTGTCAATTTTTTTAAAAATAAAAATAAAAAACTGAATTTTCATTAAAAAAAATGAGTTTTAAAACCCGTCTTTTTTTAATTTTAAAATTTGATTTTTTTTAAACCCATTTTAAAAAAAAAAAAAAAAAAAAACTAAAAACATGGATTAAAAAACTGAATTTTCTTTTAAAAAAAGGATTTTTAAAACCCTTTTTAAAAAAAAAAAATGAAAATTTGTTTTTTTTTAAAACCCGTTTTTGAAAAAGAAAAAAAAACTGAAAAATGATTTTTTTTTTTTAAATATGGAAAAATGGATTTGTTAAAAATATGGAAACTTGATTATTTTTTTAAAATGTCTTAAAAAATCTTGATTTTCATGATTTCATTTTCTTAGGACACTTTTATTTTTCAAATAAAATCCGGAAAAGTGCTTTTCTTGCCAAAATGTGAAAAAAATTGAATTTTTATAAAATTTTGAAAAAATTAATTATTTTCTTAACATGTGGAAAACCCTTTTTTAAAAACTAAATGTGGAAGACTAGATTTATTTTCAAATTTTAAGAAAATGCAGATTTTTAAGAAAAAAAATTAAGTTTTCCCCTTTTTTATGTTTTCACTCTCTCAAAGAGAGTGAAACACACTCTCTTTGCCACATCAGCGTTTAGGGGGGTAATTATTCCGTTTTAAATAAGTTTAGGGGGTAATAGGGCCCGGGGAAAGGTAAGGTGTGTGTGGGTGTATAGTTCGGGGGGTAATGGTGCCTTATCCCTTTGTTTTACAAGGATACTTTTAAATTCATAATTTTCTGCAAAAAAGTTAAGGGTATCTTAGTCATTTTAACAATTTCAGCTTCTAATGAAGTAGAACCGCAAAATTTAGATTACACCTATTTCAAGTTTATATGAGGGGTCCTATTGTGAAAATATCTGATGGGAACATATCGCCTTGTAAACTTTAAATGCGGAAAGTGTATTTTGCAGTAACCAAATTACCACATACCTCATATTGTTACCATCTCAAAAAAAAAAAAAAAAAAAGAGAGAGAGAGAGAAAAACAGTATACCTCTTTATGTGCTCTCAATATGAAACTAAAATGATGATACAGTTTTGATCTTGTAATGTTAATTATGGTAATATTCAACTGATCAAAAGAATAAACTTTGCTAACTGGATAGAGCAGGTCCAGCCTTATAAGGAAAAAAAAGAAAGAAGTAAGGATCCGAGTCTGGTCTTAGAGACTGGTGCTTTTACAATTTACATGATACAAGCTAGTGCTTTATTTCATATGATCTGAATGAGTAATTCATAATCTTGAACCGGAAGATCTAACGTTGACAGTTTGCAAACAAAATTTTCAAGTTGCAAACCTAAGTTTCTTATTTGGATAAGGGCAAAGGTGCAAATATACCCTCAACTTTGCGATTTAGAGCAAATATACCCCTTGTTACAAAAATGGTGCAAATATACCCCTGCCGTTACAAAATGGTGCAAATATATCCCTGCCATTACAAAATGGTGCAAATATACCCCTTTCACTCACGGGTTTTTAAAAAAGAAATCATTTAGGGTATTTTTTAATTAAAAAAAAATGTCACGTGACTTTAAAAAAAAAGTGTACCTATTGTTTTTTAGTAGATATATTTTTCTAAAGCCACATGGTAATTTTTTTCTGGCGTGTCGAGTCTGTTCATTTAAAAAAATATCTCCGTGACTTTAAAATAATAAGTCTACCCATTCTTTTAAACGAACCAGACCCGACACACCAGAAAAAAATTACCATGTGGCTTTAGAAAAATATGTCTACTAAAAAAAATAGGTAGAGTTTTTTTTAAAGTCACGTGGCATTTTTTTAATTAAAAAATAACCTAAATGATTTTTAAAAAAAAAATCCCATCACTGAAAAGGGCATATTTGCGCCATTTTGTAACGGCAGGGGTATATATACACCACTTTTGTAACGAGGGGTATATTTGCTATAAATCGCAAAGTTGAGGGGTATATTTGCTATAAATCGCAAAGTTGAGGGGTATATTTGCACCTTTGCCCTTTGGATAATTCTGAAGTCTGAGACATTTGCTGAAAGATTTTAGTAAGGATCGTTTAGTATAGTTCTCTTCCCGTGTCTGTGAGAATCAAATTCAAAGCTCCTTCATGATTGTCTTCTATAATATCAAAATTGAGAACTGCTTATTATTCTATTCACCCTTTTGAACCTGTAAATTAAAGAGCCAAAGCTTCAGCTCAGCTTGTTAATGTTCAAGTGCATTATTGACTTGCCTCTTTTAATTATATGTAATTACATAAAATAGGATACTGTAGTTTAACTATTCAAAATATAATTTTCTTGTTATTTATGTGTAAAGATTGCTAACTATGCATATAATAGATTTAACTTTACAGTCCAGGTAACAATATTTAATGTTCACAGCTTAATTCTTAAAATGCATTCATTCGAAAATATACATACATTTCTCAAATAAATATACAATTTGATCTCGAAATGAAACTCGAGCTTGAGCTTTGCTGAATTCAAGCCTAGTTAGATTGTGAACTTGTCCCTTATTCCCGTGCTCTTCTTATCCCATTTGTTTGAGACTACATTTTATTTGATCTACTAAATAGACACTTGAAAATTTCTTAACTTTCGGTGCATCTTCTTCAATATGTTGACCTGATTTCCCATGCTAATGCTTAAATTAATTTTTTTCTTAAAAATCTTCTGGTGCAGTTGACTCTTCGCAGGGTGATGGACACTGCCAAGCAAGTGACTAAATCTGGGACCCTGGATGAATTCTCCATGGTCCTGTTAAATAACACTCTTTCACTGCCTTTAGGCATTTTTCTTATATTATTATTCAACGAGGTGGACTATCTTTCTAAAACGTGAGTTTTGGTTTCTTAAAGTAGCAACTTCATTTCCTCAATTTTTTATTTATCTTGACCGTAAGTAGTGACCTTTCTTTGAGGCATACACATCACATGTATATACATGCTTCGTGCCTATTGTAAAGAGATAATTACAGTCCAATTTACAAAAGAGCCAGCAAATGTATAGGTTTTGTATATTTAAGTATAAATATACATATAATATACATACTATATACATATAATATACATAATTAGTGTATAGGTTTTGTATATTTTGGCTAGCGCCCGTAATTAAGTTTGGCCGATTGACCAAAAGTGAAAGAAGCCCAAAGGAAGGAGAATTCCATATTTTTTCAAATCTCTGGGGTCCTTTTTTCCCTTGGGTCCTTTCTTAACTTGAGTCCTAGTTATCATTTAGTCAATTTAGTTTGTAAGACTTAAGAGAGAAAGTTGTGCTGGTTACATTAGTTGGCTTCAGAAGATCCTTCAAAATTGCCCAATTTAGTTAATAGACACTTCTTAAGTTATGGAGCTTTCTAATACTATCCTTGTGCCCTCAATATTCAGTTCCAAGTGGTTTCTATTTTATCATAAGTGAATTCTGTTTGATTGAAAAATTTGCTACATGTATCTTTATGGCAGACCACTATTACAATTGCCAACATTCTGGTTGGTGGCAACCTTTAGTGGATTTTTGGGCTTAGCTATTAGCTTCACATCCATGTGGTTTCTTCATCAAACAAGTGCCACTACTTATAGGTAATGGTTCTTTTCATCTGAGTACACTTCTTCATTTTTTTCTTTGAGTAATTTGACACTAAATGTTTCCCTGTTCGATTTTTATTTGATTTTCGCATTCTGCAGTCTTGTTGGGTCACTAAATAAGATACCTCTCTCTGTTGCTGGTATTTTCCTATTCCATGTTTCAACAAGTCTGGAGAACTCTGCCAGTATATTCTTTGGTGAGTGCTTGCTCCTTCTCTGTCTTAGTATGTTTCTTAATCAAAGATGTGTTCCATTTAGTTAAGAACAATACGACAACTATTATGCCTCAATTCCAAGTAAGTTGGGATTGATTATATGAATTCTTACTGTCCATGTTGCTCCATTTAAGCTCATCCATATTCTATGTTGTGAGGATTCGTTATAATTACATTAGATTTACGTTGGTTGCCAGCCTACTACAATCCTCCTATTTTATCCAGTCGTTAAAACAGTGTTAAGATAAAAGTCTTGCATTTTGCAGGCCTCTTGGCTGGAGTGTTTTTCGCCCGAGCAAAGATGCAGGAGAAACCTCAATCTCGATCCTGAAAGTCGGAAACCAACACCCTTTCCTTTGTAAATTATCTCTTTACTTAAATTGTAAAGCTTGTTGTATGCTAAAAACTATGACATGATCAATCTAATCAATTGAAGAGATAGATCAAGATTTTCATTCATCATTGACCTGTCTATTCTGATACTAAACCTCTTTACTGTGGATTCTGATTCTTGTACTTTCCTTATTCCTATTGATCATATGATAGATTTGAACTCATTTTCTAATTTAAGTTTTATAAGTTTGTCAAAGGACAATTTTTTAATATGAGAATCTTGAAAATCTTCCAGTGTTTATTCAGTCTTGTAATCTTTCTTGAAGGAGCTACGGTTGTAAGTATTCTTGTAAAACCAGAAAATGCTAAGTAAAAAATCTTTTCTCATGATTAATGATCTCTTTGTACAATTGCCGAAGCCCAAAAGTATGTGAAACACAAGAGGATTGTAAATTTAAACTTATGAGTCAACTGTTAGTGTACTTAGTCGACTCCCCTGCAATTCTCAAAAGCCAAGTTAGCAGATAATTAATCGTAAGTAAATGTAATGCAGAAAGTAAATGAAAACAGAGAGTTTTCTACTGGTTCGGATCACCGGTGTGGTGCCTAATCCAGTCCCCTTGGGTTACAAGGGTTTCCTTAGAGCCCTTCAAGTAACTTGATTACAGATCTGGTTCTGAGTGAACCGTGCCTCTAATTTTGACTCTTGTCAATCTTTCTCCTAATGAAAGCCTCGACTTATATAGCTAACTATTCTCTCTTTTCTTTTTTTAACACTATAATGCTCACAGACTATAATAATGCTTTTTACAAGACGAGTAAATAGCTATGTTGCTCAAGTGAAGTTGTAAGTGTCTCTGACTCTTGAGGGTTGTATTTATATTGGTGTGCTGTCTTGTACTGTGATCTTCAACGGATGATGAAGAATCAATCGTGCCATTTGATTGATTCTTATTTGTTCGCTCTAAGGTAACGCAAGAGAATTTGTATCAATCAGGGATCTTCAGGATATCCACTGATTGATCTTGATTCTGATTCTTGCTTCCTCGTGGATGATTCAATGTCTTCTTTCCTTTCTGGAGGCAGGTGTAAGAATCTTCTAGGCTATCTCTTCTTTCCTTGTGAAGGCTCTGATGAGTTGCCATGTACTGGTACTGAGATTGATTTGTATGCTTTCCTTGTGTAGATTGCTTGATTTACTTCGTGATTGCTTGATTGGTCTTCTTTTCTTGTAGAGAAGATCCTGGCTATCTTTCATTAAGATGTAGGGCCAGCTGTCAAATAGTTTCCTTGTATAGCTGGCTCGCCTCCTTTGATTTTGAGGATCTCTATTTGCTTCCGTCATCTTCCTTTTTGAATCTCCTACACATAACACGTAACATTGTCATCATTAAAACATATAGAATAAATATTCTTAAAGGTCATCATTAAAACATATAGAATAAATATTCTTAAAGCTAACAATCTCCCCTTTTTTGTGATGGCAACCAAAAAGGAATGTGACATTTTACTTCCCTGTTGAACTTGAGAAGCTCCCCCTGAGCATGTCTTTGGAGATCCTTAAACTAAGTCCTGTTGAGCTAAATATGCTTCCCCTGAGTATGTGCTGGAGATTCTGCATTCAACTGCATTCCTTGCCGTTCTTCTCCCCCTTTGACATCATCACAAAAACAAAACAAAAAAACACACAGGGCAAGTAACACATAGCAAATAGCAGGTGCGACAGCAGAATTTGTTAGTCTATCCTAACTAACGGGGAACACAATCAGTTCCCTAGAAACCAGAACAAACATTGTTAATAAGGACAAACCAAGTCACAACAAAAAAAAAAAAATGTTGTCCAGCCAAAACATATAAACAGTCTTAAGAGGAGCGCTTCCAAAAGTATGTTAAGGTGTTGATGATGCGGTCAGAAAAGGAGTTGCAGGAGGTTTCAACATTCTGGGACAGAGTAGAGTAGGAGTTTTGGACAGCTACAGTGAGATCATTGTTGGAGGTTGTGGCATTCCTGGAAAGAGAGTCGACTCGCTCGATCAGCTTGTTCACGGTCCTGATGCCTTCCTTTTTCAACCCTTCCATTTCAATCCGCAGTTTGCTGATGTCACTATCCTTTTCTTTTGTGTTGCTCACAATCTTCGCAAGAGAGTCCTTAACCTGTTGGATACTCTCTTCTATAACACCCAAATGCTGCTTCACCTCAGCAATGTCCTGTGTCACAGTAGGAGGAAGTGGAGCACAACCTAATCGACCTTGACCTTGATAATATACTTTTTGATCCACTCATTGTTAGAAAATACAAACTTCATACTAGCAAAGGCATGATTTTCATAGGTAGAATTTACCTCTTGAGCAGAATAATCAATGAGATCAACAAACTGATACTTAAGAATGTGAGAGATAAGCATACCGTATGGGAGGCTAGCAGAAGGGGAGGGGTCCTTAGCACTTTCAAACATATATTCTTTGAACCACTGAGCCCAATTAATTTTGTATTTCTTGAGCTGACAATAGACCACATACAGATCCCTGTTTGTAATGTTGCTTAAGGAGCCAACTCGGGTAAAAGGGTTGTAGCAGTGATATGAGCAAGAATGCGATTAATGAAGCACAGGTTGGAAGGACCAAAATCCGATAGGTCCGACCCAGGTTCAGAGATAAAGGCGCGGGCTTCTTCAAGGGAGACTTCAAAATTCTCAGGCCAACCATTTTTCATATACTCAATCTTACCAGAAAACCTAACACCGAACACTTTTTCAAACAGAAATTCATTTATCACTAACCGAGTGCCCATAATAAGGGTTTCCAGTTCACCACTATCTTTGGACAGACGAAGATACATCCTAACAGGTTATTCAAAAACCTCATTTTCACAAAGTAAAAAGACAAGGGGTAACTTTTGGGTTTTAAAATATGCACTTACATTGCAATGCATGTCTCTCATTTGGTCAAGATTGACGACTCTAATAGTTGCAATACGGTGCTTCTTGAACAGATTGTAGCAGGCTTTCTTAGCAGATCCCCAAAAGAGTTGCATATCCTCAGGCTCAAAATTTTCGGAGTTCTCTGTTTTGTTCTTCTTAGAGGTAGATTCTTTTATACTTGTAGAGTTGCTTCTTTTTTTTTTTGTTAGAGTAATAGATGATAAAATCATCATCGGAGGTCTCAGTGAGATCAATGGGTTCTTCAGAGATAGAATGTAGGAGCTGACTCGACCTTCGACAGTTTGAGCTCTCACCTTTGACTCTAACCATTTTGAGATAGGGGTGGAGAGAAGGAGAAGAGAAAGGGGTTTCTGAGATGGTTTGAAGAGAAGAGTGAGAAAGAAGAGAAGTTAAATAGAAAAGGGTAAGAAGAGGAAAAGTTTGAAAAGAGAGAGACGTGATAGGTACTAGGGGTAATGGTGGTGTGAGGGAAACGATGTATGGGGAAGAGGCGAACAACAGAGTATAAAAAAAAAGGTAAGAAAAAGCGTGTAAAACTAATTAAGGAAAAGAGAATAATATAAAATATTTTATTTTATTTTATAAGGTCTTCCTAAAATACTATCTGAGTATAAAGCTCTTTAGGACAAACAATTACGCCAAGGTTGTTACGAAGTGTACAAAAACGTTCCTCTAGAAGAGGTTTTGTAAAAATATTAGCTAACTGATTTTCAGAATCAACAAATTCAAGCACAATATCACCATTGTCAACATGATCACAAATAAAATGATGTTTAATGTCTATATGCTTTGCCCTAGAGTGATCCATAATATATTTTGACAAATTAATGGCACTAGTATTATCACACATAATAGGGACAGATTCATAAGCAAGTTCATAATCAATTAACAGGTGCATCATCCATATTAACTGAGTTCAACAACTACCGAGAGCCAAATACTTAGCTTTAGTTGTAGACAAGGTGACTGAAGTCTGTTTTTTACTATGCCATGAAATGAGCGAGTCAACCAATATTTTACAGGTACCACTGGTACTTTTTCTGTCAGTTTTATCACCTGCAAAATCTGCATCCGAAAAACCAATTAGATTAAAATTATTAGAGTTTGGATACCATAACCCAATTTCCTGAGTTCCTATAAGATATCTGATGATCCTCTTGATTCTTTGTTAAGTGAGATTCCTTGGGAGCCGACTGGAATCGTGCACATTTACACACGCTGAACATTATGTCTGGTCGACTAGCAGTGAGATACAATAGTGATCCAATCATTCCTCTGTAGATCTTTTCATCGACATCTTTGCCTGGCACATCTGTTTCTAGGCATGTGGATGGACTCATCGGAGTGTCAAAAGCCTTTGCCTTTTCCAAGCCAAATTTCTTGATGAGCTCCTTCGTGTATTTGGTTTGACTTATGAATGTTCCCTCAGTCGACTGCTTTATTTGCAGTCCGAGGAAGGAGGTTAGCTCTCCTATCATGCTCATTTTGAATTCTCCTTTCATCAAATCAGCAAAATTCTCGCAAAGAAGAGGGTCAGAACTTCCAAAAATGATATCATCAGCATATATTTGAGCGATTAAAATACTTGATAAGGATCTCTTAATGAAAAGAGTTGTGCTGATTTTTCCTCTGAGAAAGTTATTTTTAAGGAGAAAAGAGCTTAGACGTTCATACCAATCTTTAGAAGCCTGTTTTAGATCGTATAGGGCTTTAGTCAACTTAAAAACATGATCTGGGCATAAGGAATTTTCAAAGCCCGGGGGCTGTTTTACATAAACTTCTTCTTTTATGAAACCGTTCAGGAAAGCACTTTTTACATCCATTTGAAATAGTTTAAAGCGCTTGAAGGATGCATATGGTAGTAAAATACGAATGGACTCTAACCTTGCTATAGGAGCGAATGTCTCATCATAATCAATACCTTCCTATTGTAGCCTTGGGCTACTAGTCTTGCTTTGTTTCTGATAACTTGTCCTGATTCATTCATTTTGTTCCGAAATACCCATTTTGTTCCGATCACGAAAGCATTTTTGGGTCTAGGAACAAGTTTCCATACCTAATTTCTTTCAAATTGATCAAGTTCTTCCTGCATTGTATTGGTCCAAGATCGTCTTTTATAGCTTCATTAAACTTTTTGGGTTCAAGTTTTGACACAAGTGCGAATGCTGATGTTTGTTTCAAAGACGATCTAGTCTGCATTTTTGCCTTCAGGTCTCCAAGGACAAAATCATTTGGAAAGCTTTCTTCGCCTCTCCATTCTTTTGGAATGACGACAACTTGCAGTTCTAGAGCCTCTAATTCTTCTGGAGTCAATTGATTTGCATCAGTTTTATCTGTTGATTCATTTTCTACTGCAGCGGGCTCAGTTTCTAGAGCAGAAGTCGACTGGCTCAACACAAGTTCTTCTCCTGCATTTTCATTAATAGAACTAGTGCCTTGATCACTAGGGTTAGTATTAATGAAAACAACATGAACAGATTCTTCAATGGAAAGATCTGCTCATTGGTGCATAACCCACGAAAATACCTTCATCGCTGCGTGGGTCAAATTTTCCGAGATTGTCCTTACCATTATTGTGAATAAAGCACTTGCATCCAAAGGGATGAAAGTTTCTTATGTTGGGACGTTTACCTTTCCATAACTCATATGATGTCTTCTTTAACACTGGTCTTATCAGGCATCTATTCAATATATGACACGCAGTGCTGATTGCTTCTGCCCAAAAACGATTTGGCAATCCTTGTTCTAGAAGCATTCTTCTTGCAGTATCTTGAAGGGATCGATTTTTCCTTTCTACAACTCCATTTTGTTGGGGAGACCTTGGAGATGAGAATGTCTGAGTGTATCCTTGTTTTGCACAGAATTCTTCAAAATATTTGTTCTCAAATTCCTTTCCATGATCGCTATGAATAGTAGATATGAAATATGCTTTTTCTCGTTGAACTCTTTTGCAGAATGTCTCGAATTTTTTGAAAGCTTCATCTTTATGAGTCAAAAACATGGCCTATGTAAACCTGGAAAAATCATCTACAACAACAAATCCATATTTTTTTACCACCTATGCTAGCAGTTCTAATAGGTCCAAACAAGTCCATGTGAAGGAGTAGAAGAGGCTTGGTGGTACTAACAATGTCCTTTGGTTTAAAAGTGTTGCGAGTTTGTTTTCCTAATTGACATGCATCACAAATATGATCTTTTGACAAATTCAGTTTAGGAAGACCAAGAACTAAGTCAAGTTTGGAAAGTTTTTCAAGAATGTGCATGCTAGCATGACGTAGTTTTCTATGCCAAAGCCAAGGATCATTAGCTATTGATGAAAGACAAGTAAGAATAGGAAGATCAACATTATTCAGCACATAGATATTATCTACTCTTTCACCAAAGATGATGAGATTTCTTTTAGCATGACTTAGAGTGCACTTGATGGCATTGAACAGTAATTTGAAACCTGCATCACATAGTTGACTAATGCTTAGGAGGTTATACTTGAGTCCACTTACCAAGTATATTTCAACTAAATCACAGGAGGGGCTCAGAGTGATGCATATAACACCGACAACATCTCCTTTTGCATTATCTCCAAATTTGATTTGTCCTCCGTCTATCTTTTTCACTGATTTAGAATTTTCCCTTTTTACGGTCATGTGTCTGGAACACCCACTATCAATAACCCACATGTCCTTCTTAAAGCTCTTCTTGGGTTGTTTCTGTAAGATAGAAAAATCAGTTTCTTTTAGGTACCCAAGTTGTCTTGGGTCCTAGAGGATTAGTGGTATATTGCCCAACACTTGTGACTTTGGGCCTCCAAATCCATTTTCCAGAATTTGTATTCTTGTAGTTGAAGTTGAAAGATTTATGACCCCTTTTATCACAAGAATAACATGAGAAATTTTTAGGAAAATCATTTGATATAAAATAGAATTTAGTTGACGTTTTGTCAATAGTCGACTAGTCTTTATTAAACCTGAACTTTCTATCTGTATTAATGGTTATCTTGCTTGATTTGATAGAACTGTGACTAGGTGACTTCTTAATGCTATTCAATTGCATTTTGATTTCACCTAATTCTTCTTGGAGCAGGTCTACTTCAATTTGACTTGCTTCTAGAAGAATTTGCCAGTCCTTCTTTTCCTTTGCCAACTTATTGTATTCATCAATCATCTTTTGAAGGTCATCAGCGACTAAGTCAAGAGATGCTTGAAGATCAACACATTTAGAGCAAGTAGGAGTTCTTACCTAACTAGTGTCTGATTTGGCCATGAAACATATGTTTGCTACGTCTTCAGATTCTGATTCATCTTCATCACTCCAGGCTTCAAATGATCTGGAGGTGTGCTGTTTTCAATAGTTTTTATTTTCCAATTCTGGACACTCAGCTTTAATGTGTCCTGGCTTTCCACATTGATAGCATCTGTCATCATTCTTTTGTTCATCATTGTTTCTGTAACCACTTCGTGGTTTTTGTCTCCTTTTCCTCAGGATGCTTTTGACTCCTCGGTTGATCATAGCAAGGGCCTCATTGTTGTCATCATCATCTTCACTTTCTTCAGTGGTAGCTTTGAATGCAACAGTCTTTTTCTTTTTTTCTTGAGCATATCTTTTGATATGATTTGGCTCAAAGGCCATAAGATTTCCTTTGAGTTCATCATATGTCATATTATCCAGTTTTGAACTCTCAAGAACAATAGCTTTTGTCTGCTTGCCTTAGGCAAACTTCTTACCAGTTTCATTACCTGTTGCCCACTTGTATAGACAGATCCATGTGATTTCAGTTCACCTCAAAATCTTACTGAACCGAGTAAACATGGATTCGATGTCTTCATCATCTTTCATCATGAAAATTTCATATTCCTTTTGGAGATCACCAACTCTGGATTTTCTGAATTCTGATATGCCCTTATAAGTGACTTGCAGTTTGTCCCACATTTCTTTAGCTGTTTCACAGTTTGAGATCTTTCCAAATTCTTCACCGCTAACCGCACAATAAAGCAAACTAATATCTCTAGCGTTAGTTGATATTAGCTCTTGTTGCTCTTTTGAGCATTCGAATGATTCAGTGTCAATTTTGGTCTTTGGATCCTTTGCGTCAACATTCGGTATTGGCTTAGGTCTATTTTTTATTACCAGCCATGCTTGGTAGTCAGTTGAGAGCACAAAGATTTTGAACCTTTCCTTCCAGTGGTTGTAATGCAGTCCATTGAAGTATGGTGGTTTCAATAAAGAGTGACCATCTTGTTGAATTGCACCGGGAATGTGATAACTACACATTTTGATCTTTACTCACGTCTTTGTTAGGCGACACTTTCTGTGAGACCTGCTCTGATACCAATTGAAACACAAGGGGGGGGGGGGGGGGTGAATTGTAAATTTAAACTTATGAGTCAACTGTTAGTGTACTTAATCAACTCCCCTGCAATTCTCCAAAGCCAAGTTAGTAGATAATTAATCGTGAGTAAATGTAATGCAGAAAGTAAATGAACACATAGAGTTTTATCCTGGTTCGGATCACCGGTGTGGTGCCTAATCCAGTCCCCTTGGGTTACAAGGATTTCCTTAGAGCTCTTCAAGTAACTTGATTACAGATCTGGTTAGGAGTGAACCGTGACTCTAATTTTGACTCTTGTCAATCTTTCTCCTAATGATAGCCTCGACTTGTATCGCTAACTATTCTCTCTTTTATTTTCTTAACACTATAATGCTCACAGACTATAATGCTTTTTATAAATGAAGAGTAAATAACTATATTGCTCAAGTGAAGTTGTAAGTGTCTCTGACTCTCGAGGGCTATATTTATATTGGTGTGCAGTCTTGTACTGTGATCTTCAACATATGATGAAGAATCAATCGTTCCATTTGATTGATTCTTATTTGTTTGCTCTAAGGTAACCCAAGGGAATTTGTATCAATCAGGAATCTTGAGGATATCCACTGATTGATCTTCATTCTGATACTTGCTTCCTCGTGGATGATTCAACGTCTTCAATCCTTTCTGGAGGCAGGTGTAAGAATCTTCTGGGCTATGTCTTCTTTCCTTCTGAAGGCTCTGATGAGTTGCCATGTACTGGTACTGAGTTTGATTTGTATGCTTTCCTTGTGTAGATTGCTTGATTTACTTCGTGATTGCTTGTTTGGTCTTCCTTCCTTGTAGAGAAGATCCTGGCTGTCTTTCATTAAGATGTAGGGCCAGCGGTCAAATAGTTTCTTTGTATAGTTGGCTCGCCTCCTTTGATTTCAAGGATCTCTATTTGCTTCCATCATCTTCCTTTTTGAATTTCCTACATATAACACGTAAAATTATCATAATTAAAACATAAATAATAAATATTCTTAGAGCGAACAGTATGAAAGAAAAAAAAGCAAATCATTTTTTTGTGCGGATTGCCCTTCAAAAGCACTGGTCTTTAATTTTTATCCCTGAAATTGGTGGTCTTTAATTTTTGCCCTTCGCCTAATACCTCAAGGTTCTGGGTTCGAACCCCAGCTCAGTAAAAGAAAGAAGGAATTTTGCAAGGCAGAGGTTTGGATTCGTAAGGCAGAGTTTTGCATGCAGAACTCTACCTCAGGCAGAATTTTGAATGAAAAACTCCACCTGCAAGCATAATTTTGAATGGAAAACTCTCCCTGCAGGCAGGGTTTTGAACTCTACCTTTTTTGCATTCAAAACAAAGCTCTACCTGCAGGTAGAATTTTGAATGCAAAACTCTACTTATAGGCAGAGTTTCGAATGCAGAACTCTGCCTGCAGGTAGAGTTTTGCATTCAAGATTCTGCCTGCGACCTAACTTTGGTCCGAATAGGCCTAACATTGCTACAAAACTCTACCCTGCAATTTTTTTTTAACTGACCCGGGGTTCGAACCCGAAACCTCATGATATTAGGCGAAGGGCGAAAATTAAAGACCACCAATTTGAGGGCCAAAAATTAAAGACCGCCTCAAAATAAGGGCATTCCTGCGAGTTGCCCAAAGGAAATCATGTTTGGTCTAGATGCCCATTCGCTTATATGATGTGGACATACATTTATTATAAAAATAGCTACAATAACTATGCTTCAACCTCAAGTCAGTTGATATTACTCCATTTGAGTTTGCGTGGAAGCCATTTTTCAAAAAATTAATTCTTTTTAAGATACAATGTGTTATATCATAAGTGAACTTGATACAAATTTGTAAATTTTTATAGAATAATTTACTTTTCGTTGACCGTTCGCTTTCTCAGTAGCAAAAGCGCTTCTCTTTGCCCCTTAACCTTAAGTAGAAGGACAAGAAAGAGATTATTGGTTTTCTTGCTCCCGCTTCCTCATCTGCGCTCATCAAGCCAACTTTGCTTTTTGGGAGGTGAAAGAGCGGTTGAAGCGGACATTTCGAAATGGAACATTCAAGATGTATTTCCTATGGAAAATGGTCAAAATGCCCTTAAATTATGTAAAATTGAACAAGAATGCCCTCCATTAATAGGTTGGTTAAAAAATTCCCCTATTGTTACTTATTTGGGCCAAAAATGCCCGTTTCCTAATAAACATGTTGTTTCTTTTCTTTTTAACACATTTTTTTCTAATAATAGTATTATATTTAAAGAATTTTTTTTCTTGCTTCTTTTGTTTTAAAAGCCATTAACTAATAAAAGTAGGAAGTAATATCTTTTCTTGTTAATCTCGCTTTATTAATTATAACAGATTAACCCAATGTACTGTTTTGAACTGATAACATAGCTCATATATATAAGATCATAGTAACCCATCATTAATTTTCATTTAGATAACGATAATCTTTTTCCTAATAAAAAGGAAATATTTTATTTCTTATCTTTTTTGAATTGAAGTAGGATACGCACTTGCTAAACTAATACTTGGTTTTAAAGTTAAGATACAACAATCATAGTGTCATAAAATACGAAAATTTACTTTATTACTTCAAATCACAAATATCTTTAAAATATCGTCGATGGAGTTATTGTTAACTTTTTTTTTTTTGTTTTAGCTTTAAATCAGGTATATATTAGCAAATGCTTATCTTAATTTAGTTCAGAAAAAACTAAGAAATAAAAACTTTTTCTATTTTATTAGGAAAAACAATTTTGTTGTTATCTAAATGAAAATTAATGATGGAGTTACTATGAATTTATATATAGGACCTATATTATCATTTTAAAAGGTACATGGGGGTTATCTAGTTTTAAATTTGATAAAAAGAGATTAAGAAGAAAAAAGAATTACCTCCCACTTTTATTTAACAAGAAAAGGGCTCTTTAAATACAATATTTTAATTAGGGAAAAGAAAGCGTTTAAAAAGAAAATAAATAATATGCTTATTAGAAAAATGATATTTTTTACCTAATTAAGTAACTATAAGGGCGATTTTGGACCAAATTATTAACATATAGCATTTTTATTCAATTTCGCATAATTTAAGGACATTCTTGACCCTTTTTCCGTATTTTCTATCTAAGTTTGTTACATACAATGTAACCTCTTGAAACCGCCAATTTCAACCGATTCAATTAGGTACTACCTAAAATGTTTGACAATTAACATGAAACAATCGTCACGGAAAATCCAAAAAGAGAACCAATTCTTGGTGCTAATTAAGAACAAACTGTCCAAAATAATGGATCTTTTCTACCAATTATTAAATAGTTATATATTAATAACAAAAACGGTTTTAATAATGAGTAACTTCTATAAATAGCTACTGTTTATAGGCGTCTAATGTGATATAGCTATATTTTCAGGTATTACATTTTGTAACTACTATTCATTGCTATAGAGTATATTAGGTTATATTTAAATACGCATCCAGGCTGTATCAAAAACAGGGGAGAGCAAAAATAGGTGTGTAATGTGGAGTTCAATCTTTTTAAAAAAGGCAAGGGAAATCAAATCTACCACAAATCACGCCAAACAATCTCAGGTTCCATAATTGCACATGCCTCTCTATTAGTCCATACTAACATATCTTGAATTCAAATTCTCAAAAACAAAACGGTAAAACGCAAGCTTATACGATCATTATTGAATTTGATCGTTCCAAATCAATTGAGAAAACTATTCCAAATTCGCAGAAAATCAATTGCCACTGTGTATTGAGATTTCATATAGGTTTGTTTTAAATTCTAAAGAGTTATTTCAATTTTCTTTTTACATAATTTATTCGTTTGATACGAGAATTAATACTATGATTCAGCTGTTCTTCAGTGTGAATTTTGAAATCGAATACAAAAAAGGGCAAGCACAAGGGCGTTAATTCGAAATTTTGGGAATTGGAACGAGCATAACGGTTTTTCAATCTATATATATATATTATAAAACTAGGCATAGACAAGGTGATGTGTCACCTCTCTATGGCCACCATTCATATTTATCTTTTTTCTCATCTTTTTTGACATTCGTCCTATTTTTTCCCATTTATATGATATATTAAAAATTGGAAATTCATTTCTTAATTAATTACATTCTATTAATTAATCATCTTTAATTTTTTTTCCAGTTTATAAAGCCCAAAAGTCACTGCTATTACTTTTGCAATTAGTGATCATTTATGCACTAAAATAAAACTACATAAAACGTTGAAATATGATCGAAGAATATGGGCACAATCAACAACACTAAGGCTGTCCCTCCCTTTTCTTTCTGTAGAGGTAATTTTCAGTTCATTGTTGTTTGAATTTTAACATGCACAATCTTGAGATTTTGTATATTTTCTAGGAGGTTTTTGTTTTTCTTTTGATGTCTAATAATTGTGGTTAAATAATTTATTCATGTAATATGTTCAAATGGTCTAGAGAATAACAAAATTATTGCTTATACTTTGGCTAATTTTAAAAAAAATTAACTTCGTAAAATCGGCTCTCATTTCTATCTTCGCATAAATGGGTGAAAGGATGCAACAACCACAATTCACATCAGTAATCATGTTCAGGTTCGTTTTCTACATCATAATGCTCATATGTATATTTTTCAATAAAATACTATATATGATATCGATTTTGGAGTTGATTCTAAAATGAGTTCTAGCATATTATACATTGAATTAACTTGCTTTACTAACCATGAGAGGTTAATTTGATATCAAGTAAAATGTGGTTTTGCTTTTCTGTTTTTGTTTATCGCCATTGATTGTGATTTGGATCCAACTACAGTTTTTGTTTGTAAGTATTTTTTTGCCAGCTTGATTAGGTCCCCAAAATGTATTTCAATATCTTTTTATACCTCTTCATGTTCTTTAGATTATTCTATGGATTATCGTTTCTTTCTTTTTCCTTTTTTCCTATAATTGTTTAATATATGTTGATACTATTGTAATGTGTAGTTGTTTATATCGATGAGTTGGTTCTTTTCAAATTCCTATCAGTTTATCCATTAATTAGTTCATTTATTTTCATATCCTCCTTTGTTAGGTATACATTATACTGGATTGATTCGAGAACTGTCGAAAAAGACAAGAAAAATCATTTTCGGGGCCGCGGTTCATTAGTTTCTTTTTAATTTTATTCGTAAAATCTGTCTCTCTCATTTCTATCTTCGCATAAATGGGTGAAAGGATGCAACAGCCACAATTCACATCAGTAATCATCTTCAGGTTCGTTTTCTACGTCATAATGCTCATATGTATATTTTTCAATAAAATAATATATATGATATCGATTTTGGAGTTGATTCTCAAATGAGTTCTAGCATATTATTATACATTGAATTAACTTGCTTTACTAAAAATGAGAGGTTAATTTGATATCAACTAAAGTGTGGTTTTGCTTTTCTGTTTTTGTTTATAGCCATTGCTTGTGATTTGGATCCGACTACAGTTTTCGTTTGTAAATATTTTGCCAGCTTGATTAAGTCCAGAAAATGTATTTCAATATCTTTTTATACCTCTTCATGTTCTTTACATTATTCTACGGATTATGGTTTCTTTCTTTGTCCCCTTTTCCTATAATTGTTTAGTATATGTTGATACTATTGTAATGTGTAGTTGTCTATATCGATGGGTTGATTCTTTTCAAATTCTTATCATTTTATCCTTATTAGTTCATTTATTTTCATATCCTCCTTTGTTAGGTATATATTATACTGGATTGATTCGAGAACTGTCAAAAAAGACAAGAAAAATCATTTTCGGGGATGCGGTTCATTAGTTTCTTTTTAATTTTATTTCCTTGAAGTATATATATATATATATATATATATATATTAGGCAGAAATAATGAAAGAAGGGAGGATCTTCAATGAGATTAAAACCCGTGTTGAGGCGAGGTGAAATTGTAAGTTGCAAAGGTACAAATTCACTATTCCGCTCTTTCTGTCTTCCTCATCAATTGCAAAGTGCATAGGGCAAACTGCCAAAAAATTTATGGTCACCTTAATAAAAGGGTGTTTGAGATGGCTTATTTTAAGTGTTTTTTTTTTGGCTTTAAGCTTTTTTCTAAATACTTTTTATGGTGTTATATTTTTCCATTTAGCTTCTTTCAGGGATTTATTCATTAATTTTAAGGTTCAGATTCGAAATCTTTAATTCATTATAAAAGAACTATCTCATCGCATACTTCAATAATGATTTTTGCTTACAAAGTATGAATATATAACATTTGCGGTTAACTTAGAGTCACCTTTGTTATTTTTTGTCTTATACCAAACTACCATTATATATTTGTCGTTCTTTCTTCTTTTGATAAGTATAGTATTTATAATTTTTATGTACTTTATTGGTTTTATATATTTCGAAACATTTATTGCGTGAAGAAAAAGAAAGAAATATACATATTCTCTTCATGCCCTTGTATTTTTTAAAATATATTTAACATTGTTGATTGTTGTAACTCTAGAGTTATTTGTGGACAATCATATACCTTATTGAGGAGTATATACTATTCTTGGAAAATTTAGTAAGCTTTAATTAGGAGAAATAAATAAATAAGTATTTTCACTTTAGTTTGTTATTTCAGATACACGTCCAATAAAGTCATTAAAATTTATAGACATTCAAATATCCAATCATTTAGAGATTTTTAAAATGGTTGGAGAATTTGAGATGTGAATAATTTTCACTTTCTTATACTTTTATTCTTGCACCTCCTAAGAACATACACAATTTTAATGTTGATGCAAGATTTTTGATTTTTTTTGTTTTACAAACTCTCTCCCCACCAAAATCATTTAGTAAAGAAAAAAAAAGAGAAAATGTTAACATTGAAATTACGATAAAATTTGTAGATACTATCTTCATTTTTAGAGGCTCTATTCTTTTCAAAGAAGAATTCATTTAGGTTTATTGCAACATCAATTTTAGTATTCTTCCAAGTAATAAGTTTCATTTTAAAAAAAATTCAAATAAAATACATATTTATTAACATAATCTAATTAAGAAAAGCTTTTTTATATAACCGTGCGACGCACAGATTTATTTACTAGTTACAATATAGATGCAGTTGTGTTCAACGAGTATGCTTTATGTACAGAGTTGGTTGTTGCAATAGCGAATTAGCTGCGAATAGATACGAGTATCAAAACCAATGAAATCAAATAAACGGTTGAAGGTAATTCTATGCCTAGGAAAATACACAATGATATAGCTATCAGGGTGTATGTTGAATTGAAGAAAGAGAACAGGGAGTTTGGAATGTATCCGTTGTGTGTAACTACAATGGAAAAAGGAACTGAATAAAGTGTATCGGCGAAAGTGTTGTTAAAGATGACCAATTTCAATTTGAATATACACATGGCATACATGCTATGGATACAGTTGATTCAATAGAATTGGCAGCGTTAACTTCAAGTCAGGTAGTTGTTGTATTTGAACGCGATAAATATTTTCGAACAAGAATCATAAAGAGGTATTGGTAGATCGACATACAAGGATACAACTACTACAAAATAGGTATTGGTAGATCGGACATACAAGGATACAAATACTATAAAGGTTGTGATGAGACATTATGCAACTGCCAATAGGTTTCACTTCCTTGTCGAGAGGTCAAATGCTATAAGGTCACTTTACATGTATAATAGTGTATTTAACATTATAAATTTAATGTATTTGTGTTATACAAACTAATATGAATGTGTTTGTGTATTTGAATTCAAGGATATCGTCTATTACCGATTTGTGAAAATTTCACTTTATTGAAGCTATATCTCTATATAGACATGTGTAACTGGGAATCTAAGTTGATTGTACTCAAGTGGTTGCTATTATGCAGAGCTGACTGTATGTGTATTCGACTGTATACATGCAGGGGTGGATCTACTTGGGGTCCAGGGTGTTCGGGTGAACACCCTTGGCAAAAAATTACAGTCTATATATAGGGTAAATTTTCTATGTTTATGTGCATATATTAACTTTTGAACACCCTTGGCAAAAAATTACAGTGTATATTTAGCTGCTTTTTTTCCGAACACCCTGAATGAAAATCTTTGGATCCGCTACTGAATACATGTATTCAACTGATGTATAATTTCAATTGAATGTATGTGTATTCAATTTTGTATTTGTAGCTATATTCTTGTATACATATCCAAATAATGTGATTGAAAATTTAGGGTGTCAAGTATTGGTAAATCATAAATGTTTAGAGTTAGAAAGTTCCGCAACAATTATACATGTCCATTGAAGGATAAGGTGTATTCGCAACGTCATGTAACTAGTTGGTTGATTGGTGAAGTTGGTAAAACCAAAACATCCAATAAAAGAGGAAATGCACCCCTATGGATATACTAGAGAATGTGAAAAATGAACTTGGCGTGAATATGTCTTACATGTTGGCTAGGCGCGCTAGAGAAAAGGTTATGAAGGATTTGAGGGGAGAACCAACAGATTCATAAAATAAATTACCGGGATACTTGTACGCATAAAACACCCTGTTTCACATATCAGAATGCATAAAGCGCTGAAAACGAGTTTTTATATTTGTTTATATCACTGCATGTATTTATAAAAGGTTTTCGAGTGTTATAGACCCATCGTGATAGTAGATGGCAGCCACCTCAAAACAACATACAATGGGGCATTCGTTTCTGCCAGCACGTTAGATAGTGAAGGTAAGTCAAATACAAATGTACAGTTGTTGGACAAAACATGGACATACTCACATACATCATTATTATACTCGGACTAATATATTCAAACTGAATTTTTTTAATGCAACTGTATGTGCGGGTAATATACTACCGCTAGGATATAGTGTGATTGATCCGGAGAATGATAAATCTTGGACATGGCTCTTTGACGAGCGATTCAAAGAAGCTTATGGAGTAAGGGAGAACATGTGTGTAGTATCCGATAGACATGAGAGCATCGTAAAGGCTATATCAAGAGTGTATCCCATTGTTCCACATTTTGCGTGCATATGATATTATGAGGTAAAGTATATTAGAAATACAAGAAGAGTTATGAGGTGTTGAGTCCAGTGCTCTCTACAACGACAAAAACACACACACATGATGATTTTGATAGGCTAATGGAGAAGGTTGAGAAGGTCGATATTAGGGTGAAAGACTATTTGAAATTAGCTGGAAGGAAAAAGTGGTCGGCTAGACTGTATGCACTCGTTAATCAGACAATGACATCAAACATTACCTGTGTTAATTCGAGACTTAAGAAGTGAATTACAGCAATGAGGAAGTGAGGAAGATGTTTGGAAGATAGAATTACAGCAACCGGAAAATGGTCCTTGCCCGTTCACTAGTTGGAAAAATATTCCATGAGTTTCTATCAATGAACGAGCAACTATGTTCACGTATGACTGTATGCTTCAGATCAATTGGCTGAACTAAAGTTGATTGACATTTAGATGCAAACTATATGTTGCTGTATATATCCGTATTTCACAATTGCGGTTTAGATACGTATACATCGTATTTTCGGGACCAGCGATATACAATATATCCGTCCGTATTTTAAGCATTTTTGTATTTAATATAGAGTAGCTACGCTCGTAAACAATGCATGTTTCTTAGGTTATACCATGAACGAATACTTGCACACGGTAAATGATGAAGGAGGGTATTTCATAGTTTGCATGGAAAACAAAACTTGCAGTTGTTAGATGTCCAAATGGACGAGATACCATGCCGACATGCTTCGGCTGTTATTAAGAGCAAAGAACTCATGGCTGACGACTATTTCTCAGACTTTTTCTTAAAGTAGACCTAATGAAGTAAGTAACGAGTTATTTTCAATCTCCACCGTTTTCTATTTTAGGCCAACCTTGATCGCATGAGACTTCACAAACTCAGGTAAAAGTTTAATCTTATCGTCTTGCAATCGAGGACCAAACGTGTAGTGACCCCTTGACGTAAAATTCTGACCAAACCTTTGTACATACAGATAACACATTATGGTCCACGACATATCAGCATAAAGACAAACAGTGTGAACTTACTGACATTCTCCCTTTGCCATAGTAAGTGATGGGATATATCTCCTCTTCCGTGTCAACTCCATTTCTATACAGAAAAGTAGCTACTTCAACGTTGGCCATGTTGTTTTTGCATAATGAAATTACAAGGAATAGAATATGATAAGACAACACGACAATAAGATCTCAAAAGAAAAGATGAAATTACCTATTGGCTGTAAAGATTTGGTTTTGTCAAACTATGTGAATGTGGATTCAAAAGTTTAACAATTCATTAAAACAACATATAGTAGTTTTAATCTTAGTCGAACCCAACTTATTTGGGACTGATAGTTGTTGTATAGCAATTTTACTCTTGGCTCAAGTATGTAATAAGAAAATTGGTTTCCAGCACATTCTATCATTCTACTCGTTTGAAAATTTAATATTCAGTGTACATTTTATCCATATGTTTTCCTCACAGGAATTGAGATGTCCAACGAAAACTTATGTTCAGAAAATTTGACCTGTTTAAATTTAGAAGGGAATAGGGGAGAAGCTATCTTCTGTCCACAAATAACCTTTTTTGAGAGAAAAAAGAGAACTCATTTTGAGCCATTAAAAACAAAAATTTAATGGTATAGATCATTCTTAATAAAAACTGTTGGGGTTTTAAGAGATGTGCATGTGAAATGAATAGTTGTGACTTTTTTGATAAGGCACAATAGCACTTGTTAACATTGTTATAAATATCTGTCCATTTACGAAAATTCTTACTATCTCCTTCCTTCTCTTTGTACTTCAAATATACTATGTGTAATTTGTTGCCGCCTGTTGCGTTTGTCATTTACCATGGTTTGAATTAATGCTGGTGAGTTAATTCGTTCTCTCCTGAGAGGATATATATATTCCATAACCTCAGGTACATTGAGGGGAATAAGTTCCTTAAGGAAACACTGTGAATTTAGTGGGCTCGCGCGAATTATTCTTTTTACATTTATTTTTCAGACTTGTTTCTTGACACGGACGTTGCGCGTGTTGTCACGACCCATTTAGACTAAGTCGTGCGGGGACTTACCTTTCCCACCTGGGTAAGCGAACCCTCAACCCAACGATAAGTAAAGACATGAATAAATAAATTGAGCAAGCGGAAAAGTATAAATACGTAAGTCTCACAATAATATATAATAGAAATAGTGCGGAATAAGGAAAATACCCCCAGGGTCTATTCTAAGTCATACAAGAGCATCTAAAAGAAATAAATACAAGTCTGGAATAATATAATAATACATCAATTTGTGTATGCCGCAGAGTAGAAAAGTAAGACATAATGATAAGAGGAGTCTTCAAGGCGGCGAACGACTCGTGCTCACCCCCGGAAACTCTGCAGCCGAAGCCGATCGTCACCCACGGGAGACGGAGGAAGACCCAACCTGGTACTCTGCATTCATAAAAGAATACAGCAAGTGCAGATCAGTACAAAACCATAGTACTGCGAGGTATCATAGGCCGACTAAGTATAGCTAACATAATTCAGACAATAAAGCAAATAGGCAGATAAACCAACAAGTATAAGTCAAACGTAATCGAACCAAGTACACGTCATCGCCTAAGTAGAGCATCTAATCCCAAATGTGCCAAGTCTCAAATGTCCAATCCGAACCCAACATCACAAGTAACAAAACCAAATCATCTCAATATAAGTCGTGATTCAATGCAATGCAGTAATGTATGAATGCAATGCAATGCCATGCAAATGCTGTGTACACATGTACTCCGGACGGAAATATCGACATCTCGGTAGCACAATCCATGGTGACTCGCGAAGTCTAAGTGTTAATCATCCCGGATCTTTGCCCAACAGACAGACGAGACTCAGATCTTTGCCCATGGGGGTTCTCACCGGCACTATCCTGGGGGACCTGCGGAGTCCATGCACTCACTTAATCCACGATTCCGGAACTAACATCGTATATCGGACTCTCACGTCACTCTTATATAAAAATCGAGCCCAGCACATCACAATGTTTCATCAAGTACCAACAATGTATCAACAGTATATCATGAGAGTGCATGCAATGCATGTATCAACATCGATAATCAGATCAATATATATCACAAGTACCAACAAAGGGGTACGCCAACAATAAAATAGTGTCTCAAGTACCCGCATAGGTACGCCAACAATATCATGAAAAACTGCACAAATCATATAGACCTCTATCCTCGTATCAACGTCACCCGTAAGACACTACAATATCACAATAAAAAAGGAACAACAAATTCCAATATCTACTAACAGCACGTGGCATCAAGCCAACACAATAGAACAATCAAGTCACAACACAACGGGGGGCTAGCCCCAATCACGCAACAGGGCCCAACCTAAGACAATATCCAACCCAACTTCATACCCGAGGGTTTACATGCTTTCTCCGACAATATCATCTAAATATATGCTTTGCTACACAAAGTCTCACCAAAGGTAAACCATAACCTACCTGGATGGCCGAACAGCAACACCAATCAATCACTCTTTAGCCTTGCCCTTCCGTTGAGCCTCAATATCAAAGAAGTCTAGGCATATTCGAAATCTAGATTAGAAATCATGAAGATTAATACTAATATTGCTATCATTCAATTTAGGTCAAATCCAACCCTAGAATTTGGGGAAACAGGGCCCACAAGGTCAAAACGGGAAATTCGGGAGTAAAATATCAAATTAAGCACTAGGTGATCATATCCCAACACTAATTGCTAATTTAACTCATGGATTCACCTAGTTTCGAAATTCAAGCAAAACCCCCAATTTTGGGTAAAACCCTAACTCTTTGATTCAAGAATTCAACATTAATAATGGAAGATATATGATTAATAACCTTAAATTCATCAAAATCTATCATAACTCCATCAATTTCATCATTAATAAGCTTAGATATAAAATCCATCAAAACCCACTTCTGATCTTCCATTTCTAAGGGCTAACAAGGAAAGGGGAATCCTTAAGATGATTAGGATAAATGAAATAGAAAGAGGATTGGGAGAGCCTACCACCAAGAATCTTCACAATAATTCTCCAAGAACAGACCCCAAGAGCTCTATTTTCGTAATGGTATTAAATGAGAGACTAATGGCTTTTAACACTTCATTAAATGAACTTACTGCCCGTCACCCGCTTTGGCGACGCTATGGCCGCCCAAAGGTGCCGCTCCAGCGGTGCCTTGACCGCTACAGCGGTCAAGCCGCATGGCATGGACTGCTCCAGCGGCAGGGTGACCGCTCTAGTGGTATCACTGCCGCAGTGTTGATGCCTCCAAAGCGGGTACCAGACACCAGAATTTACCAAAGTTTTCACGCTTCAATCCGATTTTCCGACTAATTCCCGAGGTCACCTGCTCACATACCACATACACAGACACACATAAAAACACGCTACGAACGCGCTCGTGGCCTCGAATCCCCAACGGAGGTCTTGTTGATCGAGTCAACCCCCGATACCTTAATTCCAATTTCCCAACCCAAGTCCCAAAATGCATCCGAGTGCATTGGGAACCGAACCAGATATACACACAAGTTCTAAATGACCATCCGGACATCTTGGAATCGACGGATTTTCGAAAAAGGTCCGTTTACCCAAAAGTCAACTTTGAGTCAACTCTTTTTCGCTTTAAGCCCATGTTTTACGAAAAGTTGCCCGAATCAAGTCTAGACACCTCGGGAAGCATGTCAACGGTCCCCTCGGGTCAAAAGTGAGCTAACCAATGCTCGGAAAGGGGCGGAAATGCCGAAAAGACTATAACGACCAAACGGGTCGTTACACGTGTAAATGGGTCGTTGCACGTGTACTCCATACGATTAGATTAATTTTTTGTTGAAATCAGATATATTTATTAAACAATATGTTTGAGTGATAAAATCTATTTCTACATTCTTTTAAAAACAAAATAGTACTAATTTTAGCTTTAACGTGCAAAACATAAATAGCGTTTAATTAAGGCTAACAATCAAAGTAGTCGTAGTGCTTTTTTTTTTTTTTTTTTTTTAATTAGGAAGAAATATTATAGATAGCCAATCGGCATTACTACAAATAAAGTGCTACCAGTAGCACTATATTGCTCCCAAAATGCAATTATTCTTGTCAACCTAACAAAAGAAGTTTTTAATTTATTTGTCCGCTTCAACTGTATCTAACAGCCTAACTTTCTGTTATATAGGAGCAATAATAGAACAAGAAAAATAAGATACTTTCGCTCAACTATTAAACATAGTTCAAATAGAAAAATAGAAAGATCATAAATAGTAGAGTTTATATCTGCAGTTTGAATGCAATATAAAAGGAGGAAAACAACAGAATATTTAGAAATGACTCATCATAACCATCTATATCAATTTTCTTCCAAAGACCGTAAAAAACTTAAGCTAACAAAAAAAGGAAAAAGATTTAAACGGAACAAAGACAAATGTAACACATTTCCGGATGGTCAACTTACATAACATAATTAAGTGGAATGACAAAGAAAGGAAGAAGGGGGTTTTCATCTCACTTACCCTGAGCGTGTAAATCAGTGAAAACGTTGCTTTGAGTTCCTGTGACAATTGCCTAAAATTAACTATTAAAGGAACAGTTTCTTAAAACATGATAATTTATTAATTACTAATTAAGCTGCTAAAAGGCCAACTTTGTGAAAAGATGGATTTCAACCTCCGTGAAGATTGTCAACATCCATTTCCTTCATTACAAGCTCCATAAGAAGTTTTAAGAATTTATACACATTTTTCTCCTGTAAAAAATAAAAGAATATAATTAAAGTACTCAGCGATCAGCTAATATATAGAGACAGAGAAATGAAAAGTTAGTTATGGGCAATTTTGCAAATACATGACCACCGGCTGGCCTCTTTGGCACACGCATATACTATATATATAACTCTCATAATTGATGACCCTTGCACCTTTTCATTCTCCTTCTTTATTATTATTACTCCCTTTAGTAAAAAATAGTTGAGATTTTAGCCTCTAAAAATTGGTCCAATATAATTGATTGTTTCACAAAATCAAAATACTATTTAGTCCTCTTTTCTTAATTTGCCCTTGACACTTCCCATATTCCCATAATAATTATGTCAACTAAAAAGAAAAGAAAATCATAATTATATATATTTTAGTCAAAACCCATCTTAATTTTTAGAAATTAGTGAATTCCTTAATTCATATGTTCAAGCTTAAAACCTCAATTATTTTGGACGGGAGGGAGTTTTAATTATTATAGCAATAAGTGAATTTATGGGTAGCGGAAGAAGAATCTAGATTATTAAGAAAATTAAAAGCAAAAACGGACAAAACAAACAAGCAAGTTGGGGATATGTACGAAGCTTATTGCACAACCATTAGCCCCGGACAAGCATTTTAAAAGGAGAATCAAAGAAGGTGAACAAATACTTTTAATGGGGGAAGATACGAACAGTAATTAAAGGTCAATTAATCGTGGAAGATGTAACAGTGCTTGTTATGTATATGGTTTAATGTAGTTAAATTATAAATTTAGAAGAAGTTTTTTCTCTTTTTCTTTTTAATGTGAAGGACAAAATGGTCAAATTAATTTTGTATGGATATTTTTGTAATTCAACTTTAGGCTTAGAGACTTCACACTTTTAGTATAATATTAGTTTCTGGACAAGTGCTTTGCACGTGTGTCCCATATTAATCAGTACAATTTTTTAATTAATACGGTACAAATAATAATTAAATATGTAAACAATAAGTAATTAAAATTCAAAAGAAAAATACAAGCTGAAATGATGAATATTAAGTCTATTCAACTGACTTGATCTTCGATTAGTATTATAGTTTATAGTTATACCTAATCAACTGAAATAGTATAACCTTTTTCTGATGCAGTTCGTCTAACATATCCAATATTCAGGTTAATAGTTTCATTGTCTTGTGATACTTCAACAACACAGTTTAAATGTGAATGTTTAACGACCTGTTTGGTCGTTATAGAAATTTGTCTCCTTTTCTCCGGAAAATACCCTTCTCGAGATTTACTTTTACTTGTATATTAGTTTACGGGGATGAGTGACGTGGTCCCCGAGAATTTTTGGGTCTTTTAAGTTAATCATGCGGGTAAGGTTTGACCCTTAGACGATTTTTGGGAGTTGGTGAGAAATTGTATCTTCTGTTTCAGGTGGCCCGCATCTGTGCACTTTTGGGCCGCATCCCTGAGCCCGCTTCCATGGCTCTTCTTTTGCTTCTGCGAAAATCTGACTAGGTAAGTGAGCTCGCATCTACGGGATATTTTTCGCAGATGCAGCGTCACATCTGCGATCGAAATCTCCTGTCAGCGTAAATCGCTGAGCAAACCAGATATTTATTCTACCATTTCGGGATTGAACCTCATTTTCACCCGCCTAAGATACTAAAGATTTTTTTGAAGGAAATTTCAGAGGGTTTCATTGTTCCTAGGTGAAGGTATGTCCCAATCCTTATTTCATTTCTCTCTTAAATCGTTCCTCTTCCATTAGTTATTAATTCATGCTTTGGGGTTCAGAAATTGAGGTTTTTAAGACTAACTTAAGGATTAAACTTATCTTGAATCTAGAGGCCAAATCTTGTGGTATTTGAGTGAGTTATGTTGTTTTAACTTGTTTAAACCTTGGTAAACTAATTGTAGCCCAAATTTACAAATTTAATTTGGGTTTTTAAATGATTTGATTTAGGGTTTTAGCACACTTGGGGATTTGGGAAATATAATGATGTTAAGGCTCATTTGGGATTAGAAAGGGTTGATAATTAAGTTTTGGACTAATTAGACCATGAGTAGGGTGGATTTAACCTAAAAGTTCTTATTTTGGCCTAGTGGGCCCGGGGTCACTTTTGGAGTGGCGTTCGGTGATTCTACTTAGAAAAGTGACATTATGGATATCCTTATATTTGTTCTTAACATGGAATACTTATCTGATTAGACCTTGCTCATTCGGATGCGTTTAAAAAAGGGGGAGAAGCTCAAGATGGATGGTTCGTGGCTTCTGTTCGCCTTCAAGGTAGGTTACGGCTTACTTATGATAGACTCCAATTAGGGACACACATGTAGATGATAGTGATTGATAGGGAAAGCACGATAGGCCTTCGAGCATTGTGTGGAGGTGAATTCCAATTAGGATTGGTATTGTCAGCTGTTATTTGGGCTTGCCGCCATATGTGTTATTACTTTTATGATTAGTTTGCCTTGTTAGATACCTGATTGTTCTTTGGTTTCATGTCTTGACTTGTGATTCCCTCCTTTGGGATAGGCGCATTTTTCAGCTAAGAATATCGTAATGGAGTAAGTTGTGATGTGCGAGTTTATGGCAAGTAACTGTTGAGATTTCATATGATTGTTGTTGAGATTAATTTCATGGATGACATGCATTCATTTTTTTACATGTCGATTGAGACTTATCCATTCATTTATATATCATCCATTCATATGCATCAATGGTTACCATGGTAACAAGGATACTGTGCGGATTGATTGCTAAAAGGTAACAAAGGAATTCCTCACAGGTACCCTAGCGACATTTTGTATGTGTCACGCCCCGAACTATGGCCTGGGCGTAACACGACACTCGGTGCCTTGCTGCATGTGACCGAACGAACCACATGGCTCGTTGAATCAACATAGGGTATGAACTAATGCGGAATACACTTTTAAAATGTGGATAGTCTAAATAACATCAGTCATCACAAATATTAATTAAAATACTATTTAAATCATGATGCAGAAATAGTCTGAAAATATGTAAGTACCAACGATCGCTATACGACTACCGAACATCGACATGACATAACCGAACTAGTCTATAAAACCTGCGATGTAGTCGCACTACCAAATTGTTTACGGGACAAGGCTCCCGGCATACCTTAACTGCATAACTAACATGAAAGCAAGGTAAAGATAACACCCCGAATGGAATGGGCTCGCCAATAGCTGATATGGGCAATAGTCCTAACGAGTAGATCTGTCATCCTGTAAGTCAATCCCTAAAGAGATTGTGAAATGTAGGCCCTCAGGAAATATGAGGGGACGTCAGTACACTGAAATTGTACTGTTATGTAAAGCAACTGAATGAGATAAACATGACACATAGAATAATAGAACTGAAGCTGAAATTGTATTTGTAAGCTGAACATGGACATGAATATCATCTGACATGAATATATAATACATGAATAAAATATTTTAAGTCTGTAAAGATATTTGTGGGAGTGCATGTAACGACTTATGTGCCTTTTGACCATTTTACCCCTATTGACCAATTCCCGAGATTATAAAGTGATTCTAGTGAAAACTAAAGGATTTAGAATCCTTAAGTGAGAGCATTTGACCAATAGTTGACTTTTGGGTAAACGAACCTTTTCGGAATTACGTTGATTCTGGGAGATCCAGAAGGTCGATTATGACTTGGTGTGATGGTTGGTTCGGTTCTTGAGGCATTTGGTTACATTTTGGGTACTTGGTTGGAAACTTGATTTTATCCGTTTGGGGGTTGACTTGGTAAATTAGACCTCCGTTGGAATTCCGAGGCCACAGGTGAGTTCGTAGTGTGTTTTTGTGTGTGTGTATGCATATTTGGTTTGTGTACGGGAGGTCTCAAATTGATGTCAGGATTTTGGGTTCTCCTTGTGATAAACCATGGCAATCCTTGTGACCGCCATGGCAGATCAACGGGACCAGAATCTCATCGTATCTTCCTAAGTTTGAATCACTAGTCCAAAACTCCTAAAACCTAATTCGCAGCTAGGAGAGACGATTCTTGAAGATTTTGGGGGAAATCATCTATTGGGGTAAGTTCCAACCTACTATCTTGCTTTACTACCTTTCTTCCTTCAGATTCCATGGTGATTTAAGGTACTAGAATGGTGGGTGATGAGACCTAGGCTTCTAATCATGAACCCCTTTCTATAAATTGATTATGGTTGATTAACCTATTGTTTATATAATCTAGAAGTGTAGATTAACACATTCTAGGATTGAATTGCTTTTAAATTCAAGAATCTAATCATGAGACTCAGGGTTTCACCCAAATTGGGATTTTTGACTAATTGATGAAATTGAAGGGTCTAATGTGATTAGAAACCCATGTAAGTAAGGATTATGATTCTTTGGGACTATGGGTAGGATAATTTCACCCTTAATTTCCAATTTTACCCGTATGATTCATTAGGGTTATTTTGGGCATTTCCCCAAATCATTTCTTCTTCCAATTAGTTGGTTTATTGTTTACTTAGCATTACTATTTGTTAGACTTTGAGTGTTCCGAGGCACCGCATAAAGAGAAGGCTCGGTTAGAGTAGTTCGTGGTTCCAGTTCTATATTCGAGGTAGGTTACGACTTACTTAAGTTAGACTTTGATTAGTGAAAAGTATATATAGTAGAGTTGTGTTACACCTCGAAAATTTTTCGTTGATGCACAATGAATAGACTGACGAAGAGAACGAATTATATGGTATTTCAATAAGTAAGGAATAACATTTGATGACCCTAAGTAAGGTTCCAAAGACATTTGAGGTTAGACGGGAAAGTTTGCCAAGAGAAGGCAAGGCATATGATATGTATCGGAAAGGAGTTACGAGTAACGAGTTAATGATAATTTAATGATGCTTTGGAGAAGAGTTATAACATCCCTTAGATAGTTAATAAAGTGTTAAACAAGTGTTAAGAAGGTTCCATAAGGATTGGAGATCGAACGAAACGACGGAATCCATTTCAGGGAAATGGAGTTATACGACCACTTATACGGTCCGTATAACTTTATACAGTCCATATAAGAGGTCTGTATAACTCCCAGCAGGGAGATGAATTTCTGGTTGGTGAACCACGGCCACTTATACGGGTCGTACAATATTGTACGGACAGTATAAGTGTTCGTATAGTACCAATGGGCTGATTTTTAGTTTTTGTATAAATAGATGCCTTGGGTTCTTTTTACTTCATTTTTCATCTTTTACAAGTATTGAGAGAACAAAAAACCCTTCTAAGCTAACATTCCACTCAAGTCCAAAAGAACACAAAGATCAAAAGGCTAGAATCAAGTGTTTATGTGTTAGAAAGCTTCAAGGGGTTAGAAGACTACAAGAAATCCAAGTGAAGGTGAAACTAGAGTTTTGCTCAAGTGAGGTGTTTGCACCCAAGGTTCATTCCTACACCATCTAAGGTAAGTTTTATGATATTTCCATGTTTTTTAAGGTATTTGAAAGTTGAAACACTTGGATTGTAGAAGGATATAGAAAATGGGTCATGAATGTGGGAATAGTGTCACTTTTGAATAAATAGTTGGATTGAGTCAAGACTCTTGATACATTATGATTATAATCATGTTATAAATGATATTGAGAACATGGAATAGATGTTGTATATGAATAAACGTAATCGTGTGTTATGACCATGAATATGGATGATTGGAAGTGAATTGAGAAGTAAGGATAATGTAGGCGAATAAAGGCTATTGTTATGATGTTGTGAATGCTAGTATTGATGTTTAGGAGTTGATATATGATATGGAAGAAGTATAAATAAATGAGATGCTGCCCAATTTTCTCTAGCTTTAGTCATGTATGCTAAGCTGTCGATTTTCTAATGTTAGCACGTACTCTAATGAAGGTAGAAACATGAGCATTGAAGAAGCACGTACAAGTGATAGAATAGTTGAACAAAAAGGTATGTAAGGCTAACCCTTCTTTCATAAGGCATGGTTCTTTGACCAACTATCTATTCTTCTATGAGTCGATGATATCCCCTAGATGATTCTATCTCTAAAAGTTACTAAGCTCATGATCCTTGATATGTTACGATTGTACTAAATTCCTTATATGATGAGTAATCCTCTAGGGATAGATGTAATGAACGATGATAGAAATGATGCTAAAAGATGCTTATGAGCTTATATGTATATGTGCCTATGTGTGGCTATTATGAAACCCCGAGCTTATATGGCCGGGTAGAATATAGTAGATATGTATATATATATAATCCGCGCGCGCGCACGCGCACGGTTGGGTACGGATGTATAACCCCGAGCCTTGGTAGGGCCAGGTATGTGAAACACCGAACCTTCATGGTCGGGTATGCTATGTATATGAAATCAATATTAGTACGAATATGCTAAGTATATGCAATATATGTGATATTTATATATGATATAAATATGAGCATGAAAGGAAATATGACTACGAATACGAGAATGGATACGAAATGTAAATGAGTACGGATACGTATACGGATACGGATATGGATGTATGTACACAGATACGCAATAGAAATGGAATGTCCCTATGAAAAGCAAGTAAGTACTATGATGATGATACTATTATCTCCCATCCTGTGTTATTTCATATGTTGTCTATTATGCTTTCATATTGATATTGATCATGCTTTACATACTCAGTACATTCTTCGTACTGACGTCCTTTTGTTTGTGGATGCCGCGCGTCATGCCCGCATGTGGCCGGGGAGACAGACTTCGATCCATAGCTATATTTCTCGGGGACTACATAAGCGGGCTATTTCATTCGGGCTACGACTTTTTGGTATAGATTCTTTTTGTGTACATATTTATGGGCACGGCGGGGTCCTGTCCCTCCTATATAATATGATATACTCTTCCTAGAGGCTCGTAGACATGTGTATATGGTTAGATGTGTTTGGCCTTGTCGGCCTATATTTTAAGATGTTATTTGTTAGCCTCGTCGGCTTATGTACATTTAAATGGGCATAGTGGTTAATGATGATATAAATGAATTGTCACCCAATGGGATTAGTATGATGATGAATGAAAAGTATGATTTAGCTATGTGGCTTACCTAGATGTAACGGGAAAGTATGTTAAGAGGTGCCCGGGTGGGTTAGCACCCGGTGCCCGTCTCGACCCTCCGTTTGGGTCGTGACAAGTTGACGGGAGAAAGCATGATTAGGCCTCCGAGCATGAAGTCTAGTTGGATATTACTTAGGTTGGTATGACTTCTGATTATGTGGGCTTGTCGCCGTTACTTTATGTATTGAACCATGAGGTGTAATTGTTATGTTTTGGAAGGAAAGGGTAGATATATGCTCTTCGTGTTGATTGAGATGGTATGATTCATACTATTGTTGAGCTGATTTATCCGAGTCTTGTTATGACCTATGGCATTGTGACTTGCATTATCACTGCATTTGATTTCATTGAGTTATCATGCTTCGATGTGAGTTAGTGCTTCATATTGGGGTTTTTGACTACAACTATATATTGAGACTCATATTGTGTGCACGCACACACACACACACACACTCTCATATTGTGGCTCACTCTTACTCACCGGAACTAAACATCTGAACATTTTCACACAAACGGGTGACATACAATAATGTAGGTTCGGGAATTAATCAGCATAAACATCGCAAAGGAAGACCGGGCCATGCATCTGTCACAAACTTAGTGAGGTCTTATACCTTATTGACCAGCTAGAACCTCAATGCGATCCTGACTGTCATTCGAACTGGGGCACTCTACCTCGATCTCTAATCTATATCCGTGACTTATTTCTGCTGAGATGCTCTAACCTACAAGTGATACTGTAGGACTCGTATCCTATAATAGAAGGTCAACACTATAAGACATGTAACAAGTCAATATTAGATTCATAAGGAATAAACATCGCGATAAAGAAACTATGAACATACCTATACCTATCAAGAAACGTCAAATAGCACCGGAACCCAATGCTCCATCTCCACCCCTACCCTGACCTTCTTGATTAAGCCTTGGACACCTGTGTATCCTGTGGCTTCTGCTCCCACACTAGAAACAACCTCCATTACTCACACAACATGATCCGGCATGTGTTTGACCACACTGACGGCACGACGGCCGGGGTGACCCTATCAACCTGTATTATCCTGACCCTAGCATACTGATGTTTGCAAATATCTCCTCGGCCTCACCTGAGAGCCTAGATCATGCGTGAACTGCCCTGAAAACCTAGTATGTTGTCTCTACCATTACAGGTCATTACCAACCTACAATCCTTTGTAGTCACTAGTGTCCGTCCCTCGGGTCCACTAACATCCCTATCCGTTAAATAATATTGCGCTAGATTTCTGGACATTAATCTCCCGAGGTCGCGAACTCCCGTCCCCTCGGGGGTCTATCACCATCGATGTCTAGCACGCCGAGCCCGAGAGGCAACCAGGTGCGTCAATAAGTGCACCGCTCTCTTCCAATCCTAGTCAGATGGAGCCGGTGTTGGAACGGATGGCGCTAAAGATACTGGAGCTTCCCTCTGCTCCTCAAGCACCGCGGAGCCGGAGTATACCGACAGTGACTCATTATGTGCCTCGAGAAGGTGTCTCAATGGAGGGCGTACTACTCGCACCTTCCCCTGCCATTGCATCTAGACTTCTACTAGTCATTTGTTTCCTAGCTGATGACACCGCTAAAATTTTCAAACAAGGAGAGGATTAAAAATAGAATACTTACGACTGAGCTCTATCGCAGATCTAGATTCAAAATGAAGATAACAGTCCTAAATGCCCTATAGCCTCCTTGAACACATCCATAATCAAGACTCTACTAGAGATGACTCATATACATCCCTAGGATAGACCTGGTCTAATAACAAGTTTGTTACGACTCAAACTGGAGAGTCGCGACCGGCACCTGGGCCTTACTTATCGAGCACCAACGTACATAACATTTAGACATCCTTTAAACATTATAAAGACCGACAAGGCCAATATCAGCAGTATCCCATGGAAGTAAGACTTTAACATCAACAACCCAACAGTAATGCATTATCAACATATATACAAATATGCGGGCCGACAAGGACACCGTGAAAGACTGTACATAATGATACGAGCCGACAAGGCTACCATGACAAACTATATGTATCAAAATGTGAGCTGGTACATTTCTAACTACTAAGAATAGAGCTTTATTAGAAAGACATTCGTTTAAGTTATGTTCATCAGATTCGTGCAAAAGAAGGAAAGGGTAAGACTTACATACCTTCACAACCTCCTGTCCAACCACAACCACCAACCTTATCTCAATATCCCTGCGTCTACAATAATGAAAACAATACTATCGTTAAAATTTAAGTGTCGTAGCTATTTTATATTGAACGATAACTTATCTTACGATAAAATGAACAACACCTCCCCTATTTATGTCACTTCCTCAAGTTACAACAATCACTAAACATCCCAACAATAAAAATACTATTCATTATAAACTTCTCAAAACAGTTTATCAACCATTACGAGGGCCAAGCTCGATTTGCAATCACCAAAATATAGTTTAAACCTGTTTCTTTCTCCATAAACGTGTTAGCAATGACAAAAACAATATACTCATATTGCTACACCAATCTCTAGCCTGAAGTATCACAAAAATAGCCTTCAAACAATCCACGCACAAGCATCTCAACTTCACTTTCAATCTCTAGTTTTACATGTTCTCTTCTTCACCCAAGCTTGCTATGGCCTAAAAATGAATAAACCCAAGTAGGAGAGTATAAAACATACCATGTATCATAGGTTCCACATTTTCCCTGAGCTCACTTCATCATAAAGTAACCATCAGCACAACAAGATTACCATAGAAGTGCTCTTCTCAAGCTCTACAAGACTTTTTGTGTTAAACTTGGGTGGTTTGGCCTTAGACGGCTTAGGAACCACGGGAATATGCGAGAGAAAGTTTAAGGGATTGTCTAGGGTCTGTTATAGTTGAAGATGACCCAAAATAGAAGGGTCACCGCATAAATAGGAAGTTGGGGTTTTCCACCACCTCAAGTGGGTCCCAATGGGGCTGCCTGCACAGTCTTGCGAAAATGCGAATATCTCTCTATTTTGATGTCGCATCAATGAATGGTCTAATGCGTTAGAAACTAGTCTCGTAGACCTTTGATATGGTGGGTGGATCACTCCATAACTCAAATTATATTGGGATAAAAGTTCATTGACATTTGACCCAAATTTCAATAGAATTATGAACAAAACTTGTGACAACTTTTGCCGTCTTTTATTCTACAACTTGCTTGACTTTAACACTTAACATATAACTATTATATGATGAAAATACCTCATAACACGAACTTCTTAGCATGTTAAGAACTCCTAGTATTACCCCAAAAGTAAGGGTTATAACATCAACCCGAATCACCAATGTACGGACCGTAAGTCACTCCATAAGTTCAAAATTTTACAGAAATTCAATAGCTTCGATCCATTTAACCTCTAATCCTTCCAACACATACTAAACATGGTCTTAAACACTTATAGCTTTAGGAATAACATTGTTCTTCAGCTTTTCGTCGTCATAACTTATGACTCAACTGTCACAACATAACTCGGGAATCGTGTGGGCACCCACACTAACCTCCCTAGTGGGCAAACCCTTCCCTTGACCTATCTCATTTTAGTTAACATACATCAAGTGAAAATGAGAATATGAGTATACTAACACTACTAATATATAATATCAATAGTGTAGAAGTACTGAATACATAAATACCCCAAAATCGGGGCTGGAACTAGTACAAAAGCCACTACTAAATAAATACATAGTCTAAATAGGAAGTACAAATCAAGTCCAATAATACTGTCTCAGGATAAGAAAGGACAGATATAAATAAAGAAGAGTCTCGGGGCTATGGATCTGGAACATAGCTCACCTTGTAATCCCTATCAGGAAGTCTCGGGATCACTCGTGAGGAAAGAAACTGGAGCCAACAGCAAACTCCGAACTCGAGAAAAAGTGCAACAAGTGTAGTATGAGTACAACACACGTACTCGTCGGTATCATGTCGCTGACAACGGTTAGCTCACATATATGAATAGGACGAAATATACAAGTAGAGCATATAACTAGTTAAGAGCAGGTCATAAAAAATATCAGGTACAAGATCATATGATAAGAGTAAGTTGCCAAGTCAATAGTCAAGAACAGATGAACTATATGATGTAATGTGATGTTATGCAATGCAATGTAACTGCAGTGAGCTGCCACGCAGATACTTCTCTATGCAAGGAGTTGCCTCACAAGCTCTTCTCCATCGTACACACATGCTAATGGCAATGCCTCAATATCCATGGCCTATGGGGGACTTTAAAACATGTCAGGTACAAGATCAGATGATAAGAGTAAGTTTCCAAGTCAATAGTCAAGAACAGATGAACTATGTGATATAATGTGATGTTATGCAATGCAATGCAACTGCAGCGAGCTGCCACACAGACCCTTCTCTATGCAAGGAGCTGCCACACAGGCTCTTCTCTACCGTACACACATGTTAATGGCAATGCCTCAATATCCATAGCCTATGGGGGACCCGTGAAGTCTAAGTACATACTCTACCTCCCTCTGGTATATGACATCAGATTACGAGCACACATTCCACTCTGGTAAAGACCTCGGATCACAGCTCTTATCTCTCTTTTACGCTCTCCGGCAAAGACCTCGGAGGCTAAACTCTCTTACTTATCATCCTTTCAGGGCTAAAGTCATATCATATCAAGGATGAGATGGAATGCAATGCCATGCGTGAAATAAGCCTCAATAACATGACAACAAGAATCAAAAGATCCTTGCCATAGAACACATATCAAATCCATACATCAATATCATCCTTTCTTTCCAGATGATAAGTGAGATGTCATGGAACAGAGATGAGTGCAAATAAATCATAAGAATATCAAACATGGCGATAAGCCCACATAATAGCTGACGATACAAACCTAAATCAAATCCACACCATGTTCGAAGGCCTATTATGCTTTCCCGTCAATAACTAACATCTACATATGCTTAGCTAATCGAAGTCTAACCAAAGGTAAGTTGTAACCTACTTAGAAAGCCGATCTGGTGCCACGAACCTCAAGCTAAATCCTTTCATTTTCGAATAGCCTTGGCTCGATCAAAGTATACCAAATAATTATTCTACCTTAGATTTCGAGACTAACGATACCCATATTGCTACAAAACCATTCGACATCAAAAACTAACTTTTAAACAAATTAAAACAAAATGGGGGACCTCGGGACCATAAAGGCAAAAGAGGGAATTTATATGAAATTTAGGCCACCCAAGGTTTAGGAAGTCCAAAACCCCATCACAAAACTAGTCTCTATTTAGCAGCAGTTACATTATTCTTTCCGAACCCCCCAATTTATAAGAAAACCCTTTTTTCCATAATCCAAATCTTAAGTAAAAGAGAAATTCAAGCTTAGAATTTTTCATCTTCTCAAAAACCCTAAAAAACTTTCTCTCTCCCCTTCTTTCGTATGCGCCGCCATAACCACCACCACGGCCTGGAGCAAAAACAATCACTTCCACCAAGCTATTTTTGTGGAAGAATAATAACACAAATAGCAAAAATTTCACGAAACAAAGGAGATGGGATAGAACGTGAAAGAGGCTTAGGGAAAGGATCATGTTCGAATGTTATGGGCACAAAACCCTAGCTCTCAACGTAAACCCTAGATCCATGCAAAACCCTATTTTTTAAACCTTTACTGCCGGTAATATGGCCGTCGTGGCCGCTGGTCAATCATCTCTCGGTGGTCGTCGTACCCCACATCTACTCCTACACCTACTATAACCATGAAAGACTCCCATAATGAACCTACAATACCTAAGATGGATTATAGACATATACTTCAGCCATAAAACCCTAATCCCATGCAAAATGGTATGTCAAAACTCTCGTTAAAAAGGTGGAATATCACAATGGTGTTCATGTTACATGGACCGAGAGGGAGGTGGATCGATGGAGCAATTGGAAGATTGAAGCATGCAAATGTTGGAAAATTTTCATATGGATGGCCATCATTGGAGGAACTAAGATCTATCATCCCTATTCAATGTGGGATGAAAGGGAAGTGCACCATTGGCTTGTTTCGTGATGTATACGTGCTTGTTAGACTTTCAACAAAGGAGGACTTTGTTACTCTTTGTTCAAAAGGCGTGTATTACTTACAATCTAGAGATGGATATTCGTACCAAATGAGACCTTTGATATATGATTCTAAGTTTAAAGTTGATCAAGAAACATCAAAGGTTATTTCTCGGATCTGCTTTTCCATACTTACGCCACTTTGTTTGTCAAGGAGGCATTATTTTCACTCACATCCGTTGTTGGTATACCTCTTGCGGATTCTTGCCACTATTAATCGCACAAGACCAAGTTGTGCAAAAGTCAAAGTGCTTATGGACTTACCGCAGATCTACTCGATTTTGTTAATATGGAAATCGAAGATGAGGATTCTAAGGAGTTGTAGTGAAAAGTGAAGATACAATATGATTATCTTCTAAAATATTGTAAAGAATGTAAGTTACAAGGGCATAATGAATTTGAATGCAGGGAGACTTCATCCGTAACTCCAAGCACTATTTGATGAGGACAAGGAGAAGGATGATGAGCATATAGTGAATGAGCCTGAGAAAGTGGAAAATGATTCTGTTAAGAAAGGGAAGGCTATTGTGATTGATGAGGTGAAACATGATAAGGTAACAAATGGCAAATTAATTGATGCACATCATCAAAGGAATCATTTTTTCATAATAGGAGGAGATTTAATGCTAGGAGATTAGCCGTTGGGAAACCACTTGGTGATCCTGGGAATTGGAATGTTGTTAAAGATAATAGGGATTTCGAGTGCCCAGCAGATAACTCGTATTCAAAGTTGTCATGAGATCACCCCAACCGAGATTAAAGATACAAATGTGATGGTCCAAAACAAGTTTGAGGTGTTACAAAAACCAGAATAATGGAGATGATCTCGATGTAGAAGTGGTAAATAACAATGCAGATGAAGACCAGGAGCAAGTGTTAATTATCTCTGAAGATCAAAGAAGGCTTGGTGATCAGAATCAAAATTTATTGTTAATGAAGGATGATTCATAAAAGAAATCAAATGTTAAAGTGCGAACAAGCGAGGATTCACAAAATCAAGTGGTCTCAACTCGATTATGATAAAATTGCAGAAGGGAGCTTATCGTTGTCAAGGGCATGAAGATATAGTCAATTCTTCTTCAGTGGTGGTTCAAGGAAAAGTCATGCAATCCGATAACTGGAGGCTCAACCAAAAATTGAATCGATACTTTGAAAGTTATGGATGATCATGTCGATTCAACTCAATGTGAACAAAAGGAAATAGAGCAAGGTAAGGTGCCGGATAAAGAAGAGGATATTTTCATTGGATCGAGTAGATGATTCCTGATAACAAGAGTGTTGATAGCACAAAAGAGTGCTTAGCTAATTTCTCTATATCTGATAACATGCTTGAGAATGATAGCAAAATGGAATCTACTTTGGAGAAGGAACAGGTCACTCAAGTATTATTAACAAATGTAAGCATGAATAATGAGAGTGGTGGTGATATGAGCATACGGGTTGATGCGGATAGGAGATCAAGAGATTTCTAATGAGGAAGTAGACAATTCTAGTAGTAACTTGCAGTTGGTTGGCTATTATCCTGAAAAAGGTGTTGATGCAGAAGAAAGGAATTTAGCTTTGGCTCTTATTCCTTATGTCAAGGATGCTCAGCCTCTGAGTGTTGCTGTAAGGATTTCACCTAATAAGGCTTTGCATGATGTAGTTTCTCATAATCTCATGGATGAAAAAGATAAGTTGACTTTGGTCAAAAATAAGAAAGAAGATGCCGATGGTCTCGTATTGATATGAATCTTCAACGTATATGCATAGAGCGGATTATCTCCAAAACCACAAAGCAAAGGGCCAAGAAAAGGAAGAAAGCAAAATTCTTCCGATGTTCCACAAACATTAAGGTACTCAAAGAAGGAATAACTCTAAGAAATCATAAAATGATTGTTAAATCCTTATTTTGGAACATAAGATCGTTGAAGTCACAACAAGCATTTCATAGAGTTCAAATGTTAAATAGGCATCACAAGTTCTTTTTGGTGGCTCCTGAAGGAACCTTTTCAAAGATCGTATTTTCGGTAAATATAGAATGAGACTTGGAATGCCTTATGCTAATTTCAACCGTAATGGTAAAATTTGGTTTTTTGTTCAACATAATGTAGATGTTGAGGTACTTTTGGATACCGAACAATCCATTATCAGTAAAGTCAAGTTTCAAGAATTGAATAGAGATATGGTGGTTACAATGGTCTATGCTAAATGTTCGGGCTGGAGAGATTGCGGTTATGGGATAGTTTATATACATTGCTAGTAACATGACATCTCCTTGGTCGATTGGTGGAGATTTCAATGTTATATTGCATGAAGAAGAAAAAAATACAGAGGTTTACCGCATTGCCACAAGAATATGAAGATTTTGTCTTTTGTCTGAATTCTTGCGAGTTGCATGAGATGCCTTTCAAAGGGAGTCCTTTCACCTGGTGGAATGGTAAGGTACGCCAATGGCCGTATTTTTAAGAGGTTGGATAGGATTGTGCATAATGATACATTCCTTAATTGGTTTAGACAGCCTTGAAGTGGAACATTTGTCAGGATCGGTTCGATCATGAACCATTACTTGTATCTTGTGGAGATCAAGTGGAGAATTTTATCAAACCATTCCATTTCTCAAATTTCGCGTGGAGCATGATACTTTTCTCGACTTTATTAAGCAAAGAATGGGAAGCGTACTTATCTGATGATGTTTTTCTTTCCTTTAAACTCAAAATGAAGAAATTGAAAATTGCTTTAAGTACATGGAGTAAGGATACTTTTGGTGACATTTTTAAGCAACTAGTGATCAGAGAGGATATAGTAAATATTAAACAGCATTTGTTTGAGGAGAACCCCTCTGAAGAAAATAGAATGGTCATGCAAAGGGCCCAGTTTAACTTAAACCGTATCTTCACTATGAGGAAGAACTGCGGGAGGCAAAAAGTCGATGGTTTCTCGTAAGGTGATAAAAATACAAGATATTTCCATAGTCTAGTAAAAGGAAGAAGGAAAAGAATCCGATTAAGAGGATTCAAGATGCCATCTTGGAAATTGGCTAGAGGATGCCGATAGAGTTGCCGGTTAAGCTGTTAATTTTTTTCATAAGCAATTTACTCATGAGGAGGTTAGTGAAGACTCTCCAATTCTTAATCATATTCCTGAACTGATTAGAGAGGAGGATATTATGCTACTTATTGAACAACCTACTATGGAGGAAGTACAGAAGGCAGTGTTTGAATTAAATGGGGATAGTACACCGTGGCCCCGATGGCTTTTCCGGGATCTTTTATCGTAAATGTTGGGAGGTGATCGAAATTCGATGTATTTAGTGTTGTTAAAGATTTCTTTGAAGGACGGACTCTTCCCAAGTCAATCACTCACACTAATCTAGTTTTGCTGCCAAAGAAGAATGTTATTGAGTCTTTCTCTGATATGAGACCTATAAGTCTTAGCAACTTTATCAATAAGGTCATATCAAGAGTAGTTCATGATAGATTGGACAAGTAACTTACAAGGGTGATTTCTCCAAATTAATCAGGTTTTGTCAAGGGCAGGAATATAATTGAGAATGTATTGTCGACACAAGAAATTGTAACTGATATAAAGAAGAGAGGAAAACCAAAGAAATGTTGTGATTAAGTTGCATATGACAAAAGCATATGACGTGTCTCATGGTTATATCTCCGTAAGGTGATGAAGAAGATGGGATTTTCGGGAGCTTTCATTGATCTTATATGGAGGTTGTTGGCAAATAATTGGTATTCGTACTTCTAAATGGTCGTGCACTCGGTTTCTTTCACTCTACAAGGGGTGTCAACAGGGATCCACTCTCTCCTCGCTCTTTCCATTATAGTCACAGGTTCCGTCAAGAGCATTAAACTCTTTGTTTGATCAAATTTGGTTTTGTTAGTTATGGGATGCCAAAGTGGAGTGCTGAGCTGAATCATCTGGCATATGCAGATGATACAATCATATTTTCTGTAGCAGACAACTACTTTTTACAGATGATCATGGATACTCTTCAAGAATATGAGAAAATATCTGGACAGCTGATAAATAAGAGGAAAAGTTCTTTTTATATGTTCAGCAAAGTTTCAAATAAGTTAAGTCAGCAGGTTGCAACAGTAACAGGATTTGAGAGAGGGCAATTTCCTTTTACATATCTTGGAGTACCAATTAATCATGCCAGAAAAGGAAAGTGGATTATACCGAGTTATCAAAGAAAGCCAAAGACAAGTTGCAAACTTGGAAAGGAAATTTACTGTCTTATGGGGGAAAAGCAGTGTTGATTATAAGTGTCCTTCAAAGTATCCCAATTCATGTTCTATCTGCTATTAGGCCTCCTAAATGCATATAAAAGAATTACAGGATCTTTGCAAGGTTCTTTTGGAATAATAAGGAGGAAGGAAGATACGGTCATCGGTCATCTTGGCTTAACATGTGCCTTCCTAAACATGAAAGAGGTTTGGGTTTCAGGTCTATTTATGACATGTCCAAAGCTTATGTGCTAAACTTTGGTGGAAGTGTAGAACCACTAGTTCACTTTAGGCTTATTTCATGTGGAACAAATACTGTAAGAAGCAAATTCCTCAGGTGGTTCAATGGAAGGGAGGTTCACAAGTCTGGAAGATGATGTTGGAAGCAAGGGAATGTATTAAGCAGGAAATCTGGTGGGAGCCAAAGATTGGAAGTTCAAATATCTCGTTTGATAATTGGACTAAGTTAGGTGCTCTCGGCCCTATGTGGTTCCCGTCCCTGCAGAAATCCGCGGGAGCTAAAAGATTGGAAGTTCAAATATCTGGTTTGATAATTGGACTAAGTTAGGTGCTCTCGCCTATGTGGTTCCCAGCTCCGGCAAATCAATGATCATCAAGATGTTTCTGAGCTTATTTCAAATGGAAGATGGGATATTAACAAACTCATGCAGCTGTTTCCTGAAGATATAGTGCAGCATATGACATAGGAAATTGATATTAAATATACATCAAATGAATGGGACAGACCTTGGTGGATGATGACAAGTATAGGAAGGTTTACAGTAAGTAGTGCATGGGAGCTGTTGAGACAAAAATCTAATGTAACAGTGCCATTTCAGAATATGTGGATTAAAGGTGTGCCTTTTAAAATTTTATTCTTCTTGTGGAGATTGTGGAAGTTTAAAGTGCCAATTGATGAAGTGGTGGCAAGTATTGGCATTCCATAGTTTCAAAGTGTTGTTCTTTTGCCATGCGATCGAATGAGACCATTAACCATCTGTTTATGTGTGGAGATTTGGCTACTAAGGTATGGAGAATCTTTAATGCAGGGGCTGGATTGAGCATGAATTGTATTCAGGTGAAACATGCTATAAGAAGTTGGTGGGAAGCAAAATGCCATTTCAAACTGAAGATAATATACAAAGCGCTCCTGCATTGTGTGGCAAATATGGAAGTGGAGAAACAATAGGCCGCGTGATGGCAATATGAATCTGAATAGAGTGATATATGAAATAAATCTCGAACATTTATATGTTATGTAAAGTTCGATTTCTGGGCTAAATATTCCAACTAGATGGCATCGTATTATTCAATTCTTTGAAGGGTATAAACCAACTATTATCCTTAATTATTAAATGGATGAGACCGCATCCGGATTACACAAGTGTAATATCATGGAGCCGCGAAAGGAAATCCAGGCCAAGTTCGCAAAGATTTTGCATCGAAATGAAGATGGAGATTTAGTGCATGCAATGCTTAAAACTCGATTGATGGATCAAATATAGTTCGAGGCCGAGGCTATTTGAACGGGTCTAATGTCCGTGTGGAAAAGCAACTCTTTCCATTGATTATAGACCGATCTCCAGACCATGAAGATGATTATCAATGCGAATGGAAGATCCCTTGGAGCATTTCAATGTTGGTGGATGATATCAAAAGGATGATGGAAGATCAAAGAGTGACTGTGGAGTATATACACACAGAAGGAAATGGACTTGTAGACTTTTTAACTAACTTTGTTTTTTATTTTGCAGGTGCAGTTCAGTTTCATAATTTTCAGGAATTACCAAGTCAAGCTAAGAAGATTCTGAATTTGGAAAAAATAGGAATTCCTAACTTGAGAATAAGAACTCTTCAAGACAAAGCACCAAATTAAAGTCTTTGATACCGTAACTATAAGCCATTGCTAAGTACATTTTCAACGGACGCGTGAGCTATTGCAACATATGTATTAGGGTGGTATCGGTGTGCCCGTCATGCTCATTCCTTAATATAAATGTTGTGATGCTCATGATCTAAGTAGAGATCTCTGCATCACGGTTATGGATCAAGCAAGATAGTGACACGGTTTTCATGCGATAGGTGATATACACAAGAATATACAACTACTTTCAAGCTTGCTCGAAGAATGATTCGGATGACTTGAAGCTTTCCACCCGTGAGACTTTGAGGTATGATAGAAGTTATCAAGCAAGGCTCTTGGATTCTAGTTGGTGTAATCCGTTCATGTCTACTTCTACTGGCCATAAGTCCCTAGATTCTCCTGTGTTTTTTTTTTTTTTTTTGGATCAATCTCTTCTGGATTGATGTGTACATATTTTCTTTATTAATAAAATTCCACCTTAATGGTGGCCTTTACCAAAAAAAAAATAAAAAATTCAAGCTTAGCAACTAGTTGCCCCAATTATTACATGACTAGAATCAAGGAAATTTCCAAACAAAACATGATTTAGAATAAAAGATTGTTCAAAATCAACCTAGGGTTCATCACCCCAAAACCCGTAACTTAAACATGGTTCTCTAACATGATTTCCCCATTTTAAAGGTAACACAAACATCATAAGAAGGTACAAAACATACCCAATGGAAGAATCCTCAAAAAGATCAGCAAAATCGCCCCTTAGAACCCTTTTATGTCTCTAATTTTGTGAATAAAAAGAAATGTTAATTTGGGAATTTATGGTTACTGATATAGCGATTTCGCATCTGCGGACCCATTATCCGTAGATGCGGCCTCACTTAACAATGCATCATCTCACATATGCGGACCAAGTCCCGCATAGGCGGCACACTAAAAACCAGCAAATTCTGATGTTTCACCAAGTTCAACCCAAAGCTCGACACTCATTTGAGACCTCCTAAATACAAAATAAACATACAACTCACTATGAAAACACGCTACGAATGTATCTACGCCCTCAAAATTCCCAAACGAGATTACCTTGACCCAGTCAATCCCAAAACCAAGTTCCAACCCAGAGACCAAAACGCCCCCAAGTGCCTTGGGAACTGAACCAAATACCCTACCAAGTTATAATCGACCGTCCAGAACTAATGGAACCAACAAAAATTCCAAAAAGACTCGTTAACCCAAAAGTCAACAATTGGTCAATTATTTTTCACTTATTCGACTTAAACAACAACAACAACAACAACAACAACCCAATGAAATCCCATAACGTGAGGTCTGGGGAGGGTAGAGTGTACGTTAGACCGACTCCTACCAAGGTAGGATGGCTGTTTCCGAAAGACCGTCGACTCAATAGACAAGATAAAAGCATAAAAGAGGTCGATAAGGCCAAGAGATTCAAAGTCGATATGGAAATGCAAATAACTAAAGCGACTAAGGCATGATGAAGCAGTTTGGCCTCTTTTATTCGACTTAAAGGCTTTTAAAATCCTCAAATTGCATAAAAAATCTCCCGACTACCTCGGAAACCATGTCACCTATCGCCGTGGGTCAAAATCACTCTAACTAAGCTATGGGAAGGGTCAAGGGGGGTAAAAGGGTCAAAAAAGGTCTGAAACGACCAAACGGGCCGTTACATCATATACCAATTAAACAACTGTTCGTCCTCAAATGGAAAAGAGAAACGGTGAAGTAAAATACCTCAATCAATAAAAAACTGAGGATATCTACTATGCATATTAGCCTCGGTCTCCCATGTACTCTCCTTAACTAGACGGCCTATCAGACGTTCTCCTCGAAGCTATCGCTTTTGATCTTAACTTTCGTACTTGCCGATCCAATACGCTATCAACTCCTCTTCGAAGGACAAATTTTGATCAAACAATACCGAGTCCCACTAGATAATATAGGACCCATCTGAATGATACTTCTTCAACATGGAAACATGGAGCACCGGGTGAACACCCGCTAAGCCTAATGGTAATGCTAACTCGTAAGCCACCTCACTAATATGTCAAAGAATCTCAAAAGGGCCAACAAGCCTTGGGCCTAACTTGCCCTTCTTCCCAAATCTCATTACACCCTTTATGGGTGAGACCTTCAATAGAACCTGTTCACTAACTATGAACTCCAAATCCCGAACCTTCCTATCCGCATACTCTTTTTACTACTCTGAGCCGCAAGAAGCTTTTCTTGAATTAGCTTCAACTTGTCCAAGAACTCTCTCAACAAGTCCCTACCCCACGGTGTCACCTCAAATGCATCAAACCAACAAATTGGAGAACGACATCTCGTACCATACAAAGCCTCGAACAGATCCATATTGATATTCAAGTGATTACTATTGTTGTACGCGAACTCTGTCAAAGGTAAGGACTAGTCCCAATGACTACCAAAGTCGATCAATCAAGCCCGAACAATATCCTCTAGCATCTGAATAGTCCTCTCGGACTGACCATCCGTCCGCTAGTGAAAAGCAGTGTTTCGAGTCCCTAATTACTTCGCAAAGTCCTCTAGACACGCTCGGTGTTTTAAATCGAGTGCCCGTTTCGAAATGACGGAACAGTATTACCGATAATCCGACAATCTCCCTAATGTAGATCCTGGCCAACTTCTTAGAGTTATAGGTAGTCTGAACCGGAATGAAATGCAATGTGACTTAGTCAATTTATCAACAATAACCCAAATGGGATCAAACTTGCACAAAATCTTCGGTAGACCAACCACGAAATCCATGGGTATCCACTCCCACTTCCACTCGGGAATGAGCATCCTCTGAGTCCCACCACCCGGTATCTGGTGCTCATACTTAGCCTGCTGGCAATTGAAACATTGGGAAACGAAATCCTCTATTTCGCTCTCCATCCTACCCCGCCAGTAATATTGTCTCAAGTTGCGATACATCTTTGTAGCACTAGGATGGATGGAGTATCTGGAACTGTGAGCTTCCATCAAAATCAACTTAATCAAACCACCAAATCTAGGAACGCAAATGCGCCCCTTAATCCTCAAAAAACCCTCCTCATCAAGAATAGACCCCTTGGCTTCTCCACCTAGTACCTTATTTCGAATCTTGCACAATTTAACATGCTCAAACTGTTGGGCCTTAATCTGCTCCAAAAGAGACGACCTTCCCTCAACACAAGCTTAACCCTTGCCAAGTACTGAAATATCAAGACACACCGTACAATTAGCCAAGTACTGACCCTTCATAGCTAAGGGGCGCTCCCTAACAATCAAGAGCGCCAAGCTACCTATACTCACTGCCTACGGCTTAACGCATCACCTACTACATTAGCCTTGCCCGGATGATAATATCATAATCCTTGAGCAACTCCATTCACCTGCGCTGCCTCGAATTTAGATCCCGCCGGACAAGAATGTCTTGAAGGCTACGAAGATATCTTGAAGGCTACAAATAATGTATCCAAATCTTTCAAAGAAAATACTACCGCTACCAACTCTAAGGCAATGAAACGTGGTAGTTCTTGTCATGGACCTTCAACTGCCTCAATATGCAATCACCTTACCATCTTGCATCAACACACCTCCTTCCCAAACCGACGATAGTAACTCACTAAATACATAACCCAAACCAATACGGTAAGCATCAAAATAAATGGAAAAGTTTTTCCATCCATAGGTAATGCCAAAATCGGCCGAAGTCAATAAAGACTGAGGCTTTAAGCCCTCCTCACACTCATCGGACCAGTGAAAGCGCACATTCTTCTGAGTCAATCGAGTCAAATGAGAAGTAATAGCTGCGAACCCCTTCACGAACCGACGATAGTAACTCGCTAAACCTACAAAGCTCTGAATCTCAGTCACCGAAGTAAGCAAAGCCTAATCTCTAACTGCCTCGACCTTCTTCGGATCCACCATAATTCCATCCATGTACTTGCGTACCCCAAATGCCACGGAGCGAGCGAGAACTCACACTTAGAAAATTTGGCATATAACCTCTTCTCTTTCAAGAACCCAAGAATTATCCTCAAATGCTTCTCATGATCTTCCTTACTACGAGAGTACTCCAAGATGTTATCAATGAACACAATCACAAACGAATCCAAGTAAGGCTTGAAGACCCCATTCATCAAGTCCATGAATGTTGCGGGGGCATTCGTATACCCGAAAGACATTACCAAGAACTCATAGTGACCATAACGGGTCCTGAAAGTCATCTTTGGAATATCCTCGGCTCTGATCTTCACCTGGTGATAGCCCGATCTCAAATCAATCTTAGAGAAGACTGACACACCCTGAAGCTAATCAAACAATTCATCAATGTAGGGTATCAGATACTTATTTCGAATAGTAACCTTGTTCAATTGCCGATAATCGATATACATCCGTATAGAACCATCATTTTTCTTCACAAACAACACAGGAGCACCCTAAGGGGAAACACTAGGTCAAATGAAACCCTTTACTCGACAAGTCTTGCAATTTCTCCTTTACCTACCTCGACTCTCCGGAGCCATACGGTAAGATGGAATAGAAATAAGCCGAGTGCACGGCTCCAAATTAATGCAGAAGTCAATATCACGATCAGGTGGCATACTGATTAAGTCTGTGGGTAAAACCTCTGCGAACTCACTAACTACAAGTGCCGACTCTAAGGAAGGAGTGTCCGTATCAAGATCCAAAATATGTGTCAAGTAAGCTAAACACCCTTTATCCACCAACTTCATAGCTCAAAGAAATGATATAATCTTCTTGTAGGAAGACTGCGGCTAGAAGTACCCTTCCACTCTAATCTCAGAATGCCAGGCATAGCTAATATGACTATCTCGGTGTGAAAGTCCAAAATCGCATGATAAGGAGACAACCAACTCATGCCCAAGATGACATCAAAATCTACCATATCGAGGATCACCAATTCTACTCACGTATCATAACCCATAAAAGTAATTGTACAAGACTGATAGACTCGATCTACCATCATGGAATCTCCGACCGGAGTAGACATATGAATAGGCATGTCAAGTAGATCACAAATCATATCCAAACCTATAGAGAAATATGTAGACACATAAGAGAAATTAGAGCCCGGATCAAATAATACTTAAGCTGCTCGGAGAACGCATCGAATAGTACCGTGATAACCGCCTCTTGCCTTTGGCCTTCCAGGGAAAGTATAATAATGAATTCATTCGCCCGCGGACTGTATGCCTCCGTACACCCCCGAATCGATCGAGCTCCCCTCGTTGCCCTAAGAACTACCCTTTACCTCGACCGGTGATCATCTTTCTCTGACTGATCACCACCCCTACCTGAAGATCCACCTCTACTAACCGAAGGTGATGGAGTCCTGGGAGTCTAAAATCGAGAACCCTGTTAAGTCCCACTCTTTCTAGGTCTGGGACACTCTCTCGCATAATGCCTTGGGTCTCCACATGCATAGCAACCCCTAAACAACCTGGGCTGTGAAACGGATGTAGAAGAACCCGAATACCCTTCACCATATGTAGGTTGAGAATAAAAACCTCGAGAAATCTGTTCAGCACTGAATCCATTAGGCCTAGAAGGGCCACCAGCTGTAATCTGAAGCACTGATTGAATGGGGCAGCCAGAGTGGTATTGATGATTCCTGCCCACATGACCCCCACCCCTAGAAGTCGAACTACTGAAATTGCCGAACCGGCGGATCCTCTTATCATCATTCCCACTATAAGCATTAACCCACGGAGATTCAACCTCAGTAACATGATCAACTATAGATTAGAAAGAAGATCCAGAAGCCACTAGTTGTAAGACGGCCAGCTTTAACGGAAGCACCAACCCCTTTTCGAATCACCCCACCTCTCGGCCTCGGTGGGAAGCAACTGAACTGCATAATAAGCCAAGGAGTGAAATCTGGACTCATACTTGACAACTAACATCCCTCTCTGCTCCAAGTCATTGAGCTCATCTCTACTATTGTCCCTTAGAGTCCGGGGGACGTACTTCTCTAGAAAGTCCTGATAGAACTGGGTCCAAGTCAAAGGAGGTGACCCAACTAGTAAGCACTCAATATAGGACTTCCAGCATAACTTTGTATCCCCACGCAACTGGAAGGAAACATAATTGACCTCGTGCGACTCATCCGCTCTTAACTTATACAACCTCTCATGGCATCCGTAATAAACTCATACCTGTCCTCTCTGAGGGTACCATAAAACTCATGTGGCTTCATCTTGGTAAGCCTTGCAAATAGATCCTGCGCCTCATGGGTCATGGCCGGGCGAGCAACGGGCATAGGAGCAAAATTAAGCGGTGGAATCTCATCAATATGGCATGTTATAGCAGTGGCAGATTGTACCCCGTGTATCTGATACTACTCGGGAGTATGACCTCCAGCTCTAGTCTAAGATCCATCCAGTGTAGCATGAAGGCCACCCACTTGGGTCAACCCCTCAAGAAGGCTCAGATGCCAACCATTGCATCCTGCAGTACGGGAGTAGAAATAACCTCGAGCTGAGCCTGGGCTGGTGCCAGCTCCTCCTCATCCATGTGTTCGTGCACATGCTCTAACACTTGCTCTTGCGATAGATCTAGCTCGGGCCTAGCCAGCCATGGGTACTATCTCTGTTGGTGCGCACGCTCGACCTCTACCTCAGCTGCATTTTTAGCTCGGCCTTGGCCTCGACAATTTGCGGCTGGTACTGGCACCTCGTCTCTCGCAATCGTCGCATATGTCCTCACCATCTCGGAGAGAATAGGAATAAATTCAGACACTAGTTTGAATTATCGAGATACCAATTTGAATAAAGTAGCACAAAAGGAGTGAACTAATAGAAATTTTCTAAATATCCTATAGCCCCTCGCAGATAAGTACAGAGCTCATCGTCCCGATCCGCAAGACTCTACTAGACATTGCTCTTGTACTTGTAAAACCTGTAACTAGGGCTCTAATACCAACTTGTCATGACCCAACTTGTGAATCGTGCGGGCACCCACACTAACTCCCCTAGTGGGCGAACCCTTTCATTTTAGTTAGTGTACATCAAGCAAAAATGAGCTTACGAGTCTACTAACATTCTCAATATATAATATCAATAGTGCGGAAGTACTGAATACATAAATACCCAAAAGTTTGCTCTGCAACTAGTATAAGAGCTACTACTAAATAAATACATATTTTGAATAAGAAGTATAAATCAAGTCTAGTAATACAGTCTCGGAATAAGAAAGGACAGATATAAATAGGGAAGAGTCTCGGGGCTGCGGAGCTAGAACATAGCTCACCCTGGAATCTCTATCAGGAAGCCTCGAGATCACTCGCGAGGATAGGAACTGGAGCCAACAGCAAACTAAACTCGAGAATAAGTGCAACAAGTGTAGTATGAGTACAACACATATACTCGTATACATCATAGATCGATAACGACTAGTTCACATATATAAATAGGAAGAAATAGACAAGTAGAGCAGATAAGCAGTCAAAAGCAAGTCATAAAACATGTCAAGTACAAGATCAGATGATAATAAGTTTCCAAGTCAGTAGTCAAAAAAAGATGAAATACGTGATGCATTGCAATGCAACTGCAATGAGCTGAGGCCCTTTTCTATGCAATGAGCTGATACATTGGCTCTTCTCCATCGTACGTACATGCTAAGGGCAATGCTTCAATAGCTATGACCCATGGGGGACCTGCGAAATCCATCTACACACTCTCCCTCGCTCCGGTATATGACTTCGGATCACGAGCGCACACTCCGCTCTAGTAAAGACCTCGGATCAATACTCTCATCTATCTTTTACGCTCTCTGGTAAAAACCTCAGAGGTTACACTCTCTCACTTATCATCATTTCAGGACCACAATCATATTATATTAAGGATGAGATGGAATACAATGCCATGCGTGAAATAAGCCTCAATAACATGACAACAGTAAAATCAACAGATCCTTGCCATAGAATTCATATCAAATCTATCCTTCAATATTACAATATCTTTCCAAATGATAAGGGAGATATCATAGAACATAGATGAGTACAAATAAATCACAAGAATATCAAACATGGCGATAAGACCACTTAACAGCTCACGATACCACCACATTGGAATTACCTCCACACCGTACAAAGGCCTATCATGCTTTCCCCAAAATCGATAATTAACATCTACATATGCTTAGCTAATCAGAATCTAAGCAATGGTAGATGTAACTGCCCTCTCATTTGAACGTGGGCCACGAACCTCGAACGCGGCCACGCTACCGAGATAATCTCGGATCGATCAAAGTCTAGCAAATAATTATTCTACGTTAGATTATGAGACTAACAATAGCTATATTTCCACTTCGCAATCAAAAACTACCTTTTAAAAAAGGGGACCCTAGGCCCACAAGGGTAAAAAAGGGAATTTATATGAAATTTAGGCCACCGAAGTTATAGGAAGTCCAAAAACCCCATTATCGTCACAAAGTAAGCATTTCTATTGTAGCATCGGCATTGTTCCTTCCAAACCCCCAATTTATAAGAAAACCCTTTTTTTAATAATCAAAATCTTAAGTAAAAGAGAAATTCAAGCTTAGAACCTATACCCCAATGATTACATGACTAGAATCAAGGAAATCTCCCAATAAAACATGATTTAGAATAAAAAATAGTTGAAAATCAACCTAGGGTTCATCACCCCAAAACCCCCAACTTAAACATGGTTCTCCAACATGATTTCCTCATTTTAAAGGTAACACAAACAACATAAGAAGGTAGAAAACTTATCCAATGGAAGAATCCTCAAAAAGATCAACAAAATCGCCCCTTAGAACCCCTTTAAGTCTCCAATTTTGTGAATGAAAAGAAATGGTTCGCATTTAAGAATTTATGGTTATGATACAGCGATCTCGCATCTGAGGACCCATTTCCCGCAGATGCGGTCTCACTTAACAATGCATCATCTCTCATCTACGGACTAAGTCAGCGGGCTTGCATATCCGAACCCAGGTCCGCATAGGCAGCACACTAGAAACCAACAAATTTTGGTTTTTCATCAAGTTCAACCCGAAACCCAACACTCATTTGAGATCTCCCGGATATAAAGTAAACATGCAAATCACTATGAAAACATGATATGAATGTATCCCGCCTCGAAATTCCATGAGGTCACGCCGGCCCGATCGGCCCCCCAAAATCAAGTTTCCAATTCAAAGACCAAAATGCCCCCGAGTGCCTTGGGAACCAAACCAAATACCCTACCAAGTTATAATCGACCCTCCAAAATAAATGGAACTGTAAAGACTCGCTTAGTCGTTATAATCTTTTTACCGTGGGGTTCGAGCTTGTTTAGCTCCCTTTGACAGGGGAAAGGAAAAG